>NC_142063.1:54842742-55169131 GCF_059756535.1 Pantherophis guttatus
TTCTGGAGATCCGGTAGCAGAAATTTTGAGTAGTTTGGAGAACCAGTAAATACCACCTCTGACTGGCCCATCCCCATCTATTCTCTGCCTCCGAGGATTGGGAGGAAATGGGGATTTTGCAGTATCCTTCCCCTGTCATGCCCACCAAGCCACGCCCACCAAGCCACACCCACAGAACCGGTAGTAAAAAATTTTAATCTCACCATTGCTTCAATGGCTAATACAAAGGGTTAAAGAAGATAGTATATGCCACTAAGAAACACTAACACGAAAGGAAAAGAGATTGGGAGGGTGGAAGAAAAACCTAAAGTTGCATAATAATCAACAAAGATGAAAGCAATTTTAAAAGAAGCCAATACATTGCTGGTGTCTCAGCGGAGTCAATGCCATAACCCATTTTCACATCTTTTTCTTTACTGTGGCCTCATTTAATAGTTGAAAAACACAACTGTTCGATGTATATGAACCAGACAACATCTTCTATTATACTGAGTCAAAGACAAGCTGTTAAACCGCTTGTGGCAATGTTGCAAATACAGAAACACAAATAAAGAATGGTTGTGATTTCAAGGCAAATATCAAACTGGTTTACTTGCCATGATGGAATTTTTCAAAAATGCCAAAATAGCTGAATGAAAAGGGAGGAGCTGGTATATGGAAGTTAAGCTTAAAAACAGCATATTATATGTTAACAACAACAGGGGTGGAACTGCATTTCGTGTGAAGGAAGTTCATGTGTATTGAAAACTGAATTATAAGAATTGGAGGATGAGGATTCAGTTCAGTGGATAAGAATATAAAGAAAGGAAAACAAGGATACTATTGTGGGGTGAGAGGCTAAATGGTATAGATCAGGGGTGAATTGCAGCAGGTTCTGACAGGTTCTGGAGAACCGGCAGTGGAAATTTTGAGCAGTTCGGAGAACTGGTAGTGGAAATTGTGAGTAGTTCAGAGAACCAGCAAATATCACCTCTGGCTGGTCCCAGAGTTAGGTGGGAATGGAGATTTTGCAGTATCCTTCTCCTGCCATGCCCACCAAGTCACGTCCACCATGCCACACCACACCCACCAAGCCACATCCACAGAATCGGTAGTAAAAAAAATTGGATTTCATCACTGGTATAGATGACTAAATTAGGCAGAAAATCTGGATGATGCTTTTCTGGCCCAGATTATAGAACTTTTTGGGAAGAGATATATAGTCACATTGGAAGTTTTTAACTAATAGAAAATCTTGGAAAATCAACTCAGTCAAGATTGAAAAGTCTCCGAAAATCAGTGGTCTTGTTTCCACTGTTTCTTGTTTCAATTTCCAGAAATACACATCATGGAACAAGTAGAAGTCCACTAGAAATACATTAATCTTCACTAGATACGTGAATTAAATGGAGGTTGACTCATATTTATTTGAGAAAATGAAGTGGCTTCCCATCTAGTCTTCAGCCTTGAAGATTTAGATTTAATACAGTTCAATACATTTTAATCCTCCCATTTTACCCCCAAGCAAAAACTTGATTTGTTGACTCGCTACACTGGTTGAGAGCAATGCTCTGCATGATGAAGATGAAACAACTTCAATACAGTATAGAAGTGACTGATGTGCTATGTGAAAATGCATATCTATAAGAGACTGATTTCTGTACCACCACTGCCATCTGTTTAAACAGTATCTCTTTTAACTGTGAGCCTGATGATGTGATCCAAGCCAAATGTATAGTAAAATATTTTTCCAGTGATACAAAGCTAACTAAATGAACAAGAGAAAAAGTTTAATGCATAATAATCAGAATTTTCATCAGATTAATAGTCTACATTATTAATTTAAGTGACTAATATTTGACCTGTGTATTGTATAAGAAATGCACATTTACCTGTGTGTCAGTTTACTGAACTCAGTAAATTTTATTTCTAAACAAAAACACAGCATTTCACTGTTAAAAGGTAAACTCATGCATACTCTACAGTGTTACTATTATAGTTTATAGTGTGTTACTATTGTAGTTTATAGTGTAGCCAACAGGTGTCAGCATGGATCACAAAGCCAATAGATCTCATGAGAAAGTAATGGGTCTAAAAATTGTAGTTTGTTTCAGAGTTTAACTTTGAAAATATTTGTTAATTGTTAAAAATCCTGTTAAAGCCTGTATAATTTGAAAAGGTTGCATCTCTTTGGTGGTGAAAATGACACTGATACAAATATTTCTCAAATATTCTTCAAAAGAGAATATCTGGATATTACCTTCTGATAAATGGTGCTCTGTGAACAGATATGGCCACATGGACATCATTTTGTGCATAGTTATGTCCAAAGGCAGCAGTTATGTAAACAAAGCTACCATACGCGTTTAACATTCTTCTAAATCTCTGCGTGTCTAAAAAAAGTTGTTTCCCTCAGCTTACAAATTGTGCAAGCTCAGTCCAATTAGTTTACTGTGTAAGCCTCATAGGAGTAGAATCTGGTTGACTACCTTCTTGGCTCAAAACCAGAGTAAGGCCAAGGTTGGTTAGTACTTGGACAAGAGGAAATAGAAAAATTCCCAGAAGAATGTAAGGACAAACAAGTTTTATGTTTTTCCAAGAAAACTGCATGAATATGTTAATGAAGTCACTAAGGAGTTGAGCTTCATTGAAAGAGAAGTTACCTTATTCCATCAGATGGATGCTGGATCTTGAATTATGGACTTCTCTTTGGACTTCAAGTGCTTCTGCTGCCCTATATGTGATTTTGGTTTGTAATACTGGAATCGCACTATTCTGGCTGTAGCCTCTGAATGAGATGTCCTTTAAGAGTGCAAGAATTACAGTACTGCAATCCCACTGCAATCCTCTATCTCTGTTCAAGTGTTGAGTAAATCACTTTTTCAGCAGGCCAGATGAAAATAAGCAGCAGTGAAGCCTTTGGTAGCATTTATGATATAAATATTAAAACTAGCATTTCTCCTTTTCTCCTGCGATCATATTTATCCTTATTCTTTCAGAAAGATGTACTGGTACATGACAACTTTATTGTTTTTCAAAAGCCTAGATTGTGAGGGACACCTCCTTGTGTATGTTGAATGTCAAATAAATTAGGAGACTGTGTCTTCTTAAATGTGTCTTTGTTATTCAAGTTTTTCCATTGTCTAATACTCTGTGTCAAAATAATTAACCCAAACAAATTCCATAGTTCTGATAGCCAATGCCATCAGGTAAGATAACTGCAGTCATTATTGTAAACGAATTTAGAGCTGACCTTGGGAAAATAATGGCTGTCTCTCAAGGGGGAAAGGAGCAAACTGTTAAAGAATTTTGAGAAGTGATTACACAAACCTATATAAATGTAAGAAAGGAACTCAAAATAACTAGCCAGCTGGCAAATTATCTATCTGGACTTTTTACTAGGCATCCTTTTATATAATTCCCCAGCTATTAAAATAAGCCAAAAAACCCCAACCAGGGGGTATTTCATGGGGTTTTCCATTAGCATTTGTCCCTACGTTTTTGGACAAATTATTTTCATATCACTGGAAATAAACCCCTGATGGTAACAGATATTTGTATAACAGTGGAATATGTTCTCCAAAACAAGGACAACACGTCCCCTTGTATATCAAAGCTTTTGAAAGTAAAATGTGTTTATGTTATTATGTGTAGCAATTCAGAATCACCCGAGCCTCTAGCTTTCCTGAGAATGGCAAGATTAGCTTTGAGATCAGCTAAATACAATGGAAACAAAACTATTCATCCAGAATTTAATTTTAATTTTAATATACACAGAGGCCTTATACATAGTGCTGATTATGCATGCTACCACTGAATACAAGCATCTGCCAAATCTGATAATACATTCAGGGGACTAAAAGTCAGTTGGGGAAAACATAGTTCTGGTGCTTTTATGTAACAGTGTAAATGGATGTTACTTCCAATTCCTGCAACACAGTGTTACCATATGTAGACGTTAAACTCTCCTTTCAAATCAATTAAAGGACGTACAATATGCATCTTTTATCTATTATGATTAGTAGCTTTTATGACCCAATATTTTCTATAGGTGTGCAGTCGGTATCCAAATGGAGTCAGAGACGCTGACACAAACTTGTAGTTTTATATAAATAAATATATTTTACATTTCTATTTACAGCAAACAAGATAGTCAGGCACATCACTACATCATGAGGTAAATCGTCAGGTAGATCACAGAACAGCATACAGAGCACACAGAAGAAAAAGGCAGGAAAAAAAGGAAACTCTCCCTTTACACCCAGCAATCAATCATAATGTAGATTGCCTTGGACAGGAGTCTTTACTTTCCAACTAATCAACTACAAGTATGTGTTTTGGGTTCTGGCCCATTATATACTTTACTGTTCCAGCTATTAAATATCTTAACAGGATACCTATGGAGTTCTAAACCCAGAGTAGGCAAAGAACAAAGAATTAATATTTCTTTTTCAACTCCTGCAGTCCTGCTTGCCTCCCATCCCCACATTACTCATAACTAACATTGAGTAAAGAAACAAATAGGCACCTGCTAATTATGAGAGGCAGTTAGGACTAGTAATTAAGGATCAGGCTAGAAACTGGGAGACAGTAAATTCTAGTCCCACCTTAGCCACAAAAGTCACTTGGATGACCTTGGATCAGTCATACTGTTTCAGCTGAGCTTACCTCAGATGTGGTTGTTGTGGGGAAAATAGGAGTGTTAAGATATGTTTATAAAAAGATACATTGTTTATAAAAATATAATGTAGGTAGGATATAAATAAAAATAAAATATGATCAGTGTAAACCTGTGGCTGCATTCATACAAGACATCCATGGTGAATTTCAGAATTAATTCAATAACTGCAAAGGCTGGGACTACAGAACACACTAAGCTAAAGTGTGGCTGTGTGATTTGTTGTGCTGTGCTAATACGACCAATGTTTGGCTCACAGACTTCTACAGTTCCTAATGTTTTTCTTGTCCCATTGGTTACGGGTTTGGAATGGGGCGGGGGAGGAATTAACAGAAATGAAAGCAAAAATCAGACTTTAAAATAAATTATGCAGGTTTTTTTAAAAAAGAAATTTTATTTAGGAAAATAATGAATTACTTTTAGCCACTTTCTGAGAGTCATGTTTCTAGAGCCAGTAGCATACACATTTTGCAAAAGAACACACATCAATATGCAGTACTTCAGTGCAAATAACAGAAATATGTGGTTATCTTGTTGTCTGGATCTCATTCCCCAACACAAGCCCTTTGCAAGAACACTTCTTTTATGTCCTGCTATCGGCCCAAGGCCGGATCCAAGACATCTTGACTCCTCATTCTGCTAAACAGAGACATGAGGATACTCTGAGCTGTCCAAGGCAGAAACCTCATCTTATTGTTCTAGGCATGGAATCCAAGCTTTTTTTCAATCCAAATGTTGATATCAGTGTTGGAAACAAGGCGAGCTGATATGGCTCTGAGGGAAAGCAAGTGGGGTGAAAAGCACCTCTGAAGGCACTGGAGGTTGTGTCTGGAGAATTGAGCAGTGAGTCTCATGGGAATTCAACACTGTGGAAAAGTGCTTCAGTTCCTCTGTTAGGTGTTTGATTTCTCGCCGCAAAGCCGCATTCTGTCTCTCCAAGTCTTCACTCTCCTTTAATGAAGGAAAAGAAACAGGATATATCAAGGCCTTAGACCCCACCATAGGAAATAAATGTGGATAATCAACCCACCTGCAAAGCAAGACTTAGTCCGCTCTGGTTATATCAAAGTAGTAAAATTAATTGTGCACTTAGTTTTTAATAATTCTTCACAGAACCAGAGTTAAATACAGTAATTAGTGAGAGCCTCGCTTCCTTCCATATTTACTAAGAGGATCTTTATTGCAAGCATCTTCAGTACAGCTATTCTTAAAACATTCCATTATATGTGACTGTGACACCTGAATGATTAATAAATTCTTAATAGGAATTGCAACATAACTCTGTCATGGATATATGCATGTACAATTGATTGTACACCATTGTACAATCAATTTGTACACCATTGGCCTCCATTGGCTCTAGGGATATCTGGCTAAGTCTAATGAAATTCAGATGTTCAGATGCACATTATGGTATTTCTTGACTATTAAAATATATTGTCCTTTTTGATGAGACAGGGAAAATCAGATTGGATACTGATTGACTGATGAATTACTAAAGCTACGAATTCCTCATCACTCTTCCTAAAATAAAGGCAGCTCCCATCAGTAATCTCTCAATGAATATTGAAGGCTGATTTGGCAAATGGGTAACCATATATTTCGAATCAGTGAGTGGATAAATAAATAAACAAATACAATAAAGTTTACACCTACAACTTTAGGCTAACTGAAATAGAAAAAAGACCTTAGCCAATCCCTGGGGACAGGCTAAACTATTATATTCTCCAAACTCTTCTTGAAGAGACAGGTTTCATAACCTTTTAGAAGCTCTAATATTTTGGGGAAAAAGGTATAAGACAATAAGGCATATGCTATACCTTACAAGAGGAGCCATCATTCCTGGGTTCCCTTTACAAGTGCATTATCTCAAAGGCAGGATTCCCAGCAAACCCTCTGTTCCTCATCTGAATAGTTTTTGGGGCCATCTCTCAAAGACTGAATTGAAAGAATCAAACTGAGAAGTAATAAGAACATGAAGGACTGTGTACAAAGTTCTTTCATCCAGGAATGATTGCAACTGGCACATAAAATAGAATTGTGTGAAATCTCTCTTGGCCATGGTGAGCAAGAGTTACGAGTCAGAAGAACTCCTAAATTGTAAACCACTTTCATCCTGAGGAGCACAGCCCCATCTAGAGTTAAAGATGAAATATATTCAGATTCAATATAATTTCTTAAGTCTTAACCAGTAGGCTACACTGCTGTTAGTCATCTATCTTTGTGATCAACCAAGTACTCTATAGAATGCTTTCATTTCCAGAAACTTCCCAAGTATCACATGGAAGCACATAGGATCCATCAGGTGTCTGTGGCACAGACTGATTGAATGGGCCCTTCTTTCCCATAAAGGCTTCTGGCATAGTAAAATTCTACAAAAATTAGAGCATGATTCAACCATGATTATCTAAATGTGATAGATAAATAAATAAAATAAATAAAATTTCAAAGGGCTGAGAGATATGCTCCCCACCATCACTTCTCCTGCATGGGTATAATCTCCTGCATGGGTCAAGTCCATAATTGCTTGAGGTAAGTCTTTGATTGTCATGGTGGACAAAAATGTGCAAACTGCCTCCCATTCTGGAGAAGATAAATTGAAGTCCTTCAGCACCAAAAGCCTGGGCTCAGCCATGAAGTCTAGCAGCCCAGGTTCCATACCAATTATACCTAAGAGAAGATTTGATTCTCTGCTTAATTTCCCAGATGATCAGAGCCACTCTTGCTTGCATGTCAAGAGTCATGCTTGCTGTAACACCTGAAACCCAGATGGGCATAACCCCATGAAAGTCATCCTCCATACGGGTTTCAGTGATACAAATTAGTCTTTGCTGTCATCCATAATCAAGTTGTAAATGGGGGAGAGCCACACTAGGGGAAGACTAGGCATTTAGCTAGAGCCTGGAGACTAGGGCCTGTTATGTTGTACTTTGGAAGAGATTAGGAGATTAGTAGTGGGGCAGTAGTGAGCAGTCCCAATTCCTCTTCCCTGAGGACAGCCTACTCTCTACCTCCTTTGCAGTGACACCCCCTTCTGCCAACTTCCTTCCATATGCCCCACTAGTCTCCCAAATGATTCTTGCAGAATGGACAACCTGACCACACCTCTTGCTCTCTATCAACACACTGTTACTATTATTAGACCATTTCCATTGTGAAATGGGGCTGCCTGAATGTTCTAATATTGCTGTTAAACTGCAAGTGAGATGAGGACGAAAGTTCAATACATGACACGCCAGTAAATATTAGGAAACATTTAAGGATTAGCTAATAGCAAAACAATGCAGATGTGTGACATGCTTACACAACAATAAATAATTTATTACTAATTTATTTATTTAATAGGTAGTCCTTGCTTCCATTGCTAAGCAAGATGATTACGTGAGTTATGTCCAATTTTGTGACTTTTTTGCCACAACTGTTAAGCAATTAAATGAAGCACTATCGTTAAGCAAATCCAGTTGTCCGTCCATCCATCCATCCCCCCATTGGATTTGCTTGTTGGAATCTGGCTGGGAATGGCAATCAGATTATCTCAGGAACTACAACCATCATAATTACATGCCAGTTGCCAAGCACTCAAATTTTCTCATATGGCTGTGGGGATGCTGCAACAGTCATAAGTGCAAGAACCTGTCTTAAATCACTTTTTCCAGGTCCACTGTAACTCTAAATCAGGGCTATCAAACTTGCGGCCCACCGGCCAGATCTGTCACGCACTGGCCATGCCCACAACCAAGTTAGCGAAGGGGGAAGTCACAATACATCATGTGACACCATCATGACAATGCAAGTTTGACACCCTGCTCTAAACAGTTGCTAAAAGAATGGCTGTAAGATGAGGACTTCCTGTAGTTGCTAAAAGAATGGCTGTAAGATGAGGACTTCATGAAGATGGTGAGATATATTTTATTTCTAATGAATTTCTATTACATTTAGACAAGCATATGCAAACTTTGAAGGGATGCAGTGGCTCAGTGGCTAAGACGCTGAGCTTGTCAATCGAAAGGTCGGCAGTTCAGCGGTTCGAATCCCTAGTGCCGCATAACGGGGTGAGCTCCCGTTACTTGTCCCAGCTTCTGCCAACCTAGCAGTTTGAAAGCATGCAAAAAATGCAAGTAGAAAAATAGGGACCACTTTTGGTGGGAAGGTAATAGCGTTTCGTGCGCCTTTGGCATTTAGTCATGCCTGCCACATGACCACAGAGACGTCTTTGGACAGCGCTGGCTCTTTGGCTTTGAAACGGAGATGAGCATAGAGTCGTTCCCCCTAGAGTTGGGAACTACTAGCGCATATGTGTGAGGGGAACCTTTACCTTTACCTATGCAAACTTTATACAAATCTACATCTGCTTGCCTTGCTTTTTTGATAATAGTTTCCTCTTTACCAATAATATGCAAATAGCCAGCCTAGAGCTCTCTTCCTGACTCTCTTCCAGATCTACCTACATTAGCAACATTATTCATTGTCATGCTTCCTGCAAAGCAAAGGAAATCAACTAGAACAACATGGTTGACCTCTGTTCCCTGAACCAGCTTTTAAGATGAGGAGAGGAGGAGCCATATAAGGATTATTTTCTTCTCAGAAGGTGACAGATTGGTAGGTGTCAGTATTACAATCCTAAAGACATTTATTTTTCAAGGGAATTGCTACTTAGGCCTTTAAGTGAATATCTCTTTAATGGAAAATGCAGGGGGGGGAATATTGTTTCACCATAAGGTCATCTACATAGGGAAAGTGAAGACAGATTGCATCTTTCATCAGCTATCAAGAACTCATTTATTTTGCTGTTTCATATACTGTTAATTAATCTCCTGACAATCATGGATGAATGGAACAAGCAGGTAACAATGAGGCAGTCCAAAGCTTGTTTTCAGGAACAGGGCATATAAGCCATGACAAAGCCCTTATTTTAATGGTACATAATTTTGTGGATTGGAAGCCATACTTGTTTTTTTACAGGCCTGTGAGGTGGGAGGTTTTTTTGGGGGGGGGCATGTTAAAAAATTTAATGTGAGTTGAAAACAGAAAATGAATACATATGCCCAGAAACCTTTACATGTAACAGCACTGACATAAGACACAAATGACCAGGAGCCAATGTGGCCAGGAGAGTAGCATGGAGGCAAATTGACCAGGAGAACTGAGAAAGCAGTGATGAGCCTTGCCCAGGTGCCCCTTTGGGCAGAGGGTGAGGTGGGTGTAATGGGAAAGGTCAAGGAGAGTGGCCAAAAGCACACTAGAGAGTGTAAGGAGCAAACAGCTTGAGGTATGACATGGAGCAAGCAGAGAAAGCAAGAACACAGCAGGGAGTTGAAGGAATATAGCAAGGAAGAAACAGGAAATCCAAAAGGAAGAAATAAGATTATGAAGCAGGGAGAGCAGGTTATGAACACAGTAAATAGATCATGTGGAGAGAAAATTTTGGAGTCCCTGGAATCGTTGCAGGCTGTCACAGACACTTCCGGCACTCCTACCTTACTTGGTTTACTGACTGACAGGTGTTTCAAACGTTCATGCAAAGAAAGAACTCTGAACAAATAACCAACACCAAGTTTGTTACACTGCAAAAAGGTTAACAATAAAGACTCCCTCAAGCCAGGCTTGACATCCTGGTGACATCCTGGTGACTTCCTGGACATCCCCTTTAAGTTTCCTTAGAAATAATGCAGAAGAGGCTTGCCAGTGCCTCTTCCAATATTTTTTTTAACTTTTTGGTCTAGGCCAGTCATTCTCAACCTTGGCATCTTTAAGATTTCAGCTCATGCATTTTGGTTAGGGAATTCAGGGAGTTAAAGTCCATTCATCTTAAAATTGCTAAAGTTGAGAAATGCTGATCTAGACTACAGTCCTGGAATCATCTGGGACTGTCCTGTTCAAACACTAACCAGATCTTGGTTTGCTTCACGGTTAGCCAGGATTGGCTATGTCTACCTCTCCCCAGGTTTAAAGAAACAAACAGATGTTATAAAGGGCAGAACTTTCAATTTCCCCTACCTTGTACCAAATTCATGAAAAAAAAAATAATTTCCCCACACATTATGGTCCTAACTACAGATCTTCCCTCTTGCTCCCATACAACCATTAGTCTGGTTAACCTCCCTGTGTTTTTATTGGGGAAAGGATGTTTTTCTGTAATAAAATCTTTGCAGAGTTTCCAGGTTGATGTTTTTCTTGTAAATTCGGTCTGGGCAAACCCAAGAAGGAAAGCAGACCTAGTTGTGTCAGCGGATGACATTTCTGCGCTTGGCCGCATTCTGCCCCCAGCCAGCAACTTATGAGAAATGACAGCAACATATCCTGCACTGTGTGTTCCTACTGCCTCTCACCAAGCCCTTGTCAAACACTTGTATTTCCTCACCCTAAGCCACATACATCCTGACCCCTTGCAAGCAAAAGCCTGGGGAACAGGAGGGGGTCAGTAACTGCCATAGCTGCTTAGCAAAACCATCTGACACAGGAAACTATGTCACTGAAGAAGGAAAGTCTTGCTTGCATCTTTCAGCAGCTGCAGGGAAAGAGGCAGTGCAGTGTAGAAATTCATCAGTTGAAATCATGGCTGTTCTCCCCAAGGCCTCGCTCAAAAGCAAGCCAGCTTTTAGAAAGTAAGATGGCCAGGACACTATAACACAGGTCTTTCCCCAAAGGCTATCTCTGAATTTGAGGCCTTTGTGTGTGAGGATGTTTCTTCATGTTGTTATTCATTTAGCTTGAGGAAGGCCAAGCTGCCAAATTTCCAAGCAAGCCCACGGCACTCAGACAAGGGCTATAACACATGTGGTAAACCTCAGCAATTACCCACTACCCCGTTTGAAGAGAAACCACAAAAATTGAAATTATATATAAACTTGTAAAACTTTGCTGCAAGGTGAGTTTGCAAGTTGGGTTCAGTCAAAAAAGCAAGCATGCAACAAATTAAAACAATTCTTGAGTAAATCACCTCACAGTTCTTGTGAAGAGTCATATGGCCAAATGCTTTCTCAGAGCACAAAAAGCCTTCTACTCTCAAAGCTATCCTATAAGAGCAGTGGTGGGATCATGCTGGTTTAACAACTGGTTTGGTGATCACACACTTTGTGTGCGCAGTTTTGACAAAACTAAACTTCCGCGTTACTTCTGGGGACTAACACAGCTGAGGCACGACAATCCGCTCTGCCGCGTGAATCAGCTGAGAAGATAAAGGTAAGTAAAGTGCGCAGGGGCAGGTGGGCGGGCCCACCTGATCATCAGAGCGAATTGGTTAACTCCCAGCTGATCATTGGAGCTACCGGTATACCCGAACTGGTCCGAACCAGCTGAATCCCACCCATGTATAAGAGAGAGGACAGGGTGGAAAACTTTCCCATGCTTTTTATGTGCAAGAGGATTTTTTTTTAATACAGAGATGGTTGCATACATTCACAATGTTCATTTAATTCTTGAAGTGGTCAGCCAAAGAAGAACTGGTAATCCAATTGCTATTTATACAAACTAGGCAATAGAATTCAGGTTTTATGTGATCTCCAGAAACTCAGGGATGAGAGGCACGCACTACTCTATGTTACTCTGGCTTTCTGGGAGACTCTACAAAAAGTAAGGCTGGCATGCACACAGAATTCATTGATAATATTTCAACACATGCCATGATGCCGAACGTCATTATCTTTCCACATGTATAGCATAACATGGAACGAAATGAGATTCAGTGTGGATTATCCTACACATGTAAAATGTATTTCAGTGAGTTGGAATTAGCACTACAGATGCTACAGCAATAATTATTCTAAAGTTCAAAGGATTTAGTGATTTGTCTGCTGAGCTCACCCTAAATATTACCAAGAGATAAAATGCCCCTGAGAATAAACAAATATATATTTTGAATTATAAAATTTATGATTGAAATAAGTGCTATAGGTCCTACTTTTTTAGTGCTGGAGACCCTGGAGCAGCTTTCTACATCTTAGTGCATTTTTGTTAAGTTAGTCTGCTGTCTGCATCATTCCCAGGCTGCATGGCCAAAAGATGATGTGAGTTGTAATCAAACACTGATGGCAATTACAAATGTAGCACTGAGGAAGGTTGCATTATATGCTACATATGTCCAATACAAACAATATACCATGCTTTTTCTTTAAGATAATCATCAAGTATTTCTGGGGGGAAAAGAGTGAACTGATATCTGCGCCTTCAGAATAGGGTTCATATACTTCCTATTTTACTTTCTAATTTCACTTTAGGAAATTGTTTTTTAATTCTACTAGGAACTGGATTGGATTGACAGGTTTTACCGAATTGGGCAAGTTTTCTTCAATCTTTAGCAAAAGTAATTTAAATACAAGTGTAAAAACTTGATTCTTTTGGAATAAACAGCAAAAAAGCAAGAAGAACAGATTGAGGGTCCAGATGGATTTGAAATAAGATTTTGGAAATAATTGTAAGAATCCTTTCCATGGAAAAAAATCCTTTCCATTTTCCCAGGAGCATGGGAAAATGTTACTGTTTTGAATTCTCTTAAAAAGCATGATAGGATGAGACTTTGAAGATTGGGCACTAGAGGGAACCAGAAGGAGCTAAAATTTACAGTTTGTCAGGTCCAAGCCCAGAGATGATATTGAAAACTCAATTGAGTTCAACCTTTTATTTGCTTACACTTAATGGACAGATTCTTGCCAAATTAAAGCTATAACTTAACCTACTAGATATATCTGGAGGCATTCTAAGTTGTGGCTACCCTGAACCTCTTTACCAATCCCCAATCCAACTCAGGATTACACAATTTCCTAATCCAGGCCTCTTTCTGGGAAAGCTCTGTGTTGCCAAAACTTTCCCCCACTGGTTCTGCAGCTGCATATTTCATCACATAATGAGAGAAGAACTTTTAAAATTGACTTAGTAATAAAGCAAAATATACAGAATAAAGCAAAATATTTTAACACTGGACATATTGAAGGATATTTTTGAATGATGGACCCTCAGAAGTTAATATTAAGAGTGTCTGTCTCTATAGAAAAACTATTTTGAAAAAGAGTTATGAAAGAATATTATTGGCCAAATTGAGACAGATCTGAAAGTGGATTTAAAAATGACAAGCTACATAAACAATATGGAAAAAGATGCTACAGTGGACATATAAAAAACTGGCTGATGTCTTAATAATTAAAAGGAATATACAAATAAGAAGCCAACCTGGATAATTTGTCCTATATTAGATTTACAAAAGAGGATTGTTAAAGCTTTGAAGAATTTTGTGAGAAGGAACAAAAAAATGAAAACAAACCTAGTTTTAGGACATTATTTAAAGGGATTAAAAATCAAGATTGTTAAAAGGAAGGCATATAATTGGTTTATTTGATCAAGGTTAAAATAGGTATGTTGCTATCTCTGGTAATCCTTAATGGACTTTTGCAGATCAGGGCTGAAACAATGAGGTTTTAAGGATTTGTTTATAGATAAAAAGATGGGATATGGCGGGGAAAAAGATCACTAATCTATCATTGTTGGTAGGTAGTAAATTATTAAAAATGTTTATACTTGTGATCAAGGGAGATGTCATTTCTTTATATATCGCTTTTCTTTTTCTTTATTATTATTTTCTTATCTGCATTTTAAATAAATTTAATAACATTACTATAAAAAGTAATCATCAAATTTAGACATAGATTACCTGTTAACCAAATAGCACTCCAATAGCTGACCAGATGTGGAAACAATTTGGGGTAAGGTGAAGTAGGAGGATATTGGTGCTTTTTGAGGCTTCTGATAAATCTCAAGACTCATTTCTCACAAAGATAAATATAAAAGAGAAATGAGAAAAGCTCAAGAAGTTATCATCTCGGACCCTCAGAATGCCACATGATTGACCTTTTTGATTTAATAGGTTACAGATGGGCCTCTAAGGAAGTGATGTCATTTTAAGAGAGTGAGGGTTTTTAATCTACATATTTGCATTTAATGAAATTTAAAGTTGGGAGTGGGTGGTATGATCTTGGCAAATTATATCCATTTTCAATCTTTCCCCAAAACAAACAAACACACAAAACCTCAATAGCCATTTGGGGTATTTTAAAGATGGGAATGAGAAATTCCAGGGAGGGAAATTATCATTTCCAGCCTTAAAACTATTCCCAACCCCGCCCCCAACCCTGTCATCAAAATTTAGCAATTTTATCCACCACATTTTGTATGTATATATCCTTTACTATACATTACCCATTCCCAAAGATTCTGAGCAGTTGATACAATCCCCAGCTGCTACTCAAGTGACCTTAATGGTTTGCCTCAATGCAGCCATGCAAAGTGTTGGAGAAACTACTGCTGTTTCACAGTTTTATAGATCAAGCAATTATTTAAATTATTGCTACAGGCCTAAGTCAGGCTGTGCTGTGCTGTGCTGTGCTAATTATTATATTATATATTATATCATACCTTATATTATATTACATTGTGCACTGTGTGCCTTCTGGCTAGAAAAGCAAGATTTAAATGGAGATACTAATATTAATAATGAGTAGTATATCCCAGAAATCCAGATGAAGATGACAGAAGCATTTACCAAGTGCAGGTGATCTGCTTTCTGTGTCTGTCTCTGCCGACTCTTCTGAGCTGCGATGCGATTCTTTTCTCTTCTTTGTACTTTCCTCATTTCATCAGAAGAGTCCTGAAATGCAAATATACTTTTCCAAACTATTGCCTTTGGAATGTATGGACCAGAAATGTATGATAGTTGGGTGTACCATTGAAAGACCTTAAAGACCAGAAAGGGAACAGGTCATCCTGGAGAAACTCTAGCTACATGGTTGCTAAGATTTGAACTGACTTGATGGCACATAATCAGTCAGTGAAAGAAAGTCTGATGATTTTAGTGGTGTGCTGGTGGGAGATGTGAATCTCCCACCAACACCATGTGTACTTGGTATGTACTTTTGTATGCAAATCGGGTTATGTTGTTGCTAGTGAACCCAAATTATTGCAGGCAAGAGACTGTAAGGTATAATATGAGCTGAAAATTACTGTATCAAATCGGTTGTTTGATAGGGAAAATAGAATGAATGACTGCAAATTATACATAAACAGTAAAAAAAACTAAAGCAAGTAGATCAATTTCTATATAGAACTATGGTAGATTTTTTAAAAAAATTGGAAAATGGAGAAATTTTAAAATGTGCAAATGCATTTAGATCTATATGCAAAGGAATTGCATATAGAAAGGTAAATGGTCTGTTATAAATAAATATTTTTGAGGTGAAAAAAAATGACTGTATATAAAAGTGTGCTCCTGCCTCTTTGTTTATGAAAGTAAAAGTTGGGTACGTTAAGAGAAAACCCAAAAGTATACTGAATGCAGTAGGAAAAGGAATATATAAGACGTGTAAAACAAGAACAGATTATGTGATGAATTAATGAATGGGCATTGAACAGTCCAAGAAAATACTGATGGAATGGAGCTGAGATTCTTAAATAGAAAGGAGTAGCTTAAAAACGTAAAGAGCAAAAGGCAAGGAAGAATATAGTATACGGACCTGATGAATCAAAGGTTTGCAAGGATATCGAAACAAATAGTAGTATTTGTATAAATTAGTTTTAGCTTTTCATTTTTATTATCTATCCATATCCTTTTGCCTTTAATCTCTTTAACTTTCTATTTCTTATTTTTTTTCTGCACTCTGCGGAACTTTGCTTAAGGTGACTAGCATAATGTGTATATATTGCATTGGGTTTGATGTACTAATCCAAAATTTCTACCCTACGTTTTAAAAGAATTCTTATGCTGATATAATTTTATTGTCTCTCCCTGATAACATCTAGCTGTGTGGTCCTCTAGAATTTTCTTCCATCTTTAATGTATAAGCCTAAGAGCATTTTGCACACAGCTGAAGTTTTTTTTTTTGTTTTGACGTTTAGGACCCCATTCCTAAGAAGGCAAAATGTTGATACTTTAATATTTGAAAATTTGTCACATCTCTAGAGAAAATGCCCCACCTTAACAAATTTTAATGCATCCATCAGCCCCTAGCCTTTTGCAGAAAAACCAGCATTTTCCTCATTATAGAGGATAATTTTGGATAGGAGGACAAGATTTTTTTTTTTTTTGGTAAAACTAAACAATTCTAATGCAAAAACCACTCCAGGGCCATTAAGATTAGCTTTCTCCAAATCAGCAGCCCTAAATCCCAGAATTGCAGTTGATAGGTGGCTGGAAATCTGGGAGCTGTAGTCCCTCTTTAACTTACGCCTGAATCAGAATGGTCAATTTGATTCAAAGGAGAGAGGCGCTGTTGGGGAAACAACAGTTCCTCATCTCTTGATTTTTAATGCCTCGGCAAACTTCACCTGTTGAATTCCACTAGATTGCACCCGGGTATTACAGCCTTGCTCGCAATAAACCGCCGCTTAAGCGTCATCATTCAATCGACAGAAAGTGGCCCCACACGGTACCTGTTTGCTGGATGAAGAGGACTGGCTGAAGCTGCTGGAGTCACTGCTGTCAGAGCTATGGGGCATGGCTCGCAGCACCCCCTGCCTGTCGACTCCCTTTTCCTTCTTCCTTCAGGCCTTTCGCGGTTTTAGCCCGCCTTTTCCTTTAAACTGGACGCTTTTTTCTTTCCCCGTCCTCTGAGCCGGCCGGTCACTTTCTCACCCTTCTCCCACCGCGCCTGACAGCAGCTACGTCCCTTGGCTTTCAGGGCAATGCATCTCGCGCGGCTCTTCGCCTCCCTTTAGCTGCTGTGGGTTCTCGGAAGCCTCAAGGGACTTCACTGAAAGTCACGTGGGCGGAAACTTTAAGAAGAAATGTTACAGAACTTTTTTTTTTTTTTTTTTTTTTTAAATCGACTCTGGGAAACTCAAACGGTGTTAAAGAGAAAGAACCCGAGTAACATCAGGGGGAGGAGCGGGGGGAGGAAAAAGAGAGCGAGAGAGAGCGATTGGTTTCAGCTGCGTGACAAACAGGAGAGGATCAGAGAAAACAACCAGGTTGGTGTAAAGGTGGGGAATTTACGCATGCTTAAGAGAGAAAAATAGTTCCGTTCATATATTTTGCATAGAATTGACAAAACTGACAATAAAAACTCCAAGAGACTAAAATACAGTCTCTTGAGTATTTTAGTAGTGTTAAGTAGAAATTGAGTAGTGTTAAAAAAAGACCTCTGATTTTTTTTTTTTTTTAATGCATATTTTCAGCTATGGAAGAACCTGCTTTGCCATTCAGTCCTCTCATTCTTGGGTATCAGAAATTCAAATTTTGAATTTTTCTTTCCGAATAGTTGGAACTTTGGATATCTTTCCTTTTAGGTTGGTAAGAATCTGAGAATTTCCAAATGACTGCAGTAGCTTGAAATGGATCTGCTGGAAAAGGAGAAACAAAATATTTAAAATGGCTTTATTATTGAAGGTTTGGAAAGCAACTCATATTCATATGAGCTAACTAGCCAGTTGGGATTATCTCTTCCGGATACATTGGTGGAAAGTTCTCCTGGATCTATTCAAGATCTCTTTGCTTCTAAAGTTGTGTTTTTATATAGTATACAGAATCTTAATTTAAAATGTTAGCTCACAATGTCCCCTTTAAAAGTAATCAAAACTGTTGGCCAACTAAAGCTCAAGGAATAGATGATTGTATGCCAGTGCAGCAAATTGCAAAAAAACATTATTCAAGTTTACTTGGGCAGTTTTCTCTGGCCTGGTGCTTTAGATTGAATTGAACTGCTGTTCCTATTTTCCTAGCTGTCATGACCATTGGATATGCCAGCTTCAAACAGTGGGAGGCACATGTATGTAAATATGTATGCAAAGCACCAAGTTGGAGAAGCGGCATGTGTGAATGGCCCTGCATTGTTACTGTGCCAGTGAGGAAGAAAAAGTATCCTTAATCAACATACTTCCTCCCACCATTTCTGCTTCCTCCCCCCACCTTAATATTTTCAAAATCAGTTGTCTTGGACTGCAGTGAGTATTTAGACCTTACTCCAGTTTGCATCAAACTGCTATATGCACCTATGGGCAGCATTTACATTAACATGAAATTTGCTGCCCTTTGCTGATTCCTGATTTTGCCTCTATTCCATCTATTCTGATTCTCTGTCAGATGGTGCCATCCTGATTTTATATTAAAGTTGGCCACATAGTCAGCCAGATTTTAGACTGGATTTAGCATTTTTATACACCTTTATACACACGACAGGGGTGGGCGTCACAAATTTTAGCAAGGGGTTCTCTGCCCAGTTGTTGGGTGGGCATGGCCATGGTGGGCATGGCCTAGTTGGCTTCATGCACAATGGCAGGGGGGTCGTTTTTGTCTTCTCCGGGCTCCGGAGGTGTTTCTCGAGCCTCCGGGAGGGCAAAAATAGCCTCCCCAGGTACCGGAGGCCCTCTGGAGGCCTGGCCCATTTCCGGCCTTCCCGAACTTCCGGTAGGCCTGTTTTTTGCCCACCCTGAGCCTCCGCGCGCACCCTGCACTTACTTGCATCCAAAACAGGCCAAGTGGGGGCTCCTGGGAGAGGAGGGGCGGGGTGGGGTGGGCGAGGCCAGCCAGGAGTGGGATTTGGGGGTTCTCCGAACTGCTAAAAATCTTAGCTAGAGGTTCTTCCGAACCCCTGCGAACCTCCAGCAGCCCACCCCTGTTTATTGAGTATTTTAAATGTATTATAGACACCCACTGCCAATTTGTATTACAAATCTAAATACAAAACAATGAAAGCAGTTTAAAAGAACAAGCTCATGGGCAGCCCAGACTAAAACTGTAATAATGAGGTTTCTATAAAGGCTATATTCTATACCAACACCCTGAATTATATCTGAAATCCCACTTCCAACTAATGGAATAACAGTGATATCACATAGACATACTTGGAGGTACCCATTATTACACTCGCCACTGCATTTTGCACAAGCTGTAGCTTCTGGAGGGTCTTTAAGAAGAATCCTATTTAGAGTACATTGCAAACATTCAGTCTTGAGGTGACCAGGGCATGAGTAATTATCTGAAGGACTTATATATGCAGTATGTGAGGAGCCATAGTGGCGCAGTGGTTAGAATGCAGTACTGTAGGGTTAATTCTCTGCTCACTCCAGGAGTTCAATTCTCACCGGCTCAAGGTTGACTCGGCCTTCCATCCTTCGAGTGGGGTAAAATGAGGACCCAGATTGTTGGGGGAAATATGCTGACTCTGTAAACCGCTTATAAAGGGCTGGAAAGCACTGTGAAGCGGTATATTATAAGTCTAAGTGCTATTGCTATTGCTATGTGATATGCAAAGCAACTGATTGATTCTAATCAGAATTACGAAATAACCGAGTTAAAAGGGACCTTCTTCAATACCTCCAGTGATGGAGCACCCACAACTTCTGAAGGCAAGCCATTCCACTGATTAAATATTCTCACTGACAGGAAAGTTCATGGTGTGGTGAAGCACTATAGATTTTTATCTACTTTAAACCTATCCTTAGATAGTAAAATTTTAAAAAGGAAATACTATTTTATTTCTATACAGCTAAGATGACTTAAAACCCTTCATGGGAGGCGAATGAGATGAACAACATCATGGGAACTCAGCAGAAAATGTGGATAGATAGATAGATAGATAGATAGATAGATAGATAGATAGAATTCTTTATTGGCCAAGGGTGATTGGACACACAAGGAATTGTTGCCAGAATATGGTTGTATCAAGTTAACATGGGAATGATGTGAGGGCCATTGCCTAACATCTGGAAGGACCTAGGTTGGGGAAGATGATTTCCAATCATCTATATTCTGTGAAAGCTGGATCATATTGCAACAGTTGACCATCATGAGCAATGACTTTTGAGAATTTAACTAATTCCATATGTCTTAATCTATGTACCAAACTATCCATCTGGGCTTCTTTTTAACCTGTTGCTTTTTAGTTTTGCCTCTCAGCTATATAGATTTATGCTCCTTGACAAGCCAAATATAATTGCAGATTTTCTATTTCTTTATTGAGCTGCTCATTTGTTAGACTGCAACAATCTTTCTATCTCAGTAAAAACTCAGCCAGGACACTTGGATAGCTATGTTCAGCGCCTTAGTTAAAATTGAGATATATGGAATTGTCAATAGTTGAGTTTAAGATGGAGGAAAATATAAGAGAGGCTCAAGTAATCAGCTTTGAGGCTGAAAAGATGAGGCAGGATAAGGGAAGAACATGTTTACATTATAAGCAGAAATAAATGCTTTGCCCCTTTCCCCATTCTTTGCAAAGGGCCTCACTTACTAAGCCAGATAAGGGGAAAAACTTCCGCTAGCAGCAGGGCTTTCCCTCCTTGTAGAGCTAAAATGAGGAAGGGAGAGAGAGCTGAAAATTTCCCATAGACTTGAAGAGACAAATGGAGAAACAAAAAAATAGCCCATCATGGCTTGCCTGCAGCTGCAGCAGCCATGACAATGGTGTAAAAAAATTAATAATGCTATGCTAGGAGGTGGCCCAACAACTGGGGAGCAATAGAACAAAGGAGGGTTGAGCTGCAACAGAGTTTTGAAAAGGCCCATCATTGGGATGGACAGAAAATCCAGAACAAGCTCAGCATGAGATTAAAAAAAAAAAGGATCACAATCAGTGGCACAGTGGCCAAGCTCACCAAAGATGCCCAGCAGTAAATCAGAATGGAGATCCTGTGGTCTACAGAAGAGGCCAAACACAGAAGACTTCCTAAAGATGACTTGAGCTGGCGGCTCTCAAACAAGCTGGAGCATCATTGATCCACCAAAGAGATCTGGCAGCAAGCTACTGTGTGGAAAAATAGAAAGAAAAGGTGCAAGGTATACTATCTTGAGTTCTTGAATAAAAGACGGGGAATAAAGCTATCAAGTAAATAAATCAAATTGAAAGTCCTTTTTAACTTTATGAGAAATTTACAAAAGTTCATGGAGTATTCTAGGCAAATTACAAAATGGTTTGGTTTGTACAAACAGTGTGATCTCCTTTGGGAAATAGAAAACATTTTAATTTAATATAGATTATAAAAACAATAAAATTAATAACTTGATGCCAATTCGAATTAACAAAACCTGAAATTCAGCAACCACCTTCCAATCCTACAGTTCTCCAAATTAAAATGTAGAGATACTAGCAATGCAGAGAAAAAAGAAATGAATCTTAGCACAAATTATTAACCAGTAATTTACCCAGTTTGACCAAAGTAGAAGATCCTTGAAACATTTGTCCCTTCTGGTTCAATTTACCTGAAAACACTTTTTCCTGATAAATCCGCAAAACAGCTTTAATCAGAGGCAATACCCCTATGTTTACTCCTTTTCCAACCCCAGTACAAGATGTCCTCTGTTCCCCATGTTCCACCACTATGTTCTCCCTTTGTTTCAAAAGCATTGAAAATTCCTGTCTTTAGTAGAATAAGAGATTGGGGTATATCTCTTTGTCACTCTGTGACACTCAGTTATAACAGATAACAGAAGGGACCTCGGAGGTCTTCTAGTCCAACCTCCTGTATGCCACATGTCAATCAGCATGTGAATATCTAAGTTTATCAGGGATGCTGAACAAAATTTAACAAACCTGTTCATAGATATATTCCAGGCCCCATAACATCCTCATTAAAGGGACAGAAAAGTTAAGTCCCTTTCTCCATTTCCCTGCCTTCTGAGACCCTCTTGGGTGATTTTTTTCAAGTCATAGTCTCAAGAAAATGTTAGTCCTCTACTTACAGCTGTAATAGAAGCAGAAATCCTTCCCTTGCTCCCTACACACCTATGTAGATACTATTATTGTTGTTAGGGAAATTGCTTCTGTGGTTCCCTCTGGATTGTTATCACTGCTGATTCATGTTTAAGAGCCAATTTGGGTGGTTAAGGTTAGGAACTTGGAGAGAGTGAGTTCTAGTCGTGCCTTAGGCACAAAGCCAGTTGTGTGACTTTTCAGCCCTAGGAAAGAGGCAATGGCAAACCACTACTGAAAAATCTTGTCAAGAAAGGGACTTATATAGGCAATCTAGACAGTCTCTGAGAATTGGACATGATTGAACAACAACAAAAAAGAGCATTTGGAGCATTTTTCAAATGTCCTGTTTCTAGGTCAAATCTCTTTCATCTTATATTTGTGTATTGGAGACTAGAGAAGAATACCAACATGCAGGATTTTTTATTTAATTCTTCTGATTCTTCTTTTGGTTTATTCTTCTAGTCAAATTCCGTTACATGGTTAGCAGATTTCATAAGCAGAACATCTTCATCCTTATCTAGGTTATTATAAAAAAGATGATTAGTACAAGGGCAATATTAATTGGGATAGTTCCTATGGTATTCATTTCAGTTCTTATAGTAGACATGCATAGACTTCAGCAGAAGAGAAAACTCTTCCAAAGCATGACAGATGAGTTTAATTATAATTAATTAATTAATTAAATTATCGTTTTAATTTAAGACATGTCGTAGGCATTTGTGTATTTAAGTTGTAATCCAAAACAGCACTCTCCTTCATTCAGTTCCTGAAACTTTCCTGAGTCTCTGGAAATATTGTAGGAACTCCGCAATCTATCTGGCACAAGTGTATTCACTTCTTGGCAGGTTAACTACCCTTTATTAACGGCTAAGGTGAAGCATTCATAAATTCATTAAAGAATTACATGTGGAGGCCAAGAGCAGCAAATTATAGCATGCAGTGGCTTCTCATTGTCACAGTTTGTGCTTGGCCCAATCAAGACTGTTTCAAGAACCCAGATGTGGGCCTCTTTCCTCTCATGGGGCTTTTTGGGTTTCATGATCTTAATCATACAAGCAAAGAAGCTGTTATCTGTGGTATTAACGGAGACTAAAACAGCAGCCTAGGTTTCAGCTACTGTATGAAAACTGTGAGCACTAAATCTTTGAGAGTTAGGTGTCTTTGTTCAAATTCCCTCTCCTGCATACAGTATTGATGTGTAATAAAGTCTGGTACCCAAAGATGAAGAAAGTTGACTTGAGCAGATCATGAGATCTTGCCATACCAAAGTTTGGAGACCTCAGGAAGGCTACAAAATTTCAAAATTCTAATGAAACCTTCTGATATGGGTGGCAGGATGTTACTTTTTCAGTTTTCTGTAAACTCATTAAAAAAAATTTTTTTTCTGCTGAAGAATTATTTTACAGGGCCACTGTAAACATGGTTAAAATATGATATTTAAGATATAGTACTATGAATATTCCTTGTGTAGATCTCTCATGAAATCTGGAAATTATATAACAACCATAATTATTCTGAGATGAGATCTTTCTTACCAAGATTCAGACCCAAAATGGGGGCTGTGCAACTTATTTCAGGTTGAGGCTGCTCTTCTTCTTTGAACTGCAAGTTAGCAATCATATTAAAAAAATAAAGGATGGGGCCATGACAAAAAATGAATTTTATTTTATTTATTTTATATTTATTTTATTTTATAAAATTCAATGTAGATAGAGTAACATTACTAATTTCCTGTGCTAAAGTTAATTAATTTCTGTTGCATACTTATAGTTTACTTCACAAATTTTGAATAGTGACCCAAAAATGTGATCCATACAACTAAAGTTCTATTCTTTTTTTTTAACATATATCCTGCATGTAAAGAAGTGGCAGAGTTTCAGTTGTTCTGTCACTGCTGCCATCTTAACTTTTTTAACACACACATTCACACACTCACAGAGGTCCATGCCCCTAGTGTTCATCTGCATTTTCCCTGAATTATAAGAATGCTTTTTAGGCATGCATGCATGTGATTATAAAATGTGGTATTATTTGCATATAACTACAAACGTTATGAAAATTATATGAGCTGCTTAACTCTTGACAAGTGACAATTTAACAGCTCGATATTCTCTAAAATCATATTCTCTGTGGAAAGATTATCTTCCTGTAATAGCACTTATACAGTGCTTTTATCAGCCTTAAATACAGTAGCAG
Organism: Pantherophis guttatus; assembly: GCF_059756535.1. Lineage (NCBI taxonomy): Eukaryota > Metazoa > Chordata > Lepidosauria > Squamata > Colubridae > Pantherophis > Pantherophis guttatus. The sequence goes on from NC_142063.1 coordinate 54,867,268, forward strand.
ACTCCATAGGTCTTTGGTCCTTGGAGTTACTTGCCAGTAGTTTCTCATGGACAGAAAGACATAAAAAGTGAGGGCTAGTCAAGGTTAAACACTTCAAAATCCTGTGTGTTTTTCAAAATGAGAGGATTAAGGATAAGATGTTCAATATTTTTGAAATATTGCTGTATAGATATATATCTTTTGGCCCCCAAAATAAGCACTAGGGCTTATTTTCGGGGGTGTCTTCTTTTTTTTCCATGTAAGGGAAGCTGCCTTTTTGCTTGCTCACAGTGGATCAGTGCCACTGCCGTGAGGCAGAGTGGATGGAGCTGCCCCACACACCCTGCACCAGCTTACCTCAGGGCCCCCGCAGCCAGGCCACCCATGCCCCGACACCTGCCTCACCTTGCGGTGGCAGCTCTGGCAGCCCTGTCCTTCAGGACCCTGCGTGATCGCCAGCCCACTTCTGCTTGCTTGTGGCTGCAATGGAGCAGGAAGCCAAGCGATGCTCCGGTGCCACAGCCACGAGGCAGGGGGTGGAACTGCCCCACGTGCTCTGCACTGCCTTACCTCAGGGCCTCCACAGCCAGGCCATCTATACCCCGACACCTGCCTCACTTCACAGCCATGGCACCATCACACTGCTTGGCCTTCTGCTCCATTGCGGCCACGAGCAAACAGAAGAAGTGGGCTGGCGGCCACATGGGCACCTGCTGCACATAGCTGCTGGTGCTGTCACTGCAAGGCAGATGTCGGCATGGATGGCCTGGTTGCAGGGGCATTGAGCTCCACCACCTCCACCCCTCTTCTTGTGGCTGCAGCACCGTGAGCAATCGGATGGAATGGGGAGCTGACTGGCTGCGCAGGCTCTTAAGTAGGGCTTATTTTGGGGGTAGGGCTTATATTAAATGCATGCGTAAAAACATGCTAGGGCTTATTTTCGAACTATGATTCAGCTGCAAAGAACTAATAAAAAGTTGGGTTTCAGTACATTAAAAGACAAAAGACTATTCTCATTCTCACTTGGTTTTACCCTACTCTATCCTGTGCATTCTTCTTGGCAAGAGAAGGGACAAAAATCTCCCTCATTTGTACACAATACTCCACTCTGCCAAATAGATCACCTTTACCACTATCTTCATGTTTGGGGGAGGGGGAAGGCTGGGGAGGATTTGAAGTTAATCACACTACAGACTCTCAAATAGGTAATCAATACTTTTAGAAGTATAACAGCTGATGCCCATGCAATGCCAATTTGCAATGCTGTCTTCTATGATAGCAAAAGTGTATAGCAAAAGTGTAGTTAGGACTTCTAGATTAATGCAAAGGCATTTGCAAAGTTCAGTGACATGTTTCCAGGCACTGGTTTTCAGTCAGTTTAGACACAGACACACACACTCTCGTCTCCTGGAATTCTGCTTATAACCCAATACTAAAAAGTGAAGTGTCATGGAGGTCTAGGATTTCCCCAAAGATGCCACAATTAACAGGTCAGCACGTTTATTCTGCAGAAAGGCTGATAACTATCAGAGAAAGATAAAGGTTACTGGCAAAAAAATCTGCTCCTGAAACCTCATCTGAGACATCAAACCAGAGAGTGAAACCTCTGATAGCCCGAAAGCCAAAAAATGCTCTCATTAAAAAGAGAAATGTTATTTCTCAGTTTGGGGCTGAGGTTTCTAAAGCGTCCGGTACATACGCCATCATCCCATCTTGCCTACACTGAGTTTTGAGAATCCATTAGCAGTGCACCTAAAATACAAATATCCTTACTCTGCCTTCATACACACACACACACCCTAGCTCCTTGTTTAAAAACTAGGAAGCTTGCAGGAGAATAAGGATGAAACTAAGTCCACCCTGGAAATCACATCTTCAGATGCCTTACTACATCGTTTAATTTCAGATTTGCTAAATTTCTTTCTTACCTTTCCATCTAAAGATGATACTTTGGTAATGATTACCCAATGATAATCCATGCCATTGCATTTTGGACCAGCTGTAGCTACCAGAGACTCTTCAACGGCAGCTCTATGTGAAGCACATTATAGTAATCCAACCAAGAGGTGACTGTGACATGAATGATGATAAACAATGCCTCCCAATCCAGGAATGGACACCTTTGGGACCTTCTGCTCCAGGGGTGGGTCCTACTTACCTTTACCACTGGTTCGCAATGGGATCACGCATGCGCAGATCGCTGATGACGACATCCGGGATGGTGGGTGGGACCTCCCACCGGTTTTACTACCGGTTCTTGCGAACCGGTCCGAACCAGGGGCAACCCACCATTGTTCTGCTCCCAAGAATATCTGCCTGCTCCATGCATTCCCAGGGAGAGGGCATGTTCCAAGTCCCTTCAATCAAGTACTGCCTACTCATGGAGCCTAGGAAATATACTGTATGTTTTTGGTGGCTGCCTCTGTTCTCTGAAACAGGCTTCCCTCCTGACATGTTGCAGGCTCCAATCCTGCTGGCCTGTGGGGAAATTGACCGTTTCTCCTGGCCTTTCAGCCTAGGTAAGTGGAGTCCCCTATTGGTGTTTTTCATCCGTTCTGTTCAGTTCACCATTCTGCACATTTGTTTTGTTTATTCTTCATTTTTGTTGTATACTACCCAAGGTTGGGTGGCCATATAAATGTTTGAAATAAAATAGTAAAATAAAAAATAATATAATAAAATAGTAAAATATAAAAGAATAAAATATAAAATAATTAAAAAAATAAAAATAAATAAATAATAAAATAATAAAATAAAATAAAATAGGCACATTACTATAGTTAGTTGTGGCAAGGACTTCCTGGCTACCTGCCCTTTGAGCAGAAGCTGCAAGTCCTAAAGCCTTCCCAACTGTCTAAGATCTGCCTAAAATCTAAGCAGAGAAGTGATTCTGACTCCATTCCTGAGGAGAGCAGATTGAAATTCCCCAGAATCATAAACCAATAGACCAGAACAAGAAATCAATTCCACAAGATGGCTAAAGCTATTTTTATTGAGATTGGCTGCAATACCGAATCTTGCAAGTCTGATTGTGCTGTACCTCCTCCCACTTCTTCTATTTCAGTGAATCAGGGAGGTTTCTGTCTGTCTGTCATGGACTTAAGATATGTTTTACTCTTTGTTGTTTTCGTAACAGAACTCACATATGTCCATTGAGGTCATCTTTCATTTCCTTACCCCTTCTTATTCTAGGTATGGAACTCCACTGCCCATCCATCGGTAGAGTCAGAGTCAAGCACGCAGATCAGATAGGGAGGTTTCAGAGAGGCTGATACAGTAGCAGCAGTCCCAACTGACTCTTAGAGCCAGGGAACTTGAGCAATGATCCCAACAACCACCAGAGCCTTCAGGATGATTTTATATTTAGTCTTTCAGTTGCAGGGAGACCCAGATAGACACTCTTCTGAAAGGGTGACACTCCCCTCTCAGGATCCAGCCAGTTCTCAGTAATACCTGTCAGGTTGGCATTCACATCCAATATTATACTGTAAAGATGAAGGAGGCCTTATTACAGACTGACCTAGCATTAAAAAGTATCAAGCGGAGTCCAAGGGAACCTAAGGCTTGAACTACATATTGGAGTAGAGTAGAAGGTGCTGGAATGGGGCACCAGGAAAAGATACCAGAACTGCAGTCTTTTGAGAACCTGTAATGTTGTTGCCTGCCCCTTCACAACAATCAGTTAATCACCCAACTTTTTTGCATAACACACTAAGCTAAAATATGGATGACTCACTTTGTGGTTGAGTGTTTCATGCAAGCACAGCTTCTGATTAATATTTTATATTTCACTTCAATTTTTATTTGTCTTAGGCACTGATTCATTGTTGGTATAATGGCATGAGAGCAAATGTAGCAAAACTCAGATTGCCAAAAACTGCTCTCCTGATGTTCAGTCTTTTGAAGAAGAAATGGATTCCAAAGGATTCAGTTGAGGGTTGATTCCAGATCTTTCCCCACCCATTTCTCATAACTTTTTCTAGCACACTGATATCTACTTGTGATTTTGCTATCTCTTTGTTTTGATCCTATCTAGAAAGTTTCATGATGATTGTCAGAATGTAAAGCTGGCTCCAAAATAAAGAATGCAATTGAGGAATCCAGGTTAGAATCAGGATTAGACTGTAATTTCTAGGAGATTTGGGGGTGCCGTTGCAAGTCTCCCTCTAAGACAAAGGCATATGAAAAAGTACATAATATCCATATGCAAATAATAAAAACAATATGCAAACTGATTTCCAACTATCTAACAGTTCTGTAAGTGAACTCCAGATGGCATCAGATGATTGCCCATGCTCTGCTCTAAAAAGGCTGCATCTCAACTGCAATCACTCTAAGGGGCCATAGTTATGTACTGTGTAGTAACTTGCTCTTCCCAAAAAAATAGGTTCCCTACCGGTAGAAGAACTTAGCTAAACCATCTCAGTCAACAGGAAGTTGTTGCTCCCAAAACTTTTCAACCAGTAATTCATTTTAGAAAGTTTCTTCCCTGAATAACGATCAATTACCATGATGGGAAAATGTTATTTATCATACAATATTTACGATGCTTGTAACCCAAGGACTCACTAGAGGGAAATGTTCTTGATCATATATTTTGCATACAATAGAACCACTTAGCACAGCAGTAAATAACAAAGAACCATCCAGATGTTATTAAACTACAGTTCCCAGCATTCCTCACCATCACCATTGTCCATACTAATGGCAACTAATTTAACAAACATCTGGAAGACCATCATTTCCAACTCTATCCTAATATATGCGAACAGAAATAGAAAAAAAATCAAGATTAGCATCAGATTCTGAAGAACTGATGCTTATCAACAAAAGCTATTAAATTTGAGCTTCTTTTATTAAAGCCAGTTGGCACATCTGGAATTTGAATACATGCAGTTGGTATATTCACACAGCACACCAGTGGCTGCTGTGAGGAAAGTAGACAATCACAAATACTCATGTACCAAAAAACAGACTGTAAAGATTGCTAGCCAACATTCTTCCTAACACCCTTTAGAGGATGCTCTGTCCCATTTCAAGTTTTTTTTTGGTCTCTTTTTAAAAGGTAGTAAGCATATCTCCAAACAAAGCCAGTCATCCTTTTCACTTTCTAAAGCTGGGGGAAGGGGATACAGCAAGTTTGGTCTAGTGGTTAAGGTACCAGGCTAGAAAGCAAGAGGCTATGAGTTCTAGTCCTACCTTAGCCATGAAAGCCAGCTGGGTGATCTTGGGCCAGTCATTTTTCTCTCAGTCTAACTTAACTCATTAAGTTAGAGATTGTTGTGAAGAGAATAGGAGGAGGAAGTTATATTGGATATGTTTAAGCCTTGAGTTTTGTAAAATACCAGAGTTAATCTTAATAATTCTCATCTCTATCCAGGATCAGGAAAGAGGCAGGTCAAATCAAGTTGCTGTCATACATGAACAATTTGGTGTTCTTGTCCTGCTTCTGGACTTCCCAGAAAGACATTAGGCATTTGGCATTTGTTCCATATAGGCATTTGGATTGATCCAGTAAGGATCTCCTCATATTGCTATGTTTTTATTCAAAGAATGCATTATTTTCTTTATTAGAGAAACTTAAAAAATTGCAATGTTCGAAATGAGGGATTTGGTGGTAATGGTGCGGCAATTCAGAAAATTATAAAGCCTTTAACAGAGTGAATACTTCATATTTCAGGAGTGTAAACAGCATCAAAATATGAAATTTAGGACTAAAAAGAATTGTCAGCAAGTATTGTGTGTTATCCCAAAATTATTAGATTGTTTTCCAAGAGTGAAAGCATTTTTGAGCATCCCTGTCCTTTTAAGGTGGCCCATATGAAAGCTTGCCAAGCAGATTAAAAGTACTACAGCCTGTTTTGTTTGTAAAAATTGCATGGCTGAAAGAATTCAACCAATTCAACCTTTTCCTAACTGGAGATACAGGCACAGAAGATGCTGTCTCAGAATTCTTAAAAACACAAAGCCTCTGATGGGGGAAATAGGCATTCTACTTGCATAAAAGAAAGGCACTCTAGATTGGGGTGCAGCTCCAGTGATTATAGGTAGCCTGTTTACTGAGGAAAAGGGGCGTTCAGAACTTTGTTAATTTTTGGCCAGGAACTCAATGTAGTGGAGGCGAGGTGTTGTCAGCATCACTAGCTGGCTGAACAAATTGTACTTCCTGAAAGCTATTCACTACTGTACCAGCATTTGGGATCACAGCTATTTTCATTTGCAGCTGCTGATCCAAAAGAATGGTGCCACCTTTATGACAAGCAGAAATATAGCATTTTTTAAAAAAATCTCGTATTAGAGATGCAGTAATTCAGAAAAATGATATTTGTCAGCCATATGCATGTGGTTTGGTTTGGGGATTTTTTATGGGTTTATTCCCACTTGAGAATAGAACATGCCAACCCCATCCTACCTACATTTCTACGTATGTCTACTTTGGATAGAGAGGCATATTTATAGATTGAATATTTTTATTAACTTATTTTCATTGTTTACTTATTTATAACCTACCTTTTTATTTTTATAAATAACTCAATGTGGCCAACACACCTAATTCTCTCTCCTCTTCTCTTTTCCCCACAACAGAATTATTTAAGCTGCAAATTGGAATCTGTAAAGGTCTGTTTATCACAGGGGTGTCAAATTTGCATCATCACGGCGGCATCACATGACATATCAGGACTTTTTTTCCACTTCGCTAAACTGGGCAGGGCCACCATGTGATGTATCCAGACTGCGGGCCGCAAGTTTGACATCCCTGGTTTATCATAAAATCATAGGATCTGAGGGATGGAAAGAATCATTTAGGCCACGGCTGTCAAACGCGCGGCCCACGCTGGGCACACCCATGCCCGGTTTAGCGAATGGGGAAAAAGTCCCAATATGTCATGTGATGCCACCTTGGCAACACGAGTTTGACACCCCTGATTTAGGCCATTTAAACTCCCAGCTCAGAGGAGCAATGTAAAATAAATTAACCCTAACAGATTATCATATTACTTTAAAAGGTTTAGGGGGAATTGGAATGGTAGATGAATGTTTTCAACAATTATTTGACACTGGCAACAAGTTTGTAGGATCCCAAAGATATGAAGCTATTGTATTGCCATGTTCACCCAACATACTCTGGGTTTGGATAATCCTTTGAATAATGAACTGTTGTTTAAACCAACAAGTTCCTATTCCACAAAGTAGCAAACCAAAATTAACCAAATATATCATGCAGGTATCATCTACCTGCGAACTCTGCAGCTATTCTAGTTAAACCTATTGTGTAAACACAGCATGTTTGTTATGATAAGGCACTGATCTATACACAGTACTTCTATACTGTCCATACACAGTACTTCTTGATGTCTGGACAAAGCTCTTTTCCATAACTCTTCAATTGAGCACTAACAGTGAAACCAATTCTGGGGTTCTTGCCATATAAAGCATGAATTGTGCTCCTTATGAAGTTTCATCTAAAGCAGGGATGTCAAACTCGCGACCCGCAGGCCGGATGCGTCATGCACTGGTCACACCCACCCCCATTTTAGCAAAGGAGAAAAAGTCGCAATACGTCACATGATGACGTGACTACGCGAGTTTGAAACCCCTGATCTAGAGTAAGCCCATTTTATTAAAATAAAAATGAAAAATTATGATTTATAGAGGGCATAGGGAATGGCTTTGAAGGGCAGAAGAAGGCAACACTATCAAGGCAATAGTCAGTTAAATGGAGTTTGAGTTCAGACCAAACAAATAATTTGAGAAAACATCCCTAGTTCGTGTGAAGATAAAAGTAAAGGAGGGGGAGGCACATTCAGGCTTGCAAGATTCTGTTACTTGTAGTCCTGACCTACATGCCATTGGTTTCTTTCTTCTGGTTTACTTTGTAGGGCCAACATCAATCTTGCAAGTCTGAATGTGCTTCCCCCTCTCTTATTTTTTCCCTTATCTTCATACAAATTAGGGAGGATCTTATTTGAGATGTTTTCTCATGTTATTCTCTTGGCCTGGGCTCAAACCCATTTATCTGACCATTGTTTCGGTAACAGTTATTTCTCCAGTCCTCAAGGCCATTCCCTCTTCCGATCTCAATCCAATTCTTTTAATGAACCTGTTCTAAGACTGGATTCAGGTTACAGCTCTAGGTCTGGGTGCCTCATAACTATATCTTAATTCTTTTTTTTTTTTTAATTTGATTTATATGCCGCCCTTCTCCAAAGACTCAGGGCGGCTTACAATGTGCTCAGCAATAGCCTTCATCCTTTTGTATATTTTATACAAATATTTTTGTATATTTTATACAAAGTCATCTTATTGCCCCCACAAACTGGGTCCTCATTTCACCTACCTTAGAAAGGATGGAAGGCTGAGTCAACCTTGAGCCTTGGCGAGATTCGAACCCTGCAGTAATTGCAGGCAGCTGGTCTTAATAAGCTTAATAACAGGGTGCCTTAAACCCCTGTACTACCAAGGCTCTATCATGCTTAGCCATGATGTGGTTTGATTTTGGCTTAGCTTTATGTGAGACCCATTCATAAACTGCAGTTTAGTAGGAAGATTTTAGCCCAATGTCTATTCTTATAAAGCAATTCCTCCAGACAACCACATGGTGGCCATAAACTCTAACACTTGCACTAAGTACAGTACATAATGGCTTTGGGCAATCCATTTTCACTGGATTTTTACTTTCTGTCAAAAGGAGGGATTTTCTTTTTCTGTGTCAGCCCCAATGTATACAACTCTCTTTCATGGAAGATTGAAATTACCAAATTTTCCTTACTCGCTTCCTGCAAACAAATTGTGTCATTCAAAAAGACCTGTAAAAGCTGTGTTTGACATTTATTAGACTCATTTTGGGTTCTTTGGCCAATTTATATAACATGTTGTTTCCTTAATATACTTTTACTGTTCACTGCCATGATAGAGTTTATAAACAGAGGTTATGAAATACACATTTCTGTTCATAAACTCTATCGCAGTAATGTATATTTCTTCAATAATACTGAAGAAACATTTTATGAATCAGATTTTAAAATGAACCATTAGAAAACTGGCAGATAGTTCAAAAGAAATCCAGCAAAGGGATTTGGTTGAGGGATGTGGCTTAGAAACATGAAATATAAACAAACAAATGAACAAACAAATAAACAAACATGGCATGAGAACTCATCTCTCATTTATCATAATTGCTAAGAGAACATAGATTAGAGGGAGTAATATTTGTTTGCATTCAATCCAATTTGCCAACATGCTTAATATTTTTAAATACATCCTCATTCTTTCTGTTTTGGAGTTGTCAAAAGGAATTCTGGGAACCAAGTGCTAACAAGAAGATATAATCCTAATAGCTTGCGTGCTAATGATGCCTGGCGCTGTAGCAATTCAAGCAGGTCAAGTAGAAAAACAGTTGTGGGAACACTGCCACTATCCCAACCCAGCTCTTCTTGGCAGAGTAGAGTCTGGTTCCCAGAGCCTCAAAGTTATACTGTCACTGTTGGATTTTCTAATGGACAAGAATTCCTATCCAACTCACTCAAATTTCAATTCAACTGGAATTAAGGATAATTTCTTATTGCAATGACATCTACTATATAATGTGTAGATGGACATAAGGAAAGATTTTGGTTTTACACATATCTCTACAATAGTAAGGGGCTAAAGACTCAGCAGGAGAGGCAGTATAGAGTAGCATTCCTCAAATCATTGCTCTCTGAATGCATAGTACTTCAACTTCCGTAATCCTGAAACATAGTAGGAATTATAAATATTAAAGTCTAACCTGTCTGAAAGTCATCACTTTGGAGAAGGCTAGCATAAATATGTATGTATGTATTCCTATTAATGTATCTCATTTATCATCAAAGGTATTTCTCTTCACCTCAGGAATTAAAGCAGTTGATAACAAAGAGTTGAATTTACAGTACTGTTGCTTTGTTACTATAGAATAAAGATGAGGAACTGGTGGGCCTTCAGTTCCCAGTCAGTTTAACAAATGACCGGATTTGAAGTAAGACAATATCTGAGTAGTCATAGACCAGTGGTTCTCAACCTTCCTAATGCCGCGACCCTTTAATACAGTTCCTCATGTTGTTGTGACCCCCAACCATAAAATTATTCCTAAAACCATTGAAAATATGTGTTTTCCAATGGTCTTAGGCCAGGGGTCCCCAACCTTTTGGACCTCAGGGACCACCAAGTTCATAATTTTAAATTTTGCGGACCACTACGAATCCAGCGCGCCGCTTGCTGAAGCACCTGGACTCCCAGTGACAGGATGGGGTCCTTCAGGCACTCTCCCTCCTCTCTCTCTCCCACTCTTTCTCTCTCATTCTCTCTCTCTCTCCCTCCCTCTCTCCCCCACTCTTCTCTCTCTCATTCTCTCCTTCTCTCTCCCCTTTTTCTCTCTCCCACTTTCTCTCTTTCATTCCCTCTCTCTCCCACTTTTTTTCTTTCTCTCCCCATTCTCTCTCATTCTTTCTCTCTGCCCCCTCATTCTTTCTCTCTTTCTCTCTCCCTCCTCTTTCTCTCTCCCCCCACTTTCTTTCTGATTCTGATTCTTTCATTTTGTCTCTCTCTCTCTCTGATTCTGATTCTTTTTCATTCTCTTTCTCTCTCTCATTCTCTCTCTCTCTTATTCTGTCTTTCTCTTTCATTCTTTGTCTCTGTCTCTGTCTCATTCTGATTCTCTCTCTCTCTCATCTCATGGGGCAGCCAGTGTCTTGGGGCTGAGAGGAAATCAAGCATCTCCCTGAGAGACCGAGGTGCACGGAGCACCAACAAGGGCCGGAAGAAGTGTGGGAGCGAAGCACTACTTGAACTTGCATGAGCATTCGCCTTGGTATATTTGTGCCAGCCGATGGCCAAGGCAGCCCTCATCTCCTGCTGCTTGGGACTCGGAGTGGTAAATTGTGACTGGTCTGGGGAGCAGCTGGATTTTGCTCTCCGTTGCAGATGCCAGATCGGCCCCCTGTAAGTTCTCGTCTCTCGAGGAGCCCAACCAAAGTTTGCAGCGCCACTTCAGGGAGTGCTCCTCGAGAGACAAGAGCTTGCAGGGGGCCAATCTGGCATCCGTAATGGAGAGCAAAATCCGGCTGTTCCCCAGACCAGACACTATTTACCGCTCCAAGTCCCAAGCGTCAGGAGATGAGGGCTGCCTTGCGCCGCAAATATACCAAGGCAGAATCCTGATGCTGCACTTAACAGCAGAGAGAAGAAGCCGGATTTTGCTCTCCATTGCAGACACCAGATCGGCCCCCTGCAAGCTCTCATCTCTGGAGGAGCCCGACCAAATTTTCCAGCACCGCTTCAGGGAGCGCTCCTCAAGAGACGAGAGCTTGCAGGGGGCCAATCTGGCTTCCGCAATGGAGAGCAAAATCCGGCTGCTCCCCAGACCAGACGCCATTTACTGCTCCGAGTCCCAAGCGGCAGGAGAGGAGGGCTGCCTTGCGCCACTGGCTGGTGCAACTATACCGAGGCGGAATGCTGTTGCCGTGTAAATGAAAGTAGTGCTTTGCTCCCACAGCTTCCAGCCACCGCAAATGCAGCTTCTTCCCGCTTGTGCCGCCCCCTCCACCACCACAACAGCACCATTCATTCCGGACGGCAAGGGCTGCACTCCTTTTTCCGTATTGCACCACCTGCAAAAATACAAAAATTTCTCCGCGGACCACCAGTTGGTGACCACTGTCTTAGGGGACCCCTGTGAACCCCCAAAGAGGTCGCGACCCACAGGTTGAGAACCATTGTCATAGACTTTTCAGCTGTAGAACCTCCAAATAGCCCTCTTATGTGAAAGCTTGGGTTTGTATGACACATTCTCTAGATTATTAATTCCAGAAAAATGAATAGCCTTGTATACTTGAAAAAGAAACTGATATTGACTTTGATAAAGTAGGGTCCATTTTTAGTGCCGGAGTGTTATCCTTAGAAACTCAAGGAGTTGCATGAGTTTAAAACCAGAACATAATCTGCAATAAAATTAAACTGTACATATGTGTGCCGTTGGACTGACAGAGATGCATGCACACAAACATATGTAATGGTGTGTGGGTAGACAGACAGACAGATGGATTTTACAGTCTTCCCTGGTTTTGTAAGACTGAATTATTTTCATTTTCAAATGCTCAGTGTCTAAGAGGAGTTCACGGTGTTGAACACAGATAGAACCATTACGATCTGAAAGGTTACAAAGGTCAGAGTATTTGTTTACATATAGAATTGTTTTCAATTGGCTAACTGTAGGTCTATTGAGTTCATTGCCTTTTGAAGACCTTACGAACATCTTTACAGCTAAAAAAAAAAGTATTAATGAATCAATTGGAAAGCTTCTGCCTCAGCCATATTTACTGCTTCCATATTCTGAATCTATTACTCAAGAGGACATATGCACTCAAATTTTCAAAAAGATACCCTGTTTAAACCCTTCTGTTCACTTAAGGATTCACTGAGACATGCAATTTGACCAGAGTGCCTAAACATTTGCATGCAATTCTGTGTCAAATAGTTATTTTGAACCCAAATCATAATTATCTTAACCCGAGTTGTGAGATTATCACCAACAGCCAATTATTCAAAGCTGGTCACCAAATTACATATAGTTTTCAAATTAAATTCTGATTTTTTAAAAATATTCTGACGTGATCAAACACAAACACACAGGTGTCAGGAATGAGACTGGTGAAATTAAAGATGTAGTCATGGCTTGAATTTTGGATGCTAGAGTATTTTAAAACATTTTTTCAATAGTTCTGAAAAATGTAGGTCAAAAACATACTTAAGCATAATGCAACCAGCGCATCAGAACATGGAATGAAGCACAGAAGATAGGAGGGTAAGTAAACGTTAACATTTACTGATACAGACTGAATATTATGAAGGACGTACATGGATGGACATGGCAGTGGAGCCAGACTAAAGGCACAGGACCCTTTTCCCAGCATGCCGAGGGAAAGGACTGGACACCACCAAACAAATAACACAATGGAGATAACTGCGGCATATATATTTGTAACAAAGACCATAATAACATACATTTCTATTGGATCACATCAAGTGATTATATAAATCCGTATAGAGACTGTATAAAACTTTTATAAAAAAATATTTAAAAACTGTAAAAATGTGCATTTTAAAAGCATGGCCTCTGGACAGCTGGGCTGTAAACATTATACTGAGGGTGTGCTTGTGGGGGCGCCTGCGCCACAGTGCCACAGACAGGCCCAGCAATGAGGCAGGACTTGTGTCAAGTGTTTGCCATTCTTGGTTTCTGGTTTAGTTCTGAGAGACAGAAAGAGAGAGAGGAGGAGAGAGAGAGAGAGAGAGAGAGAGAAGGAGAAAGAGAGAGCACATGGCAGGTCCTAAATGGGGAGAATACAAGAACTATTGTCTGCCCAGTTTTGCCTGTTGATGGCTTCCACTTAATCCCTACTAACTCTCAACCATTCGCTGTGAAAAGAGTAGTAGCAAGAACCATGATGCTACCCTCCCAGTGTCCCAAAATGTTCCAGGCTTGGAATGCAGGCCTGTAATGGACTGCTTAAAAGATTTTCCACAAGTTGAAGTACTGCAAGGACAACCAGGAAAGCCTTCACAATGGCCACCACATCCACTCAAGTTGACCTCTTAGTGGCAAAGGAAGCTTCCCTACTTCAGTGTTCCATTGATCCTTCTTCTCTTCCTTTATCTGGAATGTGCAATCCTTAAGGAAGCTCCTTAGTCCTGACTGCACTAATCTTGACAGTGCACAATTCATCATACAGTAATTAGATGAGAGACTCTCAGAGACCCTGTTTGTGCAACGCCTTGCCCACCGTGTGTTTTTTTTCATTTCTTCTCAAGCTGTTCCAGCAGTGGATTGGCTTCATTCTCTGGTGTTTTCACACTATCTGTCCGAACAATGCAGGTGGGACGGTGGCGATTCAGCATCAAGATCAGCTGCTGCCTTTCCTGCTTTAGCTCTTCTATCTGTGCCTTCAGCTCAGCATTCATGAGTTCCAGGCGCTCAGATTCCTATGCAAAATCAGAGAAATATGGAGGTGAAGTTTTCGGTTTCTCAGTTACACTGTGGAAAAAAGCTACTGCCTCATCCAACAACCAAAGCAAAACAGACAGAGCAGTTCTCTGCATTGTGAAGCACGCACAGAGAATAACACAGGCGCTTCCAGGAAAGCAGGATTTTCTTCAGATGTTTTATCCATCTTTATAATAGTAGAAGGAACAAGGGGTCACACTCACCCGCTGAAGGAATTCAGTTCTCTCCTTCTTCTTGTTCCGACATCGAGCAGCTGCTACTTTGTTCTTCTCTCTGCGTCTTTTCCTCCTTTCCTCTTCCTCATCTAGCTAAAAGAGAAAAACGCAAGTGCAATAAGACAACTGAACAAAGACAAGGAATCACATGATGCTAACTACATCTCATCCCCCCCAGCGCATGATGCTTTCTTCCACAAAACATTTAATCCTTATGCTGCCATAGAGACATGGATTGAAATACTCAAATCTATATTCTGCTTTTCTGTCTTTGGGCTTTTTAACAAGCCCAAAGACAGATTCGCATGTCCTGATGACACTGATACGGAATAGATGCCTACATCTTAAGAGGGAGAGTGGTAATGTATGCCACTAATTATTCATCAGTCAATTAGCACCTTCAAAATATTCTTCTCCATGCCCATGCATAAGCACAAGGAGATTCAGGACAGCGTATCATTATACCCGTGGACCATTTATCATCAGTGAGGCCTGGATGACATTTTATATCACTACTGAATAGCTTCAGCAAAGAAGCCATCTAAAATTTTTCTCCTGGGAATCTCATTGTAAAGGACCCTGAAAGATTTAGATTATTTGGGTGACCTTCAGCCAATGTCTGCAGCACTCCTGTTAAAATATCCCTGGAATGCAATGCTGAAATCAACCCTGTTCAGATGGTATAACCCAGTGGTGAAATGTAAAATCTGTTACTACCGGTTCTGTGGGCGTGACTTGGTGGGGGTGTTAATGTAACTGAGTGGGCGTGGCCAACATTTTTTTTTTTTAAACTTTTAAAACCATTTTTTCTATAACCTCTTCGGTCGAAGAGGTTCTGGAAAAAAATGCTTTTAAAAGCCTCTGACGATCCCAGCTGAGCTGCATGATCATCAGAGGTGTTTTTTTTTTTTACTTTTAAAAGCATTTTTTCGGCCGAAGAGATTGTAGAAAAAATGCTTTTAAAAATTAAAAAAAAAAAAAGCCTCTGATGATCGCGCGACTCAGCTGGGCATGGGGGCGGGGGGCAGGGATTTTTCCTACCGGTTCTCCGAACCACCCGCCACTCTCGCTACCGGATCAGGCGATCCAGTCCGAACTGGGAGCATTTCACCCCTGGTATAACTCATCTTGAACTCAGTCCATAGAGTGTAGTGACCAGCATCTTCACTCCCCACGGCAAAGTATGAAACCTTTGCTTTCGCTGTATCTGGTATTCATACTTCATAGGACTAGATTCTCCATTGTTGCCATTTGCTCTTCCTACAAATTTGCATTACTACATATTCCAACATTTACCACTTCCTTCTTACAATAATCTTACCTCTCGGATCTACTACATTATTGGACCTTTCTGCCCAAATCAATCACACTTGTTTATGTAGAAGCAAGTCACACTATGGTTATTTCCAAGTAAATAATTTAGAGGTGTGGAGAAAATCACAGTTTTTTCAAATGTCAACATTATTTTAAAACCACATTTCCTTTTTACAGACAAGCACACGTCAGCTTTTCTGAGATTAATGAAGTAAATGTATTTTTACAAATATTAAAAAAGGTATAACTATATAAATCTAACCCATTTTGCAGTTCTGGAAAGAAGGATCAACTTTACTTTTTTTCATTATAATCCTTGGTTGTGTGAGAAGAAAAGACATACCCTCCATGCTGCTTGGTATGAGCTTTATACCAACTAATCAAGGAGTCAGTTCTTTAATACAGTAAATATTTATATGTAGGTTTGTTCATTCATTCAATTTATATGACTGCCCACTTGACGTGCAATTCTGAATAGCCAGCATCCAGTTAAAAGCAACAACTAACAATTAAAACCAATTTAAAAGCCCATCATATCCAAGATGCTCTCTCTCTCTCTCTCTTTCTCTCCCTCATGTGTTTGATGCATCTACATACATACACATACATCCTGAAAAGAGGCTCCCCTAATATTCTAGTCTAGTGTCGACAGAAAGCCAAGTCTTCAGTGCCTTGTGAAAGCCAGAAGAATTATGGCTTTATGGATCTAAAGGACGACACTGTTCCACAGAACCACTGTTCCTATTATTTTGTTATTCTGAAATTATGAACTGCGTAACACTAGACTAAAGACTAATACTATCTTTATTTTCAAAATGTCTATTTTGCCTAATTTAGAAATCTAAAAAAAAAAAAAATCCTAATAAAAACCAGAAATCCGTGTGAGCTCATTACCTTTAAGGAATAGGCCACTTATAGCAATGGTACATTTCTTCAGGCTCGCGTGGAAGACTGGAAATAATTGGGCTGCTTTAAAGAGCAGGAGGAAAAGGTACAAAGCTCACCCAAATCACCTCTCCAAATAATTTTCAAAGCATGCATGCGCATAAGCAGAGAAAGCCTGAACAAAAGGAATGAATCTTGACTGTTTTTGAATCCTGGTTGACAGATTCGAAAGGCACTTTGACCCAATTTTATTTTAGAACCTACCTCACTTTTCATTGGCTGAGGCCTCTTGCCCAGTTTCACCTCCAGGAAATGTAGTGGTGAGATCATGGCCCCAATGCTGCGAATGTCAGCATACTTCAGTTCCTCTGCTGTCAAGGTAGTACCAGGTAACCCTGCCAAAGGGCCAAGGCCAGGCAGAGCGCCAGCTGTCAAGGATGGGTCTGGAATCTGCCCTGGCATCATAGCAAGATACACAATTCCACACCCTAGACAAAAGAAGGAGAAGCTAACCATCATTTGCCATAGGAAGCTAAGCAGGGAGAATCCACAAAGAGTGATACGAAGAAGCATTATAATTGGCTATTTTCTGTGAAACTTCCCCCCGCCTGCCTTTCTTTCTCTCTCTCTCTCTCTCTCTTTGTCTCTCTGTCTCTGTCTTTCTTTCTTTCTCTCTCTCTCTCTCTCTCTCTCTCTCTCTCTCTCTCTCTCTCTCTCTCTCTCTCTCTTCCTCCCTCATACACGACTATGGAAATTGATAAATAAAATAACATAAATTACGTTTAAAGCAGACTTTCCTGCCATGTAGTCTTCTTTCTAGGACATTATACAATAATCTTTGGATAAAGATATCTTTATGAATATGAACTGTTATTAAGAAATCCCATCGCAGATCATAACCAATCTGCTTTCAAGCAGTTAAACAAAGAAAATAAAATGCAAAAGTAAAAGGCTGTCGGAGGGAAAACATTAAGCAAAGGTAGATAACTGAACATTGTACCTTTTTATGTGTCTATAAGCATGTGCTAATTTGAAAGGAGGTTGGTCACAAGAAAAAAAAAAGGAGGAATTAATAATTGCTATGCTGAGAGGAACCAAACCAACTTTGTGGATTAATGCTTTAACAAACAAGAAGCAATGATTAGCTAATTCAGCAAAGAGCCTGTTCAATGGATTTAAAAACTCAAGGAGGAAGGCAGAATTACAAAAGGAAGTTAACAAATTGCACAGATTATTTAGGACTAGGAATTATGTAATCTCTCCTGGTGAAACCTCAAAAGCACTGATCAACTTTAGTACTGCCTACTAAAATGTTAAAATTCTTTCCCATATCTGGTTTGGGTTGTGCTAGCTGCAGCCAGTAGTTTAAAGTCTGGGAAAAAGAACCTTCATAAAGAAGCACCTTGATTTTATCTGTTGAAAAATTCATACTTTCAGCACAATGATTTTGAGAAGAGTAAGCAATAAGAAAGATTGTAAAATTACACAGAGATTGATGACACTATTTGAGTAAAAAAATGAAAGGCCTATCTTTAAAGAATTCATCACCCCCTAGAACAGGGGTCTGCAACCTTAAGTACTCAAAAGAGCCATTTGGACCCGTTTCCCACAGAAAAGAAAATACTGGAAGCCACAAAACCTGGGTGGGCGTGGCCAACTCGATGTCACTCATTTCCACCAGTCACATGATCCCCCCTAGCCACGCCTACCCAGCTGGTAATTAGGGCAGAGAACCAGTTGTTAAAAAACACCAGGAACCACAAAATCCTTTTGACATCTCTCGCTCCCTCCCTCCTCCCTCTCTCCCCACCTCTCTCTTTATCCCTCTCTGTCTCTCTCTCCCCCTCTCTCTGTATCTCCCTGTCTCTGCCCTGGCTGCTTCTCCATCCCCCATCATTGCCCTTACCTTCTCAGGCCAGGTGAGGAGTGACTGGGAGGGGAGGGCAAGGGAGGGGGGCAACCAGTGGTGGGATCACTTGACAGGGAGCTACAGCAGAGGGCCCAAAGAGCCACATGCGGCTCCGGAGCTGCAGGTTGCTGACCCGTGCCCTAGAAGATGGGAAAAGTAAACCAGAAGCTTACACTATTTTTGCTCTTCCCTACCCATTAGTAGTCCTGGACAGTATGAGGGGAGCACTCTTCCCCTCTGCTTCTGGCCAAGTTGGGGATGAAGGACCACTGAAGGTGTACCTCTCTCTCCTCTGTGAGAACCTGTGGGGAAGGGGAAAGTCTCATGTATTGTAGTGGGAGGGAAAGCTACAGTCCTTGTTTCTTCCCATCCTGCCAAATTTATAACATCCTGCCAGAACTTTCACTCAACTGCTGCTCTTAAAATGCAAAATGTGAAGGAGGTGTGTAGGGCACTGCTTTGTATTTGTGTGTATGTGCAAGAAGCAAGGTATGTATATGCAGGTTTTATTGTTTGTCATAGATTTGGTAACCTTTGGAAATCATTTGATTGACAGGTAGTTATAAATGTTCATTTGACTGAAAGGTAATCATAAACAGTTGTGTTAAATAAACTAAATAAATAAAATTAAAATAACGGATCACTGCTAGACAGAAAGCTTTGCTTTTTCAGAATTCATGTGATTAAAATTGACACTGATGCTATAAGCTTGAATGACAGTTGAGAAAGGGGGGGGTTGCTATGTATTGTCACATTAATAATATCCTTGAATATTTATCTAGTGAAAAGAACATTTGGCCTTTGCAAGGTCAAGAACACATTGGCTTCACACATCCTCTAAGTCATTATTTAGTAAATAAACTATAATTAATTTGGATTACAAACCTCAACAGCTGCATTTATGCAATATTCTGAGCTAGACAGAAAGAAGTATGGGTAGTATTAAGTATGAATTCAAATATTGTATCTAAAATAAATATGCACAATATTCCTGATAATACACAGCTGTCTTATATTATGCCAGAGATGACTTAGAATTAGGTATTTTCATTTAGTATGCACTTTTATTCAAGTGCAGAACCAGGCATATTTCCCCCACCTCCCACAATTCTAGAGAAGTTGATTAAGATATTAAGTGATTCAACCAAGAGCATCCAGTGAGTTTCCATGGCTGAAAGTAGTTTAGAACCCGGGTCTTCTCCCTGCCAGCCCAACACATCAACCACTATATAACACCGGATCTTTCATTACTTTTCCACTTGACCAGGATGGACACTGACAGCAGCTCTGTAGCATTTGAAATAGCTCTTTCATATCACCTGTCATCCTAAGGGGAGATACAGGTAGTCCTCAATTTATAACACTTCATTTAGTGACTGTTCAAAGTTACAATGGCAATGAAAAAAGTGACTTATGACCATTTTTCAAAATTACAACCTTTGCAGCATCCCCACAATCATGTGATCACAATTCAGATGCTTGGCAACTGGTTCACATTTATGACCATTGCAGTGTCTCAGGGTCATGTAATCGCTTTTTGTGACCTACTGACAAGCAAAGTCAACGGGAAGCCAGATTCAGTTAAAAACCTGGTTAGTAACTTATCAACTGCACTGATTCACTTAATAACTGTGGCAAGAAAGGTCGTAAAATGGGACAAAATTCACTTAACAAATGTCTCACTTAACAACAGAAATTTTGGGTTCAATTGTGGTCGTAAGTTGAGGACCACCTGTACTAACGTTTGATAAAGGTACATTTCAATGCAAAGTGTATACTGTATTTTATCATGATCAACTCTCCTTCCCTAACCCCCTTCATCTTAGAGCAGGGGTAGACCTTTTAGGGCTCCCCCAGAGCAGCTCTTAACCCCATTCAGCATTCTCAATCACAAGAGGCCATTGCAACCGTAATTTATAACAACTGGAGGAACTAAAGGAAGCCAAAATGCCTTATTTTAAAACAAATCAGTTACTATCATTAATCTAAATCTATCTTTTCCAATTCAATGCCTTCTAGATATGTTAAATGCACCTCCTATCATTGCTGGCCTAAGGTCACATGGACAGGGGTATAAATCGAGTTACAGTTCAACACAGACGGAGCATGTCAGGTCACAAAAGGCAGCCGAAAGCTTCAGCTTTTCTAATGCAGTTACTTAGACTCAAGTTTGCACACCACAAAGATCATCTTCCGTATCATTTTATGTGTCCCTTGCTTTTTATTGAGGTTCTCAAAAGTGAAGCGATTAAACCTGCCAAACCAGAAATAATTTGTCTAGGTAGAAAATTGCTCCTACTGCCGAAGTGACATAAAGGAGCTGGCATATATTTGAAGCACATTAATAACTGCACTTTCTTCTACTCTTGATTTTCTTTTGTAAACAAACTTTTAAAATATTTTCCAGAGTTCTGGAGACTAAGAAACATGTGATATAAAAAAAAACTTTTGAAAAGTGGTTTAGTGTGGTATACGACCTTGTATTTTCTCTTCCTAAGTCACTTCCTATTAGCTTCGTCATGATTTGGCTGAGGCTTCAATTCTGATAACAGAGTAACAAGAGTTGGAAGGGACCTTGGAGGTCTTCTACTCCATACCCCTGCTCAAGCAAGAGACTCTATCTATACCGTTTCAGACAAATGTTTGTCAGACTCTTTTTGAAAGTCTCGGGTATTGGAGCACCCACAACTTCTGGAGGCAAGTAGTTCTATTGATTAATCGTTCTGTCAGGAAATTTCTCCTTAGTTCTATGTTGGTTCTCTTCGTGATTAGTTTCCATTCATTGCTTCTTGTTCTACATTCAGATGCTTTAGAGAATGATGTTTTAACTTACATTCTTTATGTCTAGTTTGGCCCATATGTGTTTCAATAGTGTTTCAAATGAAAAGGCATTTGAAAGCAACTTTTTTCTAATTTGTGTTACTTTTTTAAACACAGCTATACAAATGTTCAAAACTAACTGGAAGTAGAGTGTGGAATTTATTCTGAAACTCAAGGAAAACTCCTATGCAATAGAATTTTTTTTTCTTTTAATATCACATTTGGATATTAAACAAGTGATTTCTTCTGATATGATTTTTTCATATTCAAATCCCAAAGCTGGCATTTTTATTAGGACAGTGCTTAAGATTTTAAGTTTCACTAACTTTATCCTAGGTCTAGTTCAATCTGCTGCATCCTGATTGTGCTGATTGGTGATGATGAGATATGTAGTGCAGCCTACCTAAATTAGGGAAGTGTGTGACCCAATTAAATAATTTTTATGCAAGAGAGCCATAAGAACACATTCCTATCTCTATATAGGTCTTCATAAAACTGAAGACATAGTGGTTTGCTTCTTTTGAGGCTTAGCATGTTGTGTAAAACATGTTCCAAAACTGGATATTCAAGGGATGTCTTATTTTAGGGGAAACAGGGTAGAAACAGAGGCATCTTCCAAAGGCATATTGAAAGGGGTCCAATGCCTTTAAAGCCCTTCTTCTCCAAATATTCCAACCCCTTATTTATCAACTTGACCAGTAATAGCAGCAATGAAAAAATATGGTCCATAATCCTCTCAAGGTGCCTCATGAAAAGCACTTGGCTAGAGTCCCCACAATCTATAGTCAGTTCTACTATTGGCCTAGGTCAGTGTTGAGTGCCAAACACTGTGCCAAAGGAGTGCCAAAATGGGAGCGCACGCACGCGTGTGTGCATGAAACCGGAAGAGCACCTGCCCGGTGCATCTGTGTGTGCATGTGGGCACTGGGGGGGCTGCTCTTCCAGTTTCCGGTGCATACATGTGCACCGGCCACCTGATCTTAGCGTGTGCATGTGTGCCAGAAACTGGAAGACCAGGTGGCTGGTGCACTTGCGCACTCTGGAAACCGGAAGAGCAGCTGCCCGGTGCGCACATGCGCACCAGGCAGCTGCTCTTCCGGTTTCTGGCACTCCTGCGTACGTGAAGACCAGCTGGCCGGCACCATCGGAACCTGGAAAAGCAACGGGCGACAGCTCGCGTGCCCGGAGAGATGGCTCTGTGCTACTTCCAGCCATAGGTTCACCATCACGGGCCTTAGGTGGTTGAGAGTGACAGAAGCTATAGTCCAACACAAACTGAGGCATTGAAAATGCTTCTTCAAAGCCTCTTAATCAACTAAAGGTCGAAATGAATTGTACCTAGATCTATTACCAGGGGTGGGCAACTATGGCCCTTTTCTGACTTGTGGACTTCAATTCCCAGAATTCCTGAGCCAGCCATGTTAGCTCAGGAATTCTGGGAATTGAAGTCCACAAGTCAGAAAAGGGCCATAGTTGCCCACCTCTGTATTAGGCAGATCACCATATTTTAGGCCCAGTTATAATGCTGCCCATTCTTTCACTTCTGCAGCAATAAAAGAATCTCTTTGGTATTGATTTGTTTCTAGAGCAATAACTATAGAAATTAAGATCGTATTTCAATGAGAAAGTCACTAGAATTTGGGACAGGGATGCAATATTCCCATGACGTTTTCTGCATAATGGTCAGAGGTTACAGAGCAAACAGCCACATTTGTCTCTTCAATCCTCCAGAACAAGTCATATAATCTCAAGACAGCTATCTGCTGCTCCTTGCAAGGAAGATGGATTTTGACTGCAAGTCCTATGTCCTGCTGACCCACCCACACAAATGGGCATTTTAAACTGTTAGGAATTGCACAAAGAATTTGACATCCTAACAACTGGTCTCCCGAACGCCCCCACAAGTTTGCCGATTCCCAGAGGAGAACTCTGGCAAGAGCCTGCAGATTGCTTCCATGCAAGCTTCAAGAAATAAGCTGAAAAATTCCTAGCCTGACTCAGTGAAATATTTGTCTCTCCTCAGCTCTCCAAGGCCCAATACATGCGCGTGCGCGCACACACATGCACATACACATACAGCCAGTGAGTTTGGCAGTCCTTGCGTTCCAGGGCTGGTAATACAAGCCATGGAGCAAGCTGCCAAGACAAGCAACAGAACGAGCCAGGCCCCATTTCATTGGCCACCATCAGTTGCATATGGCCCTGGAACCAGCCAAGTGAGTGTTCTCACCCACCTTGAGGGCATAGGAGACCCTGTGTTTTCAAGTACACCTCCGCAGGGCCTTCATTAAAAGAAAAAAGAAACATAATGTGGCTCCTGCTTGCTGTTTTTCCCCTCTCAATTTCATCTGCAATCTACTCCCAAATAATTAAGGGCAGGGAGTGGGGAAGAAAGAAAAGGGCCTTCTAGAGGGAAATGCAGAAAAGCAGCTTTCGCTCCATTTCATGCTTGATTACTAAAGTGAATTTAGGATTCTTTCTGCTGCTTAGTTTCTTTTGCAGGTTTCAGAGGTGGAAGAAGGAAGATCTTTTGTGAAACGGCAGACACGAAGCATCCACCTTCCAGAACAAAACAGATCAGGTGGATGTGAGGTCTGCTCAAGCTTTAGTCAAAAAGATTACTAGCCTGCACGATCACATTGTGCAAACCAAAGAAGTGAACAAGCAGACTGGCAAAAAGCACCATTATGCCATTACTCTTTGCCAGTCTAAACAGAAAGAGAGAAGCTCTCAATCCTAGTTAGTAATAAGATACTTTTCAAAGGGATTAAGACAGCATTCCGTGCCTTTGTGGGATCTGGAGCCTACAGTGCTGTATACTCAGCAAAACTGTTCTGTGTAAAAAAAAAAAAAAGCACAGAACAACAACAACAACAAAAAAGGTTATCAGTTTTCCAGAAAGTCACAATGTTTTTCAAGAAAGCACTCAAGTTTATAACAATAGGCAAAAGATATGCAAAGAAAGCAGCACACTGAAAATATGGTCCCAGGAAAGATGCTTTTTTCAAGCCTTCATGCTCTTGTTTTCAATCAGTAAAATTAAACTTGCATGCCCTCCTTAACATGCCAGAAAAGGTGTGGCTAACTAACAGACACGCCCAAACCAAAGCCATGGAACTTGCAAGCTTCAAATCACTTTTCCTAGCTCCTCCAGGCAAGGCCTAGCCCAGTTTAACTAACACTTCTACATCCACAACTTTCACCCCATTATAGTATTGAAACTAAACCAGTGACAATGGCCCCATCCTAAAGCAGAAAACTCATTCATAAAAGCCCTAGACACATGAATGGATGGGGAAACATATACTTCGAATTAGTGGAAGAAAACCTATGGCTGAATCAGACAACACAGGAACATTATTAACTAGAAAATCACAAGGAAGGGGAGGGGGCAGTTAGCACAGAAGGCATAATGCTTACAGCAATTCTATATAACACATAAGTAGACTGCAACTCTTTGTTATTTGCTATCTATTGGGATCACTCTGCAGCTCTTATCTCTTTGGGGACACAAAAGCCTTGTTGTCATTCGCCTACCCGGAAAAGCCAGCCCACCATGCTGTAAAGTCCACCTTTATTACAAATTTCTTCCCTAATATCAAATAGAAGACAGGGCCTTCCTGTCCTGTTTTCCTTCCCTCTAGAGAAATTGAGGGTCGATGGAAGAGGAGCCAAATAGGTGGCTAAAGAAGGAAAAGATTTGCTAAATGATAGGACATGCAGGAAGAGAAAGAAAAGCAAACTGGTGAAATAAAATGTCCAATGATGATGCAGAGCACAAAAAGAATCTTCCAGTGGGATGTTCCCTTTTTGGAACTGTTTATCAATGAAAAGTGAAATGAAAATGTTCTAAATAAAATGGTTGTAAAAGAAAATACAAAATTAAAACTGGAATAAAATTCTTTTCCTCCTAATATTACATCGCTGCCTCTCTAGTAATTTACAGCATTCCTAAACATGATAGCTGGATAGTATACCTGCATTAAAGGGTCACCTCTGACCTGAGGTATGTTGCACAGGCACCCACTTCCTTCCTCCTCCTTACAGTTTAATCTAACCACCAATATCAGCGCTTTGTTGCTGATGCCAAGAATCCTGCCTTGATGCAATTTGCTAGATTAGGAAAGGAAATTTAATTCAATATTTTTTCCAGCCCAGATTCCGAGCTATTTGGAAAGTTAGAATACGGAATGGGTGCCTAAAGAAACCAGGGAGAAAGCTTTCAGGATATCCCGGTACCCGACAATTAAATTTACGTTCCGCCTCGATTCATCCAAAATAAATAAATAGCAACGGAGCTTTCTCTTCCATTACTAAGTATCAGAACATTTTACAGTTTCCCGCTCACCATAAAAATGTACCGGAATTTTGCACCGGGGGGGGGGGGGAGCCACTACGGTATTCAGACACTCTGCGTGTCAGGAAGGCAGTTAAAAGAGTCCTAAGCAGCAGCTAATGGGGGGGGGGGGGGCGGGGGACGCGGCAGCTTCGACCCTGGGAATGCGCCAAGGGCCCAGGGCTAGCAGCCCCCCCAGAGCCGCTGAGGCTCCACCAACGTCGCTCCTGGGAAAAGCCCAGGCCCCGAGCAGAGACGCCGAAAGTCAGATCCGACGATCGCAGGCGGACCAGGAAGAAACCACGCGCGGAGCTCCCGCAGTACCAACCCGCCCTTCCGCCGCGCGCAATCCGTTTCTGTACCCACCGGAGGGACGGAAAAGGTGCCCCCGGGGCCCGGCTGCAGCGGGAGGCGAGTCGCACGCTCAGGTCCTCCAGCGCCGCCGCCGCCGCCGCCGCCCAGCTCCGGGAGCGACTCTCGCTTTCTCTCCCCAGGCCCGCCGTGCCGAGCTCAGCCTGGTCCCGGGACCGATCCCTGCGGCCGCGGGCACGCCTGGCTAGCAGCAGCCCCGCCTTCGCCGCAAGTCGCTTCGCCCCTCTCGCAGGCTGTGTCGGACGGCTGGGTGGGTTGCATCAGCCCCTATTATATAGCAGCCCCTGCGCTGCGGGGAGGGGTCGGGAATGCGGAACCGGCCGGGCTGCCAGTTCCAGACGTCAAGGTGGGAGGAGAAGAGGGGACCGCAGGGGAGGAGATCGCAGCCGGCGTGGGGGGGGAGGCGGGACTTTCCGCGGGCAGAGCAGGGTGGCTCTCCCGCCCGTTCCCGCCAGGCGCCCCTCTCGCCCACTTTCAGCCTCCCCCCCCCCCAGCCCCCAAGACTCAAGTCCAGTCGGAATGGAAGCAGGAGCCCCGAGCATGTGCAGAATGCCAGCTTTTCCCATCGCTGCAATGGGAAGGCTTCCAGGTCAAAGGGCGTGACTTCCAAGCGGGCTGTAACCTCGCTCGGACCTTCTCTTTCGGAAGGAAAGCTGCGAACTGGGCTGGGCGGTTTTTCCGGATGATAAAAATAGTTCCCTTTGGTTAATGCGGGGCCATTCAGCCAGCGAAGCAGAGCATCTGGGTCAGGGCTACTTTTGATTCGAAAGTTCGCTTGATTGGAAAAGGTGTAAGGGAGGCTAACAACTGACCACGGGAATAGGATTTTTTTTAGGGGGAGATGAGAAAGTACCCTAAGCTTAGTCATAACTAGCTGAGGAGATCTGATTGCATTCCTGTGCTCTTAAAAAAAAGAAATTATTGGCTACTCAAATCAAATGTTCATCCTGCATCTTAATTCTGTGGGCATGCAAGGCACTTGCTGTACTCTTTATCTCCTTCCTGCTATTGGAAGGGCATTTTTTTCCCCTTCCTTTCCTGAATTTCCAAGTATCATGTAACAGCGTGGGAATGGGCAAGTGATCCCACCAACAAATAGGACAGAAAAAAAATTGCATTGGATTATTTTAAGAAATTTAGAGAGACAATGTTTTCTATGTGATTTGTCCTTGGATCAATAAAGCACACACACCCCCTCCAACATTTCACTACCTTAAGTGAAACTGGGATTAGGGTATATTGCACAATATGTATTGTACATCCACAAATCTCATCAAATTAAGTCGGTACCAAAGGCAAACAGTTCATCTCCCTGGTAGAAAACAAATTAAATAGGAAAATATTCCCAGTTATTTGGACTTCACATCAAACATCTCAAGACTACAGGCAGGCACCTCAGTCTGCTTAAAAAAATAGAGCTAACAGGTGATTAATGTTGCCTATTTATACTTTTCATTTCTTAATGAAGGAAAAGTCATTTTGAAGTTTCAATAACCTAGTCTTATTACTGTAGTGTATTCTGTAAAAGGACTTTAAACATTTTTTTAAGGTAGATTTTAATAGCTGGCACGAGAAAAGCATGGGGAAATTCATTTTATTTTTGTATGGCATTTTCATACAAATGTTGAGAGCAGTGGTTCTCAACCTGTGGGTCGCGACCCCTTTGGGGGTCGAACGACCCTTTCACAGGGGTCACCTAAGACCATGAGAAAACACATATTTTCAATGGTTTTAGGAATAATTTTATGGTTGAGGGTGACCACAACATGAGGAACTGTATTAAAAGGTGGTGGCATTAGGAAGGTTGAGAACCACTGTGTTAGAGGATAGTTTGCTGCTTCAGATGGCTATTATCTACATACCAAAGGTTTGATACTGTCAAGTATACAAGCCATCTCTAGTTAGCACAGTCCCACTTGCTAAAAAGAACTCCTTTTCTTCTATCTTCCCACCCAATGAGAACATATCCATGCCTAAGATGGCAATGCAAGGAGGCACTAAGAAAATATCGTAGATCCTCCTCCACTTCTGCAGCATGCAAGTTATTCATGCTCCAAAGATATCCAGAGAAAAGGGCTGGAAAAGTATGAATTTCCTATTTGGTTGTTTGATCATGTATCAATGCACTCATCTTGGGGGGGATGACGACCAGAAATAGGTCTGAGTTTTGTGGGATTGTCTTCATGAACAGATATTGTAGCTACATGCAACTGAATTTCATCCAGATGTTTCAGATCGGTATTCCCATAATCTCTTTTCCATTGGTTATGGTAATTGGTCTTGATCAGAGCTGGATTTCAGAACACTAGACAATTGTGGATTGTCCAAGATGCATTTTTTTCCTCCATTTCACTTTCCTTTTCTTAATCCTTTACTGTATCTTTTCATGCATTGGTTTATAGGTTTAAGTAAGCAAAAAAAAAGAGATAAAATGTACACTGGAGAAAAGTCAGAATTTAAAAAATTAAATTAAATACATGAAAAGAATATATAGGAGATCTCATTCTGTCTTTTTGTAAGATTGATCTTACTGCTGGACCCACTTTCAAAATAAATCGGGAGATATTACACTCATTTGTATATTCTACATATTGGCATAAATATTCTGCTTTCCTAGGATATGTGATCTGAAATTGTTTGCACAAGAGACACAATATGGAAGTGGTTCACATTACTCTCTTTTCAGTTGTTTTGTTTTGTTTTTTTTATTTCCCAGTATAGTTTACAATCCTGGGAATTCCTGGTCTTCTAACCAAGAATCAACAGCTGGCTGCTGCTGCTACCTGGACAATGTTGAAAAGCTAAGCTTGCTGCCACCTGGCCCTAGAAATGTAACAAGGATGCAGAATGATGGATATGACTTATGAAACTATGGGAGGGATACCAAACACACAGGCACATAAGCTTCAGTGCAAAAAAATCATATATATTTTAATTAAGCACGTGATTAAGTTACACAGAGCTGCTTTCTTGAGGTCAAAGGAATAGCAGCTCAGTTCAATTCTACCTGCATGCTATCAATATTACATCTCCCCACCATCAACTTTTCAAAATTACAATGCAAATACTCTAGCTTAGTTAGATTTCTAGGATAACAATAGCTAGGAGTTCCAATAGATGCACGGGAATAATCCATAAAATATTCCCAAATGATGGATATCTTTGTTTATTATTAATTATATTTTGTTTGAACAACAAAAAAATTAGTAAGGATTGGAAGAAATTGCAATACTACACTGAATATATTAAAAATAGGTACTTTATAGAACTTCAATGGAAATAATACCATGTTTTCCCAAAAATAAGACCCTGTTTTACATTTTTTTGAACTCTGAAATAAGCGCTTTGCCTTATTGCCATGCGCTCAAAAGCCTGATTGGCTTATTATCAGGGGATGTCTTATTTGGGGGGAAACAGGGTAAGTTATAGTTGAAGAATCATTTTTGAGGATACTGTAAGTAATTAAGACCTCTAACCTATGTTGGTATACTGTATACACAGTATTGCAGAGAAAAGTTTAAGCTTATGACTAAATCATATGATTATATAAATGAGTACTTCCTTAAGCTTTGTCCTTCTCACTTGGTTTCTCTTGAACAATAATTATATTTCTGATCAGGCCATAACTTTCAGCTGGTAGAACACTGTAACCATTCTTCTACTGTTTGCCTATTTTACTGCAGTTATCAACGTCTGTTTCTACAAATTGTAATTGTGGACACAGATTTCTAAATGGCCATTGGTGTTTTAAAAGTCTGGAATCCAAGCATGCTTATGACAAATCTAGGCAATGTCAGCTGCTAACCAGGGGAGATTTCCACTGCTAGTGGAAAAATGTTGACAAGAAGTCAAATGTGAATTACCAATAGCATCACATGTGATTAGCTCTGCTTTATTCACAAATGGGTATCATATATCTAAAAAAAAGTTAGGATGTGACATCTTATTTCTTATAAAGTATGTTTGTTTATATGAGACAATAATTCCACCCCAAATTCTCAATCATAAGAAATCAGAAGGTAAAATTTGATTTATAGTGCCATATAATTTGATCTGCCTCAGATTAATTTTCCCATAGTTATTTTGCATACTACAAACAGCTCTAAACTCACTGATTTGAAAATATTGATAGCTGTTCCTTTTCTGAAACCAGTGATTGCTTCCTTACTCCTAGGACCTAGACCAGGGCTGTCAAACTCCTGGCCTGCGCTGGCCATGGCCATGCCTGGTTTAGTGAAAGGGGAAAAAGTCCTGATACATCACATGATGCCACTGTGACGTGAGTTTGATACCCCTAACCTAGACCATCTAGATTCTAATCTAGAACATTTATCTTTATTAAACATTCTTTACCATATGTTGCATAATCACCTAAAATATAGCTTTAGATTCTGTTCATATTTCTTCTGAAACCAGGCTCTCCATGATTATATCTGTCCATCCCATCAGATCTCGCAGAGAGGACTGTGGGTCCCATTTGTTGAGGGGATCTCAGTAGGCGGGTCTTCTCTGCCATGGTGCCAACCTTATGGAAAACTCTCTCCCCTCCAAGTGAGGTAAGCTCTGTCCGTTAATATTCAGGAAGTCCCTCAAGACCTGGCTATATCATCAGGCCTGGTGAGATCTTAAGGTGGCTCTATTACCGTGGTTAACATTCTCTCTCTTGTGCCTGGTAGTTTTTTACATTTTAATAATGACTATTTTAATATATTTATTGTTTTAATAAATTGTTGTACGCCACCCAGAGTAACTTTTTATGAGATGGGCAGCCATATAAATTTGAGAAGCATGTGAGTCAAAATTGGGAATAATGTAGTATCTGTATAGAAGCAGCCTACTTTTCACCTAAAATGTTAGGAATACAAGAGCCAGTCTCTTAGGTCCTCCTGCATAATCTCTGTTGGTGAAAGTAAGAGCTACATTTGCCCACAAAAAAATTAAGATCTACTGATCTTGTTTGAATGGCTGAGAATAATGAGAGAGAAGGTATTTCTTTTTTTTTTTTTAATCTTCTCCCTCATTAAAAAAAATCCCAGTTCATCATTTCTAAATAGTGGTGGAAGAAGATTGGACTTTTAGCAACTAATGTGGCTCTGGAAAAATATACATACACAAATATAAAAACTCAATTGCAAATTCATAATAAAGATGAAGGGGACTTTACCCTCATTCAAGCTGAAGATCACCATCTCAAATCAGGAACTGCAGGGCTGAGAGAGAGTGACCGGCCCAAGAGCACCCAACTGGCTCTTGCCTAAGGTGGGGCTAGAACACACACTCTCTTGCTTTCTATCTTGATGCCTCAATCACTACACAAAACAGGCTTCCTCTAATCCTGAGGTTATTTAATTATTTATAATTATTATCCAAAATAAATAATGGTAAAGTCTCCTTTGCACTAATTTAAATTCATGGAGGTTTCATCGAAAAACCCATGAAATTTTCATAGCAACAATACTGAAAATGATTGCCATGCCTATAGCACAGATTCTCTATAATTTCTCATCCAAATACTAATCAGGCCAGACCTTAGTTAGGTTCCAAACTCAGTCAGTGGCATATTACAAATCCAGACTGTTGCTGCTGTATTATCTTGAAAGTGACAAAACATTATGAATAGAATTCTTAATAAAAAGATAGTAATATTCATACTTAGCTTTTCAATGTAGCTAAAGTCAGCCACAGTCAGAGTCAAAAGAAACCATTCAGCCACTGAGTCCATTCCCCTTCTCAGGGTAGGAATCCAAATTAAAGTACCAGTATTTCAGACAGTGTAACTTTCCCTTGAACTCATCCAATGAAGGAAAGTCTACCACCTCTCTACAGAACTAACTCCACTATATATTGCTAGGAATTTGTAAATGAAATCTGCTTTCCTGCCACTTAAATCCATTATTTTATGTTCTGCATTTTGGAGTAATATGAAACCCATCATCTATCCAGGATTAAAACATTCAGCTACATTTCATGTAGACTTACTTGGAATATGTAATAACAATTACATATTCCAAGTAAGTCTACATGAAATGTAGCTGAATTTCAGGAACTTTGCAGAGTTCATTTTGCAGAGTACTAGGCACAAAAACAAAATGACCCAGTTCCTGAAAATCTGACAAGCAAGGTAAGGTTATAGGGCAGCAGTTGTCTTCAGCAACAGACATTCACACACATCCACACAAAAAAAGGTATCACCATTAAGGTAAGGCTTGTTTAAAACTATTTTATAGAAAGGAAAGCAATCTGCTCTATTTCTACATGGTTTCCCAATATCTGAGTGCAACACTACCTTATATGTGCCCATGTAAACTGAACAAATAAAAGTTCTGAAATGATTTTATCATGTCTTACTTTGGCACTATTTAAAATTACAACATCTGCTGTATGCTAAAAGTGTTTTACTGAATCAGAAGGGAAGAATTCATTAGTAGAAACCATTCTGTGATATCACAAAGCACTATGGCATATAGTTCTGATTACTGAAGAGTTTCCTCAACTGGACAATTCCAGCTGATTTGGCAATGGCCATGATGATGGGGATAATGGGAAATGAATCCAACAAAAGGTTGGTATATTTTAATTTATTTTGGTTGGAAGAGGTTACCACGCTTGGGAACATATGGCCTACAGTAAAAGGAAGAACCTTTTCCATTATTACAGGAAAGTGTCTTCTGAATCTGAGTAAACTTTTAAAGAGGAATCTTGTAAGTTGCTTTGATCTGTTTTAGGACTGCGATGACCAGAGAAGTTTGGCTCCTGCTTTTTAAGAGGTTTCGGGAGATTATGATTTTTCATAGGCACTGCCTTCTTCCAAACACACAGGAACCGGGACGGGAATGGCAGGTACTCCAGCACGGAGGGAGAGGCGCGTCCATCACTTCCGTCCCCAGCAGCCCTCCCCTTCTTTGCAAAGTAAAAGAGGCTTTTTCGTCCCTCTCGAATTCCCTGATCCTCCCCTATCACCGTCGGAGGTTACACTCACCCCCCCCGGTACTCCTCGCCCTCCCTTCGCCTTTCTCTGCTGGAAATCCCGGCCCATAGCGACGAAAGGAAAACACCATCACAACAGTAGCGTTGGAGCAAGCCAGCAGGCGGGATTTCTTCCGAGAAATCGGAAAGAGGCAGGCAGGCCGGGAAGCGGGAAAGGGCCGTTATGAGCTGGTGGTGGCTGGGATATTCTGCTACAGCCGAGCTGGGTCTACCAACCTCAAGAGAGAAAAAGAAGGATTCCTCCCGGTTCTCTCTTTCCCTGGCAGAAAAGGCCTTTGCAGAACTGGCGGGTGGAAAGTGCCCACGTGGTGGGGGGGGCAGACAAGGCGGAGCGGTGGGATCCCCGCGTCTGCCGAGGAGCTGAGCGCGGCCTCTGTTGCAGCACAGGCAGCAGCGCCGAGAAAGGAGGCCGTCGGATTAGATCCGCAAGAGCGGAGAAAGCGGAGCGGCTGCCTTTAAGAAACGTTCGAGGGAAGGTGAATGGCGCCGCGCTCCTCTCACGAGGTGCGGAACAAAGAATATTAAAAAGTGGGATTGTTTTATCAAAACTTAGAACTTGCGTGGCGATGTACTTTTGGAGGAAAGGCAGGGAGAAAGGTAGCCCAAAAGGAGGAGGAAGTTTGGATGGCGGCACCTGGGCCGAACCCGCTGTTTGAGAATTGGCTCAAGCCACAGATCTATTGGATTGCATTTCCCTTTATCCCCACCCAATGTAAATGAATCGGCTGGGGAGGATGGGAAATGTAGCTCAACCCATTTGAACGGCATTGGCACCTGAATTCAGGCTGCTGACTGAATACACTTTTATTTAAATAATAAAAAGTCTTGTGATACATTGGAACCCAACATACTGATTATCGCGTAAACGTTTGTAGCTAGAAACTTTTTTCTTAAGCCTCACCACTTCATATACTTTTTAAAAAGCTATCTACAATCGCTTACGCGATAATCAGTTTCTTGGGTTCAAATGTACCACAAGATTTTTGAAGAGGGTGTGATAACTCAAGAGATTTGAAGATTTTGATCCTGAGGTGGTTCACCAAATCTTTGCTTTTCTCGCTGTAAACTACTCTTCTCAAAGCTGGAATTCCTTCCTACTGAATTAGGTATGGGAGTATATCAATATTTACCCTGCATGTAAAACGTCATCAGATGATCTGATAAAATTCATTAAAAATCAAAGCATAGGACAATACTTAAATGAGTTCAAATAGACCTGTTTACTATTTTAGGAAACTGCTAAATCATAAGAAAATACAATGAATTAGATATCATCAAGCTTATTGGGAGTATTTAGAATGTGAAGAACTACAAATTAACAGAATAATAACAATAACACCGTTGGAAGAGATCTTGGAGGTCTTCTTGTCCAACTCCCTGCTCAGGTAGGAACCCTATACCATTTCAGACAAATGGTTGTCCAATCTCTTCTTAGAAACTTCCAGTGTTGGAGCATCCACAACTTCTGGAGGCAAGTTGTTCCACTGATTAATTCCACTGATGAGATTCAAGGTGCTGGTATTAACCTATAAAGCCCTTCATGGCTTAGGCCCAGGATATCTGTCGGACCACCTGCAACCAACATTGATTTCCCATCGCCTGGTGCGTTCCCACAGAGAGGGCCTACTCAGGGTGCCATCGGCCAAACAATGTCGGCTGGCGACCCCCAGGGGTAGAGCCTTCTCTGTGGCCATGCCCACCCTTTGGAATCAACTTCCCATGGGTCTTCGGTTGGCCCCTGACCTTCGTACTTTCCACCGTGA
Source organism: Pantherophis guttatus (assembly GCF_059756535.1). Lineage (NCBI taxonomy): Eukaryota > Metazoa > Chordata > Lepidosauria > Squamata > Colubridae > Pantherophis > Pantherophis guttatus. The sequence continues at coordinate 54,901,868 of NC_142063.1, forward strand.
GCTTAAGACCTGGCTGTTTAAACGCCCTAGTCAGGACTGATGGGGTCTACTGTTTTAAATTGGTTTTTAGTCTGTTTTAATTTGTATTTATTGGGATTGTTTCGTTGATGTGAGCCGCCCTGAGTCCTTCGGAGAGAGGGCGGCATATAAATCCAATAAATAATAATAATAATAATAAATAATTGTTGCAACTGTCAGGAAATTTCTCCTTAGTTCCAGGTTGCTTGTCTCCTTAATTAGTTTCTGAATGAATAATTACTTTTTTTTACTTTAACTTTTTCAGTAGTGCTCTTAACAATTAATTTCAAATGACTTATAGTACACCTTTTTTATTCTTGGCACTTTCAAGTCAATCTTGACTCCTGGTGACAGCCTGTTAATAGTCCCTGCAGTTTTCTTGACAAGATTTACGCAAGTGGTTTACAATTGCTTGAGATCTTCCTAGCTCAAGATCATCCCCCCCTCGTTCCTAAGGTGTGACTAAATGTCATAGTCTAGTGCCTTAACCACTACACCAAACTAGCTAATAGCAATAACAACAATAATCCAAATAGAACCAAATAAATTGAAATAATCTGAATAGAACCAAAGAGCATAGATAAAAAAGGAACTGATTAAAACACTGATAAAGTTTTTTTTAATGCATCATGTTTTAGAAGCTTGGATGGATAAAAGATTTCTGTCTGATGCTGAAAAACAGTAGGATTGATACCAGCTCCCCATCCCCAAAGGGCATTTGCCACAACTGAAAATTTGAATTCTGCTGTATTTCTGAAATAAGAAATATTTGGAGAAAAACATTTGCAGATAGAATATGGGTAGTTTGACTGAAATAGGTACCCTTTCAAAACCCTGAGTATGCAGATATACAGTATAGGATTTAGAAGATATGATCACTTTAGGAGAGATATTACTATCTTTTCCTTTGCTAGAGAACTTTTGTACCAATAACAAGAATTTAAGGGATATGAATCCTTCAGGGTATTCAGAGCAGTCTGTTAATAAAGGTCTACCTGAAAGACAGTTGCTTACCAAACTCTAGAACTTGGTTTGGCCACAAAATTGGCCAACACATGCTTCATATCACAGTGTCATAGGGACAGTTATTAGGTTCATTTTTAATCACAAAAATCATCCAGGAAAAACTTGACAAGTAATGGTTAATAAGTGCACATACATTTATGCAGACATTCAGAGTCACATCTTCAACCAAAATATGCAGTATTTATTTTCTACAACATCCTGTTGAGGCTCTCTGCAGGTTAGTAAATAGTTAATGCTGCCCAGGCAGTGTGCAATGAGAAGTTTGGTTTTCTTTTCAACCTTCAATAAAAAGACATTTTCTCTTTCAATCAGTCTGGACAGGTGAGAAATCGGTAAAGACTGGAGCCTGCCCTTCCAACTAATACAAAGCAGACTTGTTAGCCAAGGCTACTGTTTTTGTAAGCAAATTCCCTCACCATTACCACATAACTCCCTGTTTTCTAATGTCAGGGCCCCTAATATCCTCTAAAGCCTGGTTTCTGCTGCTCATTCAGGTAAAGACATAAATCCCCTGGATAGTGTATAATTATTCAGAGTGATTCACTGACAATTACTAAAGCATTGGGAGTAAAGAGTGATTAAAACATCAGAAACTGAAAAGAGATTGAACAGTATTGCATAAACATTCACTTCTGTCCAAGCCTCTTTATTACCATTCTTCCCAGAGTCAGTTCCTTTGATTACACAGCTATGCTCACCTTGCCATCCTGCCACTTTTTAAAAATCCACATGAGTCTTAAGTATTCCTTGCCAGTGCAATATTAAAGAATGTTTGAAGAGGGGGTACTTTAGAAACATCTGTTCTCTTTGTCTGGTCCTATAATAAAATGTTTGAGAAGCTATCCCCATTATTTCCAAGGAAATCAATTACAAAGTCATAAATAATGCAAGATTGACAGTAGGTTAAAGTCTGCAAAGAAAACTCGCAATCTTTAGTCAACAAGAAGAATTCTTAATATATCATTTAGCAACTGCAGTAGTTGATTGTATACAACTTGAATAATACACTGCATAGCAGGAATTAATCTCTGAAGAACCCAAAGCTGGGGTGGCTAGAGGCATTTTTATGGCTCCTAGATCCTCTCTTGTGTTGTTTTTTTTACCATTTTGAGATTTTGAAAATTAAAATCTAACTCCTCAAGGTATGCTCCAAATGAGGAGGAAAAAATAGAACATCTTGGGCCTAGCTATATGTGTATCAGTCCTCCCAAATTGCATTATTACTCCCCCACTTGGTCTGTCCTCAAAATGTTAAGTGCCAAAACTAGCAGGGAAACAATGCTGTGCATTCAAGCAACCAAGTTCTTTCTTAGTTAAAACATGCTTTAAGAGTCATATTTTAAACCACCCCTTTACCACAGCTGCGCCTTTTTTCAGTTTTATATGGCTGCTTCAATGAATAGCAGAAAGGTATTCTGCCTGTGCTAGATCTGATCCTTCTGAATCATTTTTGAAGTCTGCAGGGTTCTATTTCTTACCATGTATGAATGGCAAGATAAAATGGACTGCATTTCAAACTACATTTTTGAAAAGCACCTTCATATTTCCAAAATTTTAGTATACAGGGAGCAGCATGTGTGGGAATATGGCACTTGTAAAGTTATAATGCTTAAATATAGAAATGTGCTATCTAGCTTGTGAAAACTAAAAGATAAATTTAGATATTTTAAAAATGGGCCATCAAGTAATTGGGTCATTTCTTTGACATTTGTTCGTTTATTCATTTAACACTTACCACTGACATCACTGGCTAAGAGAACAAAACTCTGTAAAGCATCCAGCATCAATAAGCTTAGTTTTAAAACATACATTTAAAAGAATAGCCAAAAATAGAACATCAGCATTTCAACAAATTCACGTTAGTACCGGTATATGCATGCCATGATATACAAGAAACCTTGGGATTTCATAGAATTGGGAAGGATCATCTTGTTGCCGGCTTCTGGCTTCCCTTGATCATACAAAACTTGTTCAAACACTTTTGAAAAATACACACAGAATTCCTTGTGCCATACAAACAGTTGCAAAAGCAAAGACCCTCATGTTGTTGTAGACTGTTACATTGTACACACAGTTGCCTCTCTTTTATCTATCACACCTGCCTTTTGAAAATATGATATTATTCATCTCTGTCCCTGCAGGATTGTAATTTTGTTTAAAACTAATCAAAATTCAAGGCACATTTAAAAAGATGTGGGGCTATAGTCAGGTGATTGTGGGTACCATCTTATACACCCCCGGTGATGGCCCTGGTTAAACCCTGAGGTAAATGGTTTGTTCTGTCCTTTGAACAGAAAGCTACTTTTTCTTCCTAGTGTGTCTGTTTGTGTGAACTGTTAATAAAAAGAGAGCAAAAAAGCAGCTGTTTATTTTATCCCCACTAGGGTTGTGAGGAGAATTATTTGAGGTGGACAGTGTAGCCACTGTGGCTTTTTCAGTGGTGAGGGAGGTGAACCAGAAGCTGAGAGGTGAAGGTCCCTGTTTAATAGCTTTCTGTCTGTTTATCCAAAAAATATTATTCCATCATAAAAATTCCCAAAATAGTTCTTGTCTTGACAGATCGAATGGCAGCTATCCAGCACCGTAGGGCCTTGCTAAATTAAAGGAAACAGTAGATTTAATCTGGTATCAGGAATCCAGGACCTGTATATTTAGAGAGCTATTCTTGGATCTGTTCTTGAGCTGCTTGGAAAAGAGGTATTAGTATTTGATCTTGGTTTGACATAGTAATCAGGCTTGATAATAACTGATTTTGCTCCTTGGGTCAATAGAGTTACTCTTTTGAGGAAGAATACAGGCCTTATTATTATGCCTTATTAGATTGTGGGGCTGTCATGAAAAAGAGTTAGTGGGCCCAAGAGAACTATTTAAATTATGTTAATGGACAGAAGCCAAGCATGAAAGCTACTTTTTTTTTTTAACTGGGATGGCTATTCTCAATTCCCTAAAACAGCCAAATCCAGGTTTCTAGATGAGGGAAAGCATACAATGTATCCCACACTAAGAATTTGTAAACTCTCTACAAGAAAAAATAAAAGTAGAAACTACCATTAAGAATGAGAGGATGCCCATCTCCAAAAATCCAGTAAAAGAGCAATGAAGTTGTGTGAAATGTTCAACGTGTACAGTGACAACAAACAAAAATCCCCCATCGCAATGCTGATTAATTAATTGCAACAGGACACATAGACATATATGGAACTAGGATAGATCATTGAGCATGCTAGTCGTGAGGTGGCTGTGTCATCCTAGGTCTATGTCTTTAAAATTATGTGCATGAATGTAGCAATTTGTTCCACTGGATATTTTACACCAAGGGGAAACTCGGAAACAACAAATTTCCATTTAAGGTTTTACAGTAAGAGTAATTAAAGTTTGCTCTTTGGGAATTTCTTTCCTCTCTTTTAAAAACTGTACATCTCCACTTGCCTGTTGTTGTTGGTCTACTTGGAGAAAAGCAGGATTAAAATGTAATAAATAAATCCCTTATCAGCTTTAAGTTATTGAAATTTAGTTTTTGCTTTCTAAAATAACAACATAAAAAATCATTGGTTCTTCTCACAAGGATACCACCACATTCATGCACAGTGTGACAGTCTAACAACCATCAAATAAGAAGGCCCAATTCTTCTGGCAGATATTAGAGATATAAGAGCATGGGTGAAATCCAACAGGTTCTGACAGGTTCTGGAGAACCGGTAGCGGAAATTTTGAGTAGTTCGTAGAACCTGCAAATACCACCTCTGTCTGGTCCCAGAGTGGGGTGGGAATGGAGATTGCAATATCCTTCCCCCAGGAGTGGGGATGGAATGGAGATTTTGCAGTATCCTTCCCCTGGAGTGGGGTGGAAATGGAGATTTTGCAGTATCCTTCCCTTGCCATGCCCACCAAGCCATGCCCACCAAGCCATACCATGCCCACCAAGCCATGTCCACAGAACAGGTAGTAAAAAAATTTGAATTTCACCACTGTATAAGAGCAACTATTTCATTTATTTATAAGATTTATTGGCCATGCATCTTACCATAGGGTAACTCTGGGCAGCTTACAGTTACATATACAGTTAAAACATAAAAAATTAAACTACAAGTTACCAAAATACAGAGCTATGAATCATTCAACCAAATGTGCCCCCCCCAGTAGAGGACACTCTAACATTTAAAGTAAAACTGAAATACCACTTTCATTAGCATGAGAGGTTGCTTTCCCTCTCTTCTGGGGTGAAATGTCTTAGACTGCTCTACACTGTACTATAAATGGTAATATTGAAAGGGCTATAAAGTTTTAGAGAATAATTGTTCCTTGACTCTAGAGGAGTTTTCTCAAGCCTCAGATGAAAGTAAAGGCCATTTTAAGACAAATCCAACCTCTGGTGACTCTGTGAAGACATCCCACCAATTTTCTTAACAAGCGTATATTTGTTTTTGTTTGTTTATTTTTTATTTCCACTGTTAGTCTATAGTTCAGGAATTTTCTAGTGGCCCCCAATTTTGCGTAGCTTCTATTCCCAGACAAGATCAATCAGACACTTCCTTCTGCTGAGACAAAGCCTAGACAGCTTTGATTATTGGCAGGATTGAAACAAACAAACCAGAAGCAATAAAGTTAGCTGCACTGGAGTAGAGAGATAAATAAACCTTTTAAGTGTTTTAATGTCATTTTATTATCCTGTTATTTACTTTGTTACATAAATTGTCACTATTAGTTTCTGGGAAGTGGAAACATACTAAATGTAAGAATAACTAGTTTCCCTTCTTACTTATGTTGGAGAAGTTTATCATTTACTGTATTGTTTAACATTCTTCCTACTGGTACTTTCCTGTGGTTCTGTCTCCCTTCTTCCCTCCCTCCCTCCCTCCCTTTTTTCCTCTCTCTCTCCATGCGTGCATGTGTGTGTGTGTGTTTCTTGTTTTCTAGCTCTCTGTTCATCTCACTACCAAAATATCATCATCTTGTAATGGTAAACATACTATTTCCTCCAACCCTTCCTGCATGACCAATTCACATTTAAATGTTAGTTGCTGCTACTTTACCTCTCCCTTGACAACAATTTTGGGAGTGATGTTTGTTTTCTTTTGTACCTGTGAAAAGAAACATCACCATCAAGAAACATACTCATTGGGATCTGGGACAAATAACATTATCAGAATGAAATGAGAATGCCTGTTTTCCCCCCATAGTGAGTGGCCGGCATGACTAAATGCGAAAGGCGCATGGAACGCTGTTACCTTCCCACCAAAGGTGTTCCCTATTTTTCTACTTGCATTTTTTACGTGCTTTCGAACTGCTAGGTTGGCAGAAGCTGGGACAAGTAACGGGGTGCCGTTATGCGGCACTAGGGATTTGAACTGCTGAACTGCCAACCTTTCGATCAACAAGCTCAGCGTCTTAACCACTGAGCCACCATGTCCCTTTACTTTTTTTGTCCATCTACTGTGCCATCATATTATCCCAGCTCAGTTCTTCTATCTGCACTGCTTTCCACACACTGAGTCATCAGCTTCCTGCCCTTAGTCAAGCAATAAAACTAATAAAACACATTCAGCTTTTTCAAGTCATCCTCTCATTCATATTTTTCCTTTTGTAACTTCTCCTAAAAATTTTCTCCTATGTAAAAAATTATTTTTGGTGACTTCCAAAATGCAGAATTCCTACATTTGTTAAGTATGCTGCAGCTTTCAAAAAATAAATAAAAGCAAGTTCTGGATAAACATAGGATAAACGCCTGATGCAAAAAAGGAACAAGAAATAGTAACAATGAAGCATTTAAAGGTTAAAAATGGGGAGAAGGGAGACATAAAAGCTGAAGCCCCACCCTCTTATAATGGGAGAATTGTGAAAGTGGTCCTGTAAATTAGCATGCTCTGGTGGCCAAGTTGAAGTTGCTGGTATTTTCTTTTACTCCATACTAGAATCATAAATTCGTTCAATAAGCAAAGTGATGGAAGATGGATAGACTTGTGTTTATCCAAGCCTCTTTGGGATGCCTAGATAGATTTTGGGTTGAAAAAGTCTTGCAAGTTCTGGTCTGTGAATTGAATTCCTCTCAAGCAATCTACATATAAAAGTGGTTTCAAGACTGAGGTATTAAGTTACTTCAGGACACTGAAAAGTTGCATGCAGGGAAAACAATGAACAAAAAACAGGTGGTGGTGTAGGAAGACTAAAAGATCAGTCTCTAAGTTAAATAGTTACTGTATTTACAAATAAGTAAGTTCAAGCATAATCTAAGTGTATGTTTAAACAAAACTGACCAGACAAACAGGCAGTAACTGTGGGTTTTGTTTTCATTTTACTAAGAATTCTCTTAATGTAAAGCTTCCTTTAAGATTACTATTTTCCAATTATTCTGAACATTATTCTGAACATTATTTTACACTATTCCTGGTTTAAATCCTTGTTCTCTCCTTTACCACAGATCTACGTATATATCTTTAAAATATGTTCTTAAGTGCTAGAGATTGTTATTGAATAGGGTTACTTTAAGTTTGACCCTGTTTTATGATTTTAGGTTTTACATCAGTTACAAGTTGGTTTTACCATATTTTGATTCCGTTAACAGAACATATTAGGAGAATTATGGATTATAATTCTTAAAAGATAACCTAAATATGTAGCATTAACATTTTAAAAGGCAATAAAATGATGTACCGTTGGTATTTAATGTCTGATAAACTGTCAAAGATGAATACTGGAAAGTCAGGCAATGTTGAAAATGTAACCAATGTAAGGACACCTTTGATCATTTATGTGAACTTGTAAAAGTGCTAAGAAATATTGTCATCAGATGGTGATTGGGGAGGGTTGATCCAGAATATTCTTAAAATTGATATACAATTGAAACCAAAAGTGTTCATTTTAGGATGGATGGATAAGCAGACTCAAAGAAAGTATGGCGCTTAGTAGTTATATATGATAACTACTGTTCTACATTCACAGAGGTGGAAGGAAATATGAATTCCCACATGGGAAGAATGGATGGAACTGGCCGAGATTACAAAACTGATTGCTTTGATTAAAGATAAAGAATTGACTGTTTTACTTTTTGTATGGAAACCACATTTGGACTTTTTGCTTTATAAAGATAAAAATAAAGTTTTGACTTTGGGATTTGATGCTTGCTATGATATATTTTGGTTATCAGGGTGGATTTGTTTTAAATCGAGTTGATTTAAATCACGATTTAAATCATGATTTAAAACACTAGTAAAAAGGCTTGATTTAAATCAACTCGATTTAAATCATAATTTTTAAAGAGCAACTGTCATCTCTGCTACTCCTTTGACCCACTGTTGACTCACCGATAGTCCCAGTGTTGCAGAATATACAGCCTCCTGCTACATAACTAAGCTCCATTTCATGCTGAATAAACCAAATTATTTACGTGTCTTAAATAGAAAACTATCTTATGATAGATTTTTACCCCAAAAGTTTTTTATTAAAATAAATTCGATAAAAATAAAAAAAATCCGATTTAAATCAAAAAAATCTGATTTTTTTTTATTTTTTTAAAAAAATCATTGATTTTTATCCACCCTGTTGGTTATAGAAATGCTTTATCCTGTTGGAGTTTAATAGATACACATTTATTTTAGGTTTTTATGTATTTATTTAAATTTAAAGTAGTGGATTTTTTTGGTACGGATATTTGATTATAGTATTATTTGTATTTGTGGAGTTATTATGATATGGTTATACATTTTATTTAGGCTCAGAGACTATATTATATATTATTTAACTGTTTGGTGTATCTATGTGTGTGTGTGTATTTCATATTTTAGTTTTATACCTTTTTTGTTAAACTAAAACAAGAATGTGTTTTATCTTATAACTGAATTTATATTGAAGAGTTGGAAATAACTATGTTACTTCCTGTTATTTTTCCTACGTTATCCTTGATGGTGTTCTAAATGTCATTTTTTAAAACTTTTCCTGTTATCCCCTTCCTCTACTTTTCCCCTTTTGTTGTAACTTTATATTTTAACTTTTTTATTTTTGAAACTTTATTAAATTCTTTTTAAAAAATGATTTTTGAAAGTGCAGTTCCTGTTTTAACTCTGACCAATCCAAATGTGATTTCATATTTAGACTGATGTGTCTTTGAGGAGGAGAACAGATGATGGGGTTATAAGTTTCACTTCCTAGTCTACTGGGTCAGTGACACATTCTTTACCCCAAAGTCCAGAGCTTATTTTCCAGTCCTCATGAGAAGGGAAGGATGTTACTCTGGTCTCCATTCATTACCCAAGGCCTTGCCTCAAAGATTCCACCAATGATTTATATTTAGATCAGCCTACTCCAATCTGGTGCTCTCCAAGTGTGTTAGTTTACAATTTCTGCAGTTCTCAGTCAACATGGTACAAATTGTACTAACTGGAAATTATATGAGTTGGGATCCAATAACCCAGATGGTGCTGGTTTGGAGAACGTTGATTTAGAAGTATTATATCTTTACATGCTTCAGTGCCAAGTGTGAATTGTATTTATTAATTGCAGGCAATTAAGATGCCATCTATTTCAGCTCATGATTCAGTTTCCTGAAATGTTTTTGTAAGGGAAAGGATATGTTTCAGGAAGGGTATAATTAATTAAGATTTGGATGAGCCAATTACTTAAATGTACTTCTAGTAGTAGACTTGGATACAGAACTAATGATTGCCTTTAGTGAAAGGGAAATGGGGGCGCTACACTGCTGATTCTCCTCAATTTCTTAATAGCATTTGATGCTATTGATAATGGGAAATTGTTGGAGCACCGTAATGTAATCTCACTAACTCTAACCATTCCAACTGCAGTAGTTCCAAGTAATAATTAAGTTAACAATATTCATTTGGATATTTGCGTAGTAAATCTGCCTCCCAGGACCAAACTGCTATGCTAGATTTGCAAAACTTTAGTATTAATAAGTGATTTAATGCTGCAGTATGTAAAATCAGATTTATTTTTTTTCTGTCAAGTTTTTCTCTTGTACATTGCTCTAGACTTGCCCCCAGGAAGATCAGTATATAAAGACAATTTTATAAAATAAGTAAATAATTAAACAAATAAGATCACTCTGGTTGGATTCTTATTTTTCAAACTCAATGTTAAAGTATTTAAAGTCCCAAATTCTTCAATATTCCCATACTCTCCCCATACATTTCAGCTGTCTTCTAAGATGTTGGGTAAGAGACTTTGCAGCAGGACTTTTTAATTGTTGTAACAAGATCATGGGATGCCATTTTAAAGTCTAAGTTGGCCTTTTCTTTGTTTTATATTCAGTATTTCATCGAACTGTGATAATCTTTTGTGGGATACCAGTAATTCTATTGATTCCGTGTTCTATTTTGGGTTCTCTTGATTCCTTCACACCCACATAAACTTGGGGTAAGAAGTCATCACAGAGAAGGATATTTTGCTTCAGATTATGAAATAGTAATTAATTTCTTTATCCCATCATACAAATCTCCTACAATACAGAGTGATCAAATGTTCATGGTCACAGATAGTCTTCTTCCAGCATTCTTACAACTGGAAAAGTATCACAAATTGCAGCAATATATTTTACAGAATAGCGACTAGATACAGTAATCACAATATAGAAGAGAATCCATTTGACCATAACATTCCAAATGCAGCAAGCTCTTACCAAGTATCAGCAAAGGTAAGTGTCCTAGAAGGTATCCATGAAGGCAAATGAGCAGAAAGCATCTGCTGATGAAACACTGAGAAGTACTAGAGCATGTGAAGGAGCTCAAACAAAACTTGCAGATGGTTCCAAGAAATTCCTTCTCATGATTACTGTTACAATAAATACCTCACAGTCCTCAAGAAGAGGGCTTTTGATCAAGATAATGCTCTCCAGATGTGTTTGGACTCCATCTCCGTGCATTTCCTGTGAGGGCAATGAACTTAGATGGCTTCAAAAAAGAATGAGACCTTATTATATACCCCTCCTATACCAGATGCAGCATGGTATCCAATCTCGTTCTCTCCAAGTGTGATAGTTTACAATTTCTGTAGTTCTCAATCAACACGGTACAAATTGTGCTAACTATATCAAAAAGAGAAGATGTGTGACTGCATTGGGCTTCTGATGGGTATAAGATGCCAACTGCTGCCTGACACAAGCCTTTTCCTGTGTTCTTGCACATAATCTGAATTCTGTGTCTGGTCCTGCCAGTTAATCGAGGAAAAAGCTTAATAAAGTCTTCCTGTCTTACTTCCCATTTCCATTTTGGCTAATCGTGAAGCAGTGGAATATGCTTGATGTTCTGATGCATTCATTTATGTGAAAGGCCAGGGTATTTAACATATCTATCTTTAGATAACAGTAGTTAATTGATGTACTGGGACATTTGAGGCCACACAAGTGAATAAACAGGATTCAGGATGAATGATGTTTGACGGAAATTAAATGAGAAGGCAGCATGTTCTATAGTGAGGAATACTATATAGAAATTAGAATAAGTTAATAGAAATGATGAGCAAATTTTAATATACAATAGATGCATATACAAATATTATGCAAATCTATGCCATGGGACACAAATGTTACCAAAAAAAAGCACTTAGCAGTGCCCCTAAACATAACAGATTCAGGAGTCTTCGCATGTAAGATACGAAATTTCAGGCAAGAGATGAATACAATTCCAGACCAATTTAATCCTTCATATTGTTAAAATTTGTTTAGTGCACAGCAACACCACTGAAAGGGTATGTTGGATTCTTAGAAGGTACTGAAATTTATATGGACAATTGTCAACTCTGCATTTTTTAATGTACATCTTATGGTATATGTTCAGCTTCTGAATAGTTTGTTTCTAAAATGAATAAATAAAACTGAATGATGCAATGCAGTTATCTCTTGTACTAGATTGTTATGAAATATATTATTTAGTGATATAATAGTAATACTACTGAAGTGAAGGAATCCTAATCTAGTACAGTTTCTAGAAGTAAATTATTCAGAAGCAGAGCATATACTATATAAAAAGTCCACATGAACCAAACAAGATCAAGTTTGGTAAGTAAGCCTGCAGCACATACAGTGCAAGAATCAGGGCATTAATTTAGGAGCTGTACATTTAGCAATTGTATGATTGGGCTTGTACTAACCTGAGGCATGAGCTAGAGGCAAAACTGCATCCAGTAATGGAACACATATGTGCACAATGGAATTCTTTTTTGACAATTTTGAAAGGAGAAAAATACCATAAAGTTCAAAGTTACCCTTGCAAATCTAGAAATGCTCATTTTAGTGCTATTCCAACATAGAGCAACCAATTTAAGTCACTGTATTATTAAAATAAGAATGCAGTTCCCAATTAGATACTCACAAGGGGAAGACTCACATTCATGGACCAGACTCAGCAATTAGTGAAACAGTTGGTTTGTTTCTTTCACCTATGGTAAAGTGATAAAGCTGACCATGATATGTGATTTGACATAGATATGTTCCACAAGCAGCCATCTGGAGATGACTGGCAAAGTATTTTCCTTTTGGATGCTAGAATATGAAATATTTTTATGACTGAATCATGGTATACATAGAAACGGGGCTAAACTTTCTACATTTCAAAACATTTTCCCCTCATTTTTTTTTCTCTTAGCAGTTCTGTCCAGAAATACCATTCAGGGTCTTTTCCAAAATCAAACTCAGACATTATAAGAACATAATACCTTGGGTGCTACAGGTAGTACAAAGAACAGCTGATGCTCCCCACCCTTTCCTCAATTTTTCAAAGATATGAAGAAATTTCCACTACATTCCCTCTACAGGTTTCGCCAAATTACTATTAACTGCTTAAGAAACCATCAACACAGCATAATCTCCATCAGCAGCTTCCAAAATTACCTCTTTCAAAATAGATCTGTTCCTACAGTTCAATGCCACTTCTCCTTCCCCCTCTTTTGGTGGTTAGTTTTAATAAAAGGAGAAGTGACAGAGCTTTCACCTACATAAGTCTCTTCAAGTCTTTTTTCATTGTGCCAGATAAATCATTGTGCCACTTTGTGCAGAGTCAGAGAAAAAAAAAAAGCCATTTCTCTGAAATGAGACTAGGGCTGAGCACAGGCAGAAACGCTCTTCATGGCAAGAGAGCAGGTGCTCTGCATGTAGACCAGTTGGACTCTGAACTTAATTATCTTAATGGTAATGTGCGCATTACTTCAAAGCAGGATAAAACAACCCCATTGCTCCTTGTGCTTAGTATGAGCCCTGGATTTCAGCCCAAAGTCCCATCTTCTCTGAAGTTCTAATAGGGACCATGAAAGTGATAGTAAAAATGAAAAAGCAGCTGAATTATCTGTGGAGATTCTCAATCATCCAGGTCATGGATGTCCCAAAGGTGCTTTTTCCAAAAGGCAGCTGGAGTTCCTTGGTTTTTTTCTTTGAAAACGTTTTGCTTCTCATCCAAGAAGCTTCTTCAGTTCTAACTGACTGGTGGGAAAGAGAACAGAAGAAGCTTCTGGATGAAAATCAAAATGTTTTCAAAGAAAAAAACCAAGAAAGTCCAGTTGCCTTTTGGAAAAAGCACCTTTGGGACAGCAATTGAATTAGTAGAGTAAATAATAAAATCATATAGCCAAAAAAAACCAAAACCCTTTTAAGGGTTAACTAACAAAATATTGAGGTTTTTGACACTGTTCTATCTTGACCAAATTGACATAGTGTAAACCTAAAAATAATTCCACTGAAGCATAATTGGGTAGATGACAACATTGGATGGAGGGAAGACATTTTGATAAAATGAATATGCAAAATAAACACATTTAAATGTGTACAGATGAAATAGTTTGATATTTTTCATTTATACAGTAATTCCACGTAACTCTGGAATTACAGTGGCACTGGAGCAGATAGATACAATAAATAAATTTCTCAGGAATGTTTTTGATTGAAGCCATTCATGCAAGGAAAACATTTACTAACAATTATTTTTTTTTAAATTTACATGCATATGCAACCAATTTAACAACTCCAATGCACCAATCTTATACCAAATAAGAGACTAATGTTGCATAACACAATATGAAGATGACTTTTATTGTCCTTGATTGCCCAAAGACTAAAATTCCAATTTTTCACTTTTTCCCTTATTCTATGACAAAGGAACAGAAAAGGCTCCTGCTTCTGAAATTGCATATTTGGGTACAAAATAGGCATGCTAACTTTTTGGCCCTTAGTTTCTGGTCCTGACATGTTTCGTTCTTTGATATGAACAAAAAAATCCTCCATCTGTGTTTGCCTGAAATTCTGTTTCCACTGAAAAGACTCGGGTGGGTGGGTAGGCAAACAAAGATGCTAACGGATCTAGTGGCTTTGTGGCTGATGTGATGTGATGGCAGCTATAATGATAGTCCAAAGTGCACCCATGGAAATCTAGGGAGAGCAACAGTTATATGACCCAGCCCTTAAATCAAAATGTACATGGCAATCATACTTGTCATGACTGACAATCTAAAATAGCACCAACTAAATGATAGTTTCCTCCATACGCTATCGAATAATCTCCCTAATCAAGTAAATAATAATCTGCAAAGAAATCATGACTTGCCCAGAGTTGCTCCATAGTGAGATGGGCGGCATATAAATGTAATATAAATAAATAAATAAATAAATAAATAAATCTTCTTTAGAAGAATTTTAATTACTTGTGTGAATAAAGATAAGGATAAAGAAACAGCATTGCTGATGACAACTCAGATGGAACTAATGATGATAAATATGGGAATTTAAATAGTATCTAAACTGTTTAGTTCAAGTTAAATTATTTCAAGAAAGGAAATCTGTGTTTCGTAACAGAGCATTTTCATGACCAAAGTTGAAAGACCTTGCCTAAACCCAATTAGCATTCCCTCCTTTATGTTTATTTTCTTTCTTAAATTTATTCACTTTGGTTCCTTATTGACTAATTAGTTTCTTTTTTGTTTACAGTGTTTTGGCCTTTGCCGTCTGGTCCTGACACACTTCATTGTTTGATACAGCAGAGAAAAATATTTTTCTATCTTAATTCTGTTTCCACTTAAGGGGTGGATATGTTTCGACATTTAAATTGGAAATAGTATGCCTTAGAGTTTTTTATGCTTGTCTTTTTTCTTTGTTGAGCAGATAAACCAATTGCAGCTCAAATGAAATTCATTTTTATTGTTATTATTCTTGAAGCAGAGAGTTCCCAAAGCTAAATATAGTATCTTTTAATGAGATGAAAAGCTGCTTATGGCTTCATATATTTTGCCATATTCATTCCTTGAATCAGGCCTTTGAGATTTTTTTTTAATGCATGATGTTTGAACTGACTTCCATGGAGCAAAGTTTCACCAGAATTTGATGGGGTTGCGTGAAAAACTGATAAAAGTTCGTTTGAACATTGCCAATTTATCTATTACTAGATCTTTGCCTCTTGGTCAGGATTCTTTTTTTAAACTAACAGGTTCCATGGCCTAAAAGAGTTTGAAATCCCAGTGAGTGGAAGTAGTTTTTAAATGCCATTTAAGTTCTTTACAGATACCTGTACAAACTGTGGAAAACATAATATTTTGAAAAATGAATCAAACAGTTCCATACATTCAATTGTAGGAAGTTAGCACCTACCCATCTCCTAGAAGAATGAAATATTTTAGGAAATATTAAAAAGACAGAACATATTTCCCTGGATGAGAAATGGAAAAACATGTTTTAAATTGGCCCCCACGGAAAGGGCCCGCAACTTGGGCATCCTCCTGGACGCATGGCTGTCTTTAGAAGAGCATATGACGGCCGTGGCCAGGGGGGCTTTCTATCAGGTCCGCCTGATAAGCCAGTTGCGCCCCTTTCTGGATCAGGACTCCCTACGCACGGTCACTCAAGCACTCGTCACTTCTCGTCTGGACTATTGTAACGCTCTCTACATGGGGCTCCCCTTGGGGTGCACCCGGAGGCTCCAACTGGTGCAGAATGCGGCCGCGCGGGGGATTATGGGAGCAATGGGGCGCTCCCATGTGACTCTTCTCCTGCGTGAGCTGCATTGGCTTCCGGTGGACTTCCGGGTGCGCTTCAAGATGTTGGTGATCACCTTTAAAGCGCTCTATGGCTTAGGGCCAGGGTACTTACGGGACCCCTTCTGCCACCAATTGCTTCCCACCGGCCAGTTCGCTCCCACAGAGAGGGCCTCCTCAGGGTGCCATCGGCCAGACAATGCCGGCTGGCGACCCCCAGGGGGAGAGCCTTCTCTGTGGTGGCACCTACCCTCTGGAACAATCTACCCCCAGAGATACGAGTGATCCCAGACCTCCAGACTTTTCGTCGGGCCCTTAAAACCTACTTTTTTCAGTTAGCCGGGCTGTCCTGATTTTATGGTTGGTTTTTAAAATTTGATATTGATTTTAATTGAAATGTTTTAAATTATGGGCCAAACTTTATTTAATTATTTTAAATCTATTTTAACTTTTGTGTACAAATGTTTTATTTTGGCTGTTCACCGCCCTGAGTCTGAAAGAAGGGCGGTATAGAAATCTGAAAAATAAATAAATAAATAAATAAATAAATAAATAAATAAATAAATAAATAAAAAGCAGCTCCCACTTTCCTGCCTCCCCCCCACACCTTTGTCAATGGGCCAGAGGCAGAAACCCAATCCCCCCCACCTTTGTCAATGGATCATCATCTGTAACACAATAGGACCCATCTAGCAAGAGAAACTCACCACATGGCACTTGGGAAGACTACATCAGCCAGCAAGGCTAGCTAAGACCTCCACCCCCTGGGAGTCTGACAACCAATCAAGATACTCTTCCTGTGCCCCAGGAAGTTCAAAGCCCAGAGAGGGCATAAAACCCAGGGACTTGCAGCATCTCTGCCCTTTTCTGCTCAGGAACTCAAACCATGTGATCCTGTCCACCATTAAACCATCTTTCCAAGTAGTCTCCATGTTTCCAGTGTCTTTTTCCCCACTTGGAACTGAACCCAGAAGGATATTTCTTCCAACACAACCAAATACCAAAGATATTAAAGAATCAATGAAACTATACTTTTCTAGATACTTGTGTCTAAAAGTAGTCAATAAACTTTATTGAAGTTATTATCAATCAAAGATTAATACTATAACTCTAGAAGTGACTAAGCTTTTTTTAGGCCTTAATATATATTATCAGTGGTTCTGTTGTGAATGTTTTTGTAGTCGAGTTGTTTAGGACTTTGCATACAGTGATTATGTTAAGTATAATAAAAGTGTCATTTAGGCAATATCAGCAATTGTGTAAGTCAACCAGTGATACCTTTTCTAATCTAGTACAAAATGTGTAAAGCTAGCATAGTAATAGAAGAATAGAAAGTTAGCATCAACAACATAGTTTTTCCCTGAGAGCATCTAGAAACTTTCCTACCACGCCATTTACATGTATGTCATTCCCACATTACTTAAACATGCAAGGCACCAATTAACAGGACTAGTGTTAGCAGGAATATTGCAGAAGATATTCCACTCCATCCCACTCATAATCCTTCAGGCCAGTACCCGCCCTTTAGAGTTCTTCATAGCTCAATGACTAGCAAACTTATATATTTACCACCTTCTCAGAGAAGAGTTTAGAGTTTTCTCTAGGCTACTGCTTTTATGCCATATCTGTATGGAATCAGAAGGAACATATTTCCACTGATGTCTGCAGGATGGCAACAAACATTTTGAAAGAAGGAGATTCATGGGGAAGAGGACAAAAACTACAAAAGCAACACTGAATTTTTATTTGATAGGTTGTTCTTACTTATGATCATGTTTTTGTTGGCATTATTTTGTGATAGTATAGAGACAGAGTCTAACCCAATGGGCTATCAATGTCTATGATCCTATGCTACCTGTCCATTCCACTGTCTTCCGTTAGTGACACAGTTATGATTAGTAGCATGATCCATTCAATACGTTATGCCAGCATAGTTCCACTATTGCACTATCATGATTACAGTATCAAAATATATCTTTAATCAATTACCATACTTTTTCAGAATTCTCTCTTATTTTAGAACAGTGATGGTGAACCTACGACACGTGCCATGGGTAACACATCATGACATTTTTGGTGACATGTCAAGCCTCCAGACCCTCTAGAAGTTGCATGAGAAGGGCTTGCTCTAATTCAGCCTCTCAGGTGTCCAAAAATCACACAAACATTCTTACATGATTTTCTGAGGCTCCGGAGGCCTGCAAGATCTGAGCCCTGTCACACAACTTCCAGAGGCTCTGGAGAGGAGAATCTGGAAGAGATAAGAGTCTGCAGGAAAGGGGAAGAGAATCCAGAGAGCTCCCTTTTGTCTTGGGTGTGTGTGTGTGTGCATGTGAGACCGATCAGCAGAGTTAATATAGGCATTTTCTGAACTTTGGATATGCCAAGCCCAAAAGATTCATCATCACTTTTCACTGACATAGTCTCTCAGAACACTAAATACAGCAGGAGATTTCCAAAACAAGTCATTTTGGAATTTTTTCCTGGAGAAATGTATTAAGCATCCTATATTTTAGTGCCTGTTCATAAGCAAACTGCCATGTTAGACATATTAAATTATTTCTTCAAGCAAGTGGGGCAGAAATTTCCACATCACATGCTATGTTACAATTATTAGAACAAGGGTAGAGACACAGAGCAATAGAAGACGTGCATCTCTGAATATCACTGCTACTTAATTATTGGCTAGGTAATACCATTTGTCTGTTAAAGCAGCGACAGCCATGATGCCGGGTGTAAGGAATAATTCTAGAAACAAAAACTGAGGCCGTGGTTAAGTTGCTGAATTATGACTAGGGTGGCCCAGGTCCAAAACCAGTCTTAACTATGGGAGCATCCTGGCTGACTGTGCACCAGTCATTATCTTTTAGACTAGCCTCTCTTGGTTGTTATAGGGATAAAACAGAAGCGAAATAGATACCATTTTGGCTTGAGCTCAATTGGAACAGCAAAATTTAAATCTATCAACTAACCAATAATCATCACGGTCACAAATAATGAGAACAATACTTCAACAATCCATGAGAACAATACTGTCAGTTGTGAGTATGTTTCAACCATGTTTACTTTCTACACACTATGAGAAAAGCACTTTCCTCAATGCAGATCACCAGAGGTCAGAGGTCATGAAGGCACCGCCTGATTCCAAAACTTCTGTACACATGACTTGAAATTTCCTTATAACACAAACAATATGCAAATAATCCTGTTATTATGATTGGGAATAAACAACTGCTACAATTCAGCACAAGCAGTATCACCCAGCCTCTTAATTACTTAAGGCAACCTTTTGCCAATACAAGTACTTGCCTGAGGCCCCTAAAATGTATATTAGGCATTAGCTTTAAAAAATGCTGGAATAATCCAAAAATATATATTGGAGTACTGGTTCAATGGTCCATTCCAAGCAACATGCCAAAAAGCAATCTGATTTGGCACCACAAATAAAACAAAAATGGAAAAGCTAAAGGTAAAGGTTCTCCTCGCACATATGTGCTAGTTGTTCCCAACTCTACGGGGCGGTGTTCATTTCTGCTTCAAATCCGAAGAGCCAGCGCTGTCTGAAGACGTCTCCGTGGTCATGTGTCTGGCATGACTAAATGCCAAAGGTGCACGGAATGCTGTTACCTTCCCACCAAAGGTGGTCCCTATTTTTCTACTTGCATTTTTATGTGCTTTCGAACTGCTAGGTTGGCAGAAGCTGGGACAAGTAATGGGAGCTCATCCCGTTATGCGGCACTAGGGATTCGAACTGCTGAACTGCCGACCTTTTGATCGACAAGCTCAGCGTCTTAGCCACTGAGCCATCACGTCCCATAAAAAAACCTGGAAAGCTCCTGTGCTAATCAATTCCTTGTTAGATAAACAGTAGATCTAATAGCTTATTGGTAGAGATTATAAAAATAGCACACAAACACCAGTCCACCAGGTTATCACCAGTCCACTGGCTTCATACTTTCCATTAACTATAATTTGCCCCTTTCATTTAGCAAATGCTTTTCAGCTCTTGTGGAGGAAATTGGCACAGATGCTTCCCAACCAAAACTTATTTTCAAGCCACTGCTCCACCTGGTGGACAATAGTAATCCCTGCATTTCAGTTCTAGGAAGTTGCAGTACATACAGTACTCAAATGGACAACAGAATCTAAATGGAACACGATTAAAATATTCATGTGTTTATAATTCATATGCTTCTAATTCCATTCATAAAAAGAATTCTTGTGCATAAACAGTTTCAAAGTGGGCTGCTTTCTTTATACATTTTAATTTACAGTCCCTCTTCTATAAGCAGCTGAGGCTGCCCTTCTTAAAAGAAGGTTTACTGGTTCTTAGCAGGGATCCCTAAATCCCAGGCCGTGGCCCACTACTTGGCCGTGGCCTATTCGCAACTGGGCCACAGGCTGGCACGCACACATGCATGCACACAGCTCAATTTGCAGTCCAGCTGCATGTGCGTGCATGCATGTGTGCACCGACCGATGGCTCATGCAAGTCGAGCTGCACAAGCACATGTGCATGCCAGTCCATCGTTCGTGTGACCCGGTTCCCCTCTCCCTTATTAGCTGGGCCACCAAGCCTCAAAGGTTGGGAATCGCTGTTCTTAGCTATTTATTTTTGGCCTTTACAGGAATTTTATCAGTATTTATTTTTTTACTGTCATTTTTTTATAACTGGACTTCTTGGGAACTGTTAAAAAAAATTATATTTTAAAAAGTTATACTATTCAAGAACAATATAAAATATTCATAAAAACAATACAAAGGTCCACAGAGAGAACATCATATAAAACATATAAAATAACAACAAATTGTATAAAAATCAAGAGCAGCAATAGTGGCAATAAATGCAACATAAAATGCCAATTGTTTGTGACTGTTTCCTGTATCTTTCAACTCATTCAGTGCGTGCCTAATTCACCATGACTGTTTCTTCTCTCACAGAGCATCCAGTTAATGCCAATTCTTTGCAGCTTCTTGTGGGCTCTCTCACTCCCACACAGCTTACTTAGAATTATTCATTGAGCTAAATTGCTGAGAGAAAGAAAGGAAGGAAAGACCAGTAAGGTACCAGTAAGGAATAGCAGAGATAAGAGAGAGGAAGATGGGGCCCAGGAAGCTAAAATCGAAAGTTATAAAAAGAGGAAGGGAATGTGCTAAATTAAATTGCCAGCCAACCATTATTAAGTCAAAATAAAACAATGCCCCCATAAATTTGTTGCTATTTGTATACTTTTCCTGCTCTGCTTCTGCATGGCATTAACACTGGGATGTCATTCTGGTGTAGAGGTTTAAGCTGGACTAAATAGAAGATCATGAGCTCTAGTTCAGGGGTCATCAACCTTTCGGACCTCAGGGACCACTAAATTCATAATTTTAAATCCCGCGGACCACTAATATGATCTGCCTAATGACTGGCTGGGTGAGTGTGGCTAGATGCTCATGTGACTGGGTGGGCATGGCAAACTCAATGTCACTCATGTCAAGGGGCGCCTCGCCAGCCTTTACTCACCCCTCCCCTCCTAGCCACTCGCCTCCCTGCCTGGGCTCCTTAGGGCCCCAACAGGAAGCAGTTTTTGGAGCTAAGGAGCCACCACGAGAAAGAGTTGGCAAAACAGCTCAGTTCAGATTGGATCTGACTGAGAAGGAGGCTCAGTAGAAGCACCTCACTAAGGACTATGAGCATAGGCTTTCCAAGCAGAGCGAAAACCTGCGGGAATGCAAGGTCAGGTACTAGCGCTTGTAGGCTCAGCGGGCTGAGATGGTCCCGCTGAGCCTACAGGCGCCAGTACCTGACCTTGCATTCCCGTAGGTTTTCCCTCTGCTTGGAAAGCCTATGATGCAGTTCCACTGGAACAAGGCCCTCTGGCTCTTCGCCACCAGTGGCACTTCCCTCCAGCCTTCGTCCAAAGCCCTGCACCAGGAGGCCAAAGCAGACCCCAAGTCGGAATTTCTGTCACCTTCCAACCCACACAAAAAGACCCCAAAGGGGGAGACTCTCTGCAGCATCACAAACATTCATTGCACGTATCTGGCCCAGGGACCATAGTTTGAGGACCCCTGATTTAATGCCATATAAAAAGTGCAAATAATGTTTCTGCGGACCACCAAAATTTTCTCACGGACCACTAGTGGTCCACGGACCACCAGTTGGTGACTGCTGCTCTAGTCCACCCTTAGATGCTGAAGCTGGCTGGTGACTTTGCTTCAGACACTCTCTTGATCCAATTCATCTCACAAGGTTGCTGTTGCGTGGGAAACAGGAAGAGAGAGCATTATGTACATTGTTGTGAGTTACTAAAAATAAAGTGGGAACATGTCTAATCAATAGATAAACTGATTTGTGAATGTGCCCCTCACTATGGATAAGATGATTAGAGGGTTTTTTTCTGCTTTTGTTGCCATCTTCTTTCAGCATGTTATCAGCCGGGGGGGGGAGGGGGAACTTTCATGAATTGTGGCAAGAATGGAGCAGGTCTTACTTCAGGACTCTCCCTAAGTGTCTCTGAATATGTGTAATTGTGTGTGGATATGATTTTAGGGTACAAGTAGAAGAGTCAAAGCCGAGACAATAGAATAATAAATGAAATCTGAGTCTGAAGGATGGCTGGGGGTGGTGGAAAAAGTACTAGAAGGAATCCTCCCTAATTTTGAGAAGAAAGGGAGGGAAAGGAAAAAGTAAGGGAGGGGAGAGATACTTTTAGGTTTGCGTGTTTCTGTTACGGTAAAAATAATGCTAGTATTCAACTTGGTGCTTCTTGTCTGGACTGCCTCAAAGAGCTGACAGTGGGTTTCTCCACTTCTCCTTCAATACCACAGTCAAATGCCTCTTGAGTTAAAAGAAAATGAAATAAGGATATGGGTGAAAAGATGCCAGAGCAGAAACAATCCTAGGGAAGAGGGGGGAGTATATATCCCATAGAACAGGAGAACAGAAGTTGGGCAATCGGGTCTCAAATATGGAAAAATTAAAAATTGAACAACAAAAGCTTAGCTCAACATGTCTCACGATTTTCTGGATGCTGCATTGAGAAAAAGTGGGGCTGTTGCATTTAAAGAAAAATATGTTTCAGAAGACAGCAGAGCCAATGCACCCATTTGTTCCCCAAATATAACAGTAGTTTTCCTCTCCTTTTCTTTGCTGGAAGCCTACAGATACATTAGTGTCAAAAGTAGATAAGACAGATATGAAAGGATCTTAGGAGACAGTGTTGTAATGGAAAAGGCAATCAGGACAAAAATGGCTGAGATGGAAACTAGCTAGGGACCAGAGGGAAGGGGATGTGTTCATGCATCTCCAGACTCTTACTATAGCCTATGAATCACATCAAGAAGAGGTCACTTGGAGGAGCTCACCTACAAGATAATAGTAACAAATTATTACAGGTTTAAAATACCTCAAAGCTGTGGTCGGACAGGGTCAGCTCAAGGGCATGAAGACTATTTAAAATGGTTATGTAAGACCGTTTCACCTTTGGATGGACTGGGAATGAAATGTAGAAAACACTGTTGACTGACAGGAAAGATAGGCGTTGTCAGGGCATGATTGTGTGTATTATAGTAAAGTGCAAGTAGGGACACGGCCTGAAAGACAACCACAAACAAGATTGAAGAGTAGGGACTAAGATAAGCAGGGAACAACAGAGGTGGGCAGCTAATACATTTGATAGTAAAGAAGTCATTTAATTTCTGAAGAAGTCAGCTGAGTTAAGTAATGGGGTAGTGGGAATACACAGTACTTGTGAGGTAAGGAAAAGAGAAAGAATAGCTCAAGGATGGTGATGTAGAAAGATCTGTAAGTAGAGTCCTTGGTGCTCTCTGAGCTTGGTTGTTTCTTTGCAGACATTTCATTACCGAGTCAGGTAACATCATCAGCACTGATTATGTTGGGTAATGAAATGAGAAATAGAGAAGAGAAGCAACAGAGACAGCAAAGGTTAGACATAGGTTGTTGCAATGAGAAATGCGCTGGAAGAGAGAGCAGGGACTTATGAAGCATAGTGATTTCAATACATCTGCAAATATCAGAGGAAAATTAGGAAGAAAAGGAGGAAATTATTCTAGAATTATGGGGGCATAAGAGAAAGTTTGTATATCATGTGACACAAGCTGCCGATGGCATAAAAAGGAAATTCTCTGACAAAACTATACCAAAACCACTTTCTTCAGATACCATAATAAAAAACTTAAAAGGGTATTTGCAAGTTTCTGATACGGATTGTCAGGGAATTGTGCAGCCAGTGTCCAGATGGAATCAGAGACACTGATATGAACTTGTAGTTTTATATAAATAAATATAATTTACATCAATATGTGCAACAAACTAGATAGGCAAACTGGAGCATCATCAGGTAAATCACAGAGCACACTGAAGAAAAAGGTGGGATAAAGGGAAACTCCCCCTCCATACTCACAGCAATGAATCATGGCGCAGATTGCCTCATGCAGGAGCCACCAATCAACCACAACTGACTCACTGCACAATCCCACTGCTTAGGCTACTGAATTTAAATATCTTAACACGGACAATTCCGATGAGAGATTCCAATCAAAAAATTCCTGTCAGATTTGCATCAAGACTCTGGTTCTGATAGTTGCCAGAATCTTTTGTTTTTGTTACTATTTAATTCTAATAATTTTTAAATGTTTTAATGTTTTAATTATTTTTTACTTATTTTATGACATGTGAGCTTACAAGAGAAATGGAGTCCCTGCTGATTTTGCTCTGCTAGTTGTTGCCAACTCTAGGGTTCAGTGCTTATCTCTGTTTCAAGGCCATTGAGCCAGCACTGTCCGAAGACATTTCCACAGTCATGTGGCCAGCATGACATCACAGAGCACAGAGCACAGAGCACAGAGCACAGCATGACATTACCTTTCCACCAAAGTGGTACCTATTAATCTACTCGCATTTGCACCAGAGGTGGGTTTCAGGAGGTTCTGACCAGTTCTGGAGAACCGGTAGTAAAAATTCTGACTGGCCCCGCTCCCATCTATTCTCTGCCTCCCAAGTCCCAGCTGATTGGGAGGAAATGGGGATTTTGCAGTATCCTTCCCCTGCCACGCCCACCAAGCCATGCCCACCAAGCCACACCCACAGAACCGGTAGTAAAAAAATTGAAACCCACCACTGATTTGCAACTGCTAGGTGTGTAGGAGTTGGGGTGAGGAAGGGCGCTTACCCCGTTGCGTGGTGCTTGGGTCTCAAACCTGGGCTGCCAGCTTAATTATTGAGCCACTGCACCACCCATAGGGGAGATGGGCAGCATAAAAATTAAATAAACAAACAAACAAAATTTGCCGACTTGAGTCTTACAGTATTTTCATAGCACAATTCAGCCATCACTGAAGTGATATAAAATCTGTTTATATTATTGTCAATTTGACACAATGAAATAGTTGGATGATTCTAGAAGATGCTGTATATTGCTAGGATGGAATGAAGTGCAAAACGTTTCAGTATGAAATGGTGGGAGACCCAAAGGAAATCTTCAATGTGTATCTGAGCATCCAAATAGATTTATATGGGAAAAATCAGTTCAAGGCCATAGAACTAGAGCAAAGGATGAAAATTATTCACTCCCGCCTCCATCCCCATGCTATTGAATTCATGTGAAAAGAATATAAACCTCATCCCTTGGCAGCTTTGATGAGTATGATTTCTGTTGGCATTCCATGGAGGTGACTAAGTGTTGTCTGGAAATTTTAAATAAAGGTCCTCTTATGCTGTTTAGAAACCCTGGACAGCAGGTTTTCTGCAAGGGTGACTGCAGACAAAGAAATAGGAAAGGAGATGGTTTTGGCATTGTTATTCTGATTTCCAGTGCCCAGTCCACCTCACTGCTTTAGTTCTAGAGTGACTTTGTGCCAAGCTCATTCTATTAGCCCAATCTACCTCACTTTAGGTATGGAGGAGAGAGAGGGCTATGCAGGCCACCTTTAGCTTCTGGTGAAGTCTAAATAGTTGTATTCATATCTATAGAACTACTTAGATACATTTCCAGATTAAAAGGAATTGAAATAAGGTGAAAAAAGTTTTTCTCAAAAACTTATTGGGTAAGTTTGTCTCGTCTTCCCTACCAAAAATATTTGTATTTGTATTTATTAGTTTGTCAAACATGTACAAGATAAATATAAACATGGATATGAACGAAAGAAATGAATACAAATAAATGGGGACAGTAGGACAGGGGCGGTAGGCATGCTGTTGCGCTTATGCACGCCCCCTTTACGGACTTTTTAGGAATGGGGTGAGGTCCATGGTAGACAGTTTAAGGTTGAAGCTGTGAGGTTAGAGGATGTAACAACAGACTTGGGTTGAGCATTCCAGGTGTTGACCACTCTGATACCTGATATTGACCACACCATATCTGAGCAGTTGCTGTAAAAAGTTAGGTTTATATAGTAGTTGCTAGGACTTGGGAGGCAGAGAATAGATGGGGCGGGGCCAGTCAGAATGTTTTATTACCAGTTCTCCGAACTACTCAAAATTTCCGCTACCGATTCTCCAGAACTGGTCAGAACCTCCTGAAACCTACCTTTGACCTAAATACCTTTGCTAGTTGTGATGGTGGAAGGATGGTGTGCTGGCAGTTTTGCGGCCAGATGCTTTCCCCAGTAGCTGTAACCATGGCTGCAAGTTGCTGGAGTGGCTGGAATGCTGACGAGATGGAAGATATATTCCAAACAATGCCTACAGACGGTACCATGATATGATGCTGAAGGTTGTGTGTAGGTGGGAAAGAGAGATGATTTAAGATAAACAAATATCCCCTTACTATTCCTATTCCACATAAAGGGAGTATTGTTAGATTATCCCTTTCTGTGAAGCAATTGCAAGCAGGAAGGCAGGAAGGAAGGAAGGAAGGAAAGAAAGAAGGAATCCAAACAGGAGGATAGTTTGCACTGAAGAGGAAGGAACAGAATTTGCTAATTTCATCTCGCTTCCAGTACTAAGCAGGCAGGAATAGCTGCAGGAATCTGCAATCAGCAGAGTTCAGAACAATCCCAGCTGCATTTTAAAGTGAGCGTGGTGACTTATGTTTCTTTGATCCCATGCAAAATACATTTGAGCAGTCACTATGGGAGGGATCTGTGGAGTCATAAATCGATCCTTCCCGTTTAGGTATTGTGAACAGAATAGTCTATCGACTGAAACTATTTCTTTAAAAGAGCAAATTGATAGTTCCATAAGGTCCACAAAACTTCAGCATAGTCTTTTTTTTCCTTTTTTTTCATTTAGCAAAACAGTCCCTTCCATCTTATTTGGTCCCTTCTAGTTGGGAGAGGCAACAAGAGGAGCCACCATGTATCCCCCTGTGTCTGGGGTTAGAGATTTGGAAAGCACAGAGGAGAGGCCAATTTGAAGAAACCGACTCTTTGATTACTAGAAGAAGAATAGCGCCAACTATGTTTTTATCAACTTTGTCTATAAAGCACTAACTGTCACCATAATTCTGTCAATGCCTTCGCTGTAGGCTAAGATGAAGACATGTGCTTATGTGCTTTAAAACTGATAAAGCAATCAAATCAAACCAAATATGAAGGGAGTGGGTAAAGTGAAGGGCTTAGTGGAAAATAATTTAAGTCAAGGTTCTGGGAAAGGATTCTGATTTTATAGGGCACCTCAATAAAATTATCATAAAGGATAGGCATTTTTTCCAAATGTTACACATGAGCTGTAGTTTTTATGACAGCAAGTTTTGTATTACAAGTTTGGGAATGACAGGCTACATTCTATTTTAAGCAGATAAGAAGTTGTTTGCCCTAATTTCCCATTAATATTTCTTCTAGAAGAAAGGCAGCCTCATTCTATTTTGCCTTCCTTGTTTTTATTGCTAGTCTGTGTAGCAATCCAGATGCTTCTACAGTGATTTGCTAGCAGTGAGGCCAAATGATATCATCAAGCAAAGACCTGGTCCACTGATTTCCAGCATCAAGGTCTATTGGTTTTGGACAGAGCCAGATGTGTTTACTTTCCTAATAACTTAAGGCAAATCCTTTATGTTTTTAAAACTGAAGGAGCTCCCTCCCATCTTCCTTTCTCTGAATGCTAGATAAAGTCTTAACCTGGTCATATCTCCCAGAAACAATTGTTTCCATCCCATAACTCCCATTTTGACACTCAGCTTGAATCTAAGACTATATAGCATCTATACAGTATAAGCACTTGAGGGGCCAATGAGATCAAATTATGAAACATACATCATGATGCAAACACTGCTACTTGTGGATTTGAGTGCAACTTTGTGACAAAAATATGGAAGGGCAGAATTTGTGTTGTGACATCATTACACCCTTTTTGACATGTTGGCATTGTGGTTAGGAATGGACACTTACGAATAACAGACTTTGGAGACTTCCTTCCTTTATGTTGTGTAACATGTTGCCTGATGAAGAATTCTGGAGAAACCATTCGCCTCATTTTGTATCATTCTGGTTAGTCCTTGTAAAGATATTACCCAACTACTGAATTTTTAGATTTTTAGATTTTGATTTCATCTCTTATAAATCTATCCCCAAAGTTTGTTGTTTTGACTCTTTTCAACAAAATAACAATAAAATAAATTTCCTATTATTGTAAATTATATTGTTGTCATTAAAAAATCTTGATGGGTAATAGCAATGGCTTTTCTTTGAAAAGACCAGAAGCTCTACTCAAAATGGTTTTAAAATTGAATATTTTGCACTAGATTGGATCACAGATTTGTAACTTAAAAAATCATTAGATTTTTACAAACCTGAAAACTTGTCACTTCTGAAGTAGAAAAAGGGAAATTCAATAGGAATCACTTTTTCTCCATAATAGAGGAATATTGGAGTAGCACACATGTGCAGCCCCATTCTCCCCCACCCCACCCCACCCCCTAAATCAATTTGTATATTTGAAGGTTTCTCTTTGTGACAGAATTATCTTCATTGAACTCAATGGGATTTACTTCCATATGAACATATCGTTATTAAACTCATAGCTACCAAATCCAAAACAAATCAGTGAAGTTAAATAAGATCCTTTTTTTGTGCTTTGTATCATGGGTGTCAGAAATGGCACAAATGTGTGTTGAGAGCAAAACTCTCGCTTCACCTGTCTCTATCACAATACTGGAAAGACATGACTTCACACTTTCTTTCTTATGGTTTCTGACAACAGGGAACTTTGCTCTCATATGAGGTTGCATACAACTCTGGGCTCTAACACAGATTAAAGTAGCACCAGTTTATACATTCTGGGATTCAACTTTATGCCCAGCTTTCTTGGAAGAGATGCAACAGTGCTACTTTACGGTGGCATTTTACATTGAGCCAAATAATGAAAATGCAACAAAATCTGCTAAATTAACAATCCCTGCTGAAAGCGAAAGATGGCGCCTTGTTCATCTCCCAATCACTAAGTGCTCATTTGCATACAGTGATAAATACCATTTGACTGATGCTGGCAATTAACTGAAACAAAGAAAAAGATTTCCTAAATGGTTTTAAAATTGGCAATTGCAGTGTCCTGAATGATACTGCCTAGGAGATACAGAGAATGTTGAATCAAGGGCATACAGTACTGTATTGCAGTAGACTAGAATGCAGGGTGGAGGTTGGGGAAAAGGAGAAAGGAAAGTAGCGTATATGCTTGGCTGAGATTTGTAGAGGATCATGGAAAAGGGCTGGTGTTGTTTTTTGTTTTTTGAAAAAAAATGTCCAGCACCGAGAAAAATTTACCAATAATTTCCCACTTTGTGAACCATGCAAATTAAGTAAAATAAAGAGATTATTTTATGTACTTAATATATTTTATTTACAGTTTATCTTTGAATTTTTTGATTGAACTAAAGTGATAATCCAAGGTAAGTTAAAGGTGAGCAATATCAGTTTGGTGTTTCTATTTCCTGATTACGAATGTGCGATTTATGATGCACCCAATCTGAAGGGTACTTGACTGGGGAAGAGGCTTGAAAGGATGCAGGACACACCACCTGGTACTTTTTTGATGTTTTATACCAGAGGTGGGGAACTATGGCCCTATTATGACTTCTGGACTTCAACTCCCAGAATTCCTGAGCCAGCTATGCTGGGTCAAGAATTCTGAGAGTTGAAGTCTACAAGTCATAAAGGGGCCATCACCCCTGTTTTATACTGTGGTTCCTCTCCCCTCCCACAATTCTTTGTTATTGGTCAACTTGTTCAAGAGGAAAGAGCTTAAATCTGATACAACTGTTGTGGCCTGCCAGCTGCCAGCAGAGCTGGGAGAACTTGGATATCACTCAGACAATGAGGAGGTTGGGGAGGAACTTGGGCCAGTTCTGGAGTCTGAGAAAGGCTCTGATGGATGCTCTGTGTCAGACGCAGAAATAGAGCCAGGGCCATAGGACATTTCCCAGCCACTGGAGAGGCAGCTGCCTTTGGAGGCTGATATGACTGAGGAGGAAGAACAGCTGGGGCCTGTTCCAGATGCACGTATGCACAGAGCAGTTAGGAGAAGTGAACAACGGAGGACAAGGAGTTGACTTGGGAAGCAAAGCA
This sequence comes from Pantherophis guttatus, assembly GCF_059756535.1. Lineage (NCBI taxonomy): Eukaryota > Metazoa > Chordata > Lepidosauria > Squamata > Colubridae > Pantherophis > Pantherophis guttatus. The sequence continues at coordinate 54,932,378 of NC_142063.1, forward strand.
CACGTGGACACTGAATGGCCCCTCCCTGGCTGACAAATAAATAGAAGGAAATAGGAGTGGTTGTCGTATGAAACAATAGTTCATATTTTTGAAGATTTTGCTCATTGTGTTTTGTGCCACAAAGTCTGCTTGCCAGAACTTAATTTGCAGCCTTTCGGCTGGGAGCTCATGTCTTGCAATTATGGCAAGGAACTGATAATGTCTGTTACTGCAGTTAACTCCTTGAAGGACTATTGCCTGAACTTTTCGGTGGGTGAATGCGATTAATTCACAAGATAATAAATAAAGAGGGGTTTCCCATGACAAGGAGTCTGTTTCTTGCTTCTGCTAAGGCTGGGTCAGAACAACAACTGGAGGGCACTAAATTACCTACAGTAGTAAGAAAAGAACTGGATAATTAGTCTGAGGAGGAAATTCTTAATATGATATTTGGCTTCTTTTAGCTTGCAAACTCAAAGATTACAGTATCTCCATGTCATTAATAGATCTGACTAAAATGAATCAGAGCAGTAGGATCATTTCCCATGAGAGAGGCCTCAGCCAGATTCCAGTGCTTGGCCAGAAGTATTTTCTATGACCACTAAATCAATAAAAATACCAAGATGGTCTGGAATCAGCACATTTTGTCACAAGGGATACCACATGATTCATATCATATGTTTATGTTCCGTATAATCATTCAGTTTCATCTACCAATAGGCCACAGCAAACATATCCCATAGCACATCTAATCAATAAAGAAGAGGAAAGTCAGGATATGAGATGCTAGCAGCAGTGGTGAAATCCAAATTTTTTTACTACTGGTTCTGTGGGCGTGGCTTGGTGGGCGTGGTGTGGCTTGGTGGGCATGGCAGGGGAAGGATACTGCAAAATCTCCATTTCCACCCCACTCCAGGGGAAGGATACTGCAAAATCTCCATTCCCACCCCACTCTGGGACCAGCCAGAGGTGGTATTTGCCAGTTCTCCGAACTACTCAAAATTTCTGCTACCTGTCAGAACCTGCTGGATTTCACCCCTGGCTAGCAGTGACATTTTGCTTGTTTGGAAACTGGAAGATGTGAAAATTTTTGTTTGCTTTTCTGTTAGAATAGAGGAAAAGGGAGACAATGTTCCATTGTTCGCAATTCTCTCGAAACATAGCCAGACAAGGGGAAAGTAGGTTTTTTTTGTAAAATTATGACAAATTATTAATCTGTTCATATTTGAGAATTGTGAGAAATACATCTCACACGCTAGATGTTCATCAAGACACAAGAGAAACGAAACTGCACTAGCAGAAATGGAAAGTAACAGATTAGTGTTTCTGACCAGGATCCATTGCAGGAACGCATTTACAAATTATTCGCCAATTGTGACTCAAAGAATTGTGTTCTGAGTACATATTCATTTCCAAAAACTCTGCACATAATTACTCTATGAAGACATAAGTAATTTCTCTAGTCAGACATAAGTAGAGCTGAACTAGGATATCATGCCAAATGCCAAGGTGAATAAAAACGTTTCTTTTGTTCAGTAGCAGAGACTGCTACTGAAATATATTATTTTTCTTTTTACAATTACTCCTAAAATGCTACAAGTTTATAGGAAAAGATCTACTTATGAAATTTGTTAATGCCTTATAAACAGATGTGTCCACTTTTTTGGGGGGGGGTTCAAGATGGCAGCTACAATAGAGTCAAAACCCTGCTTTTTTTTTTTCTTGGCATATTGCACCCTCTTGATTTTTTGAATTCCCCTACAAATATTCTTGCATGTAAAGTCCCCCAGATGCAATCAGTGCCATGAACTCTTTGATAAAAAAAAAGGTCTTCACCAGACAAAACCGGGGGTGAAATGCTCCTGGTTCAGACCGGATCGCCCGATCCGGTAGCAATGGAGGCAGATGGTTTGGAGAACCGGTAGCAAAAATCCCTGCCACCTTACACACCCCATGCCCAATTGAGCCGCACAATCATCAGAGACTTTTTTAAAAAAAATTTAAAAGCATTTTTTCTACAATCTCTTTGGCCAAAAAAATGCTTTTAAAAGTAAAAAAAAAAAAGCCTCTGACGATCCAAGCTGAGTTGCCTGATCGGCAGAGGCTTTTTTTCTTTTAAATGCCTCTGACGATCCAAGCTGAGTTGCCTAATCAGCAGAGGCTTTTTTTCTTTTAAATGCCTCTGACAATCTAAACTGAGTTGCCTGATCGGCAGAGGCTTTTAAAAGAAAAAAAGCCTCTGCCAATCAGGCAACTCAGCTGGGATCGTCAGAGCCTTTTGAAAGCATTTTTTTACAACCTCTTCGCTGAAGAGGTTGTAGAAAAAACGGTTTAAAAGTAAAAAAAAAAAAGGCCATGCCCACCCAGTCACATTACCCGCCCACCAAGCCACGCCCACAGAACCAGTAGTAACAAATTTTAGATTTCACCACTGGACAAAAACCACCATTTTTTTTTGCTTATTTGACTAGCAGACTTCTATCTATAAAACACCTTGCTGATCCGTATAATATTATAGCTCTTTGTGTACTCTTTTTTCCTAACAGTTATAGTTAAATTTATTTCTTTGACTTATATAATATGCATGAGAAAATATCTCCCAGAAAATCCATAAAGCCACACAACATCCTTCTTAAGGTAACTTCTAAATTTTCCATATTGTTTTTTTTTTCACAAGGCCTACCTAGTGCCAAATCATTATGGCTCACCACTGAAAACAATTATTTCACTATCTCCTGAATAGGCAAGCTTTCTCTTCCCTGCACTTGTTTAATCTTGTCATAAAAGAATTTCATAAGCAGTCTGCGATTAAAAGTCTCATTCATTTCATTCTGAATAACTGTCCATATTTACTGTTTTAAATATAAGCTTTCATTCATAATGAAATAAATCCAAGTTATCTAAACAATTGAACGTTATTTATTTTTTGCATTCTATTTTCTTTAAGCAGTATACTCCAACTCTAAAAATGCATTTAAATCTGATGTTTATAGTATAGTCATTCCACATTTAAAGAGTTTGTGCCCAAACTGGGCTCCAACGCTTACTTAGTTATTTTATAATGAGACCAAGAACTCTCAGAAATTCAGCAAGGGCTTGGCCCTTTTCCATGTTTTGGGCCCAATAACCATAGTAAAAAATGAATAATGATGGCATATGAAAATATAATTTAAGGTACCAAAAAGACTGATATGCAATTTAAATATTTTGAGTTAAAAGAAATTAAATCTGAGCTCCCCTTTGAGATTAAAACTCAGGTAAGTGGCTCTCTTGGCATGTCTTCTGAATGGTCTTGGTAGAACACAATATAATAATAGGCAAGTATTAATTTTTTTCGGAACCAATCCAAGTAAGGTCATATGTAAGTAATTATGCAGTTCAGTAGCCACCTATAGTTGGAGTCACAAACAGTGTGAAAAAAATTCTGACCCACTTTTCCATATTGTGTTCTAAGAAGTGTTACCAGAGGATCATCTACTACTGCAATCATTAAAAGGTAAAATCAGTGCAATGGTGTTGTTATGTTCTCTGCACCCAGAGAGATTTATAGCAGTTACTACATCACAAACCTATAGTAGCCCAACCTGCCCTGTGATCAACAATGCCAGAGCTAATCTTCTCTCCAGGATAGAACTTTATTGCCTTGTTGGATCAGGCCAAAGGTCCCTTTACAGTAGTTTAGCATTCTGTCTTCAGTGGGATTTAATCAGATTAATAAAAGAACACGACTGCAATAAAAGTATTCTCTGGAAATGCCCTAGTCCAACAGAGACAATATGTCCTACTTTTAACCGTAATATCCTTATCTCTTGTAGACCATTTGAACTAAACAACCAACTATTGTACTTATGTACAAAATCATCTAGGCAAAGAGTGGTGCAGGAAAGAGACAAGACATGGAATTTACATACATTTCAGAACATTGTATGAAAAATGCAGAAAACTGGATCTTGCAGCTTTCCAAAAGAGAAAATCGGTATAGTCATGGGAATGTGAAATGATTGTCAATAACATAATTATTATTATATAGAATCTAACTAACTTGGTAATGATCATCCCTATACATCAGTCTTTTCCAACCTGGTGTTCACTATTTCGATTAAGACTCAACTCTCAGACCTCAGACCTCCTCAGGTAGCATGAATCTTACTATGACTACCATAACAAACGTATGCTTTCTTCACCATATTCACAGTAGTGAATTGAACTCAGTTCTGCATGGCAACCCTTATATAATTGAAAATAATAGTAATGGGAAAAAAGCATGGAACATGGGCCACACTACAGAACATCATTTTGTGATAAGTTCCACTTGTTGCAAGTTTATTACAAGTGATCCTGCAACAACTAAGCTACCAAGTAGGGAATTAAACAGGCGTTTGGCAATGGAGGGTTTTGTTTTTTCTTTTTGCCTTTTTTCACGTCCTCTTCCATCGTCTTCATTCAGACATAAAGAGGCAGACCATGGAAGCCCATAGCAAGTGCAAGAAAGGAGGGTAGATTTACATACTGATTTAGTTAGGGGAATAGGCAGGGAGTATTCAAGCAACAGTATGACCTGATTATGGACAATATTTGGTTTCCTGACAGTAGAAGTAGCAAATTATAAACAAGTGCAAACTTGTGTTCTTGTTGGAAAGAAGATGAAAGGATTTGAGGAGAGAGTATAAAGTATATAATAAAAGATTAAAATTCTTGGAGAGGATAGCTGAAGTTCTCCAAGAGGGCCAGAGAAGTGAACAACTAAGAGCAAGAAAATCCTCCCTTGGCATAAACTGTACAAATATGTGGATGAATTGTGATCCAAAAAAGTAAGAGATCAACCCCAACTGCTCTTTAGAAGGCCAGGTCCTGAAGATGAAACTCAAATACTTTGGCCACCTAATGAGAAGGAAGGACTCACTGGAGAAGAGCCTTGTTACTTATTTGATTATTCTGGTTAGGCCCAATATAATAGACTGAAGGCTTTCTTATAACAAAGGTATTTATTTATTTCTTGTTTTCCTCAGGATTACATTTGGACAACAGGAGTTCTGACAGGAGCAACAACTTATATACAGAGGATGCAGGGCAAAAGGTAAGTAGGGACCAATGGCAAGGAGCATAGTGACATCACACAATAACATATCTACAAATATACATATTTACAGAAAACAGGCTAGGTATTTTCAGTTGTAACAAGCCTAATGCTGGGAAAGATTGAGGGCAAAAGAAGATGGGGATGACACAGATTGAGGTGGCTGGATGGAGTCACTGAAACAGTTGGTGTGAGCTTAAATGGACTCCGGGGGATGGTAGAGGACAGGAAGGCCTGGAGGAACGTTGTCCATGGGGTCACGATGGGTCGGACACGACTTCGTGTCTAACAACAACAGGATTACTTTTATTGTAGCAGGTATAATAACAAAATCTAGCAAGTCTGGATGTGTCCCCCCCTCCCCCGCCACTTCATGTAAACTAGGAAGGGGCTTTCTCAAGCTACTTTCCTGGCGCAGGCTCTAATTCCTCTTATCTGACCATTGACTTGATAGTAATTCTTCATGCTATCCTTCTTTCTGAATGTGGTACCAGCTGAGATATGTTAAACCTGTTCCTTTAGGGATTTTAAATATACCTAAGGATTCCTCTGTTTTTCACGGGGCTTTGGAGAAGGGGTTTATTGAGATCCTAATCATTAGGCTTATCTGCAATAATTGTATAACTTTTACTGTACCAATTTAATGGCCTGGTTATTTTTATTGCTATTTCTAGTTTTTTATTGGCATTCCTTTGTTTGGAGATTTTTAAAAAATTGATTTTATATTTATTTTATTTGTATTTTAAGTCCATGTTGATTAATGGATGTGGTCTTTAAGTTGTTCTTCTTTTAAAGATAATTTATAAATAATGTAAATGCATTACCATAATATCTTATGAAATGCAATACCATACAACAGATCATTTTGCTTAATACAACCACACTAAAATATTTTTACTCCACATGTAGCAATAATTTGTTAACAATGTGATTTAGATTCTCAGTTCACATGGTAATTGTTAATCGTTCATCTTTCTGTGCAGGAGTGGGTTCTACTTACCTTTACTACCGGTTCGCAGCAGGAGTATGTGCGCTTCTGCGCATGCGCAGTTCACCCATGATGATGGCGTGGCGGGTGGGCGGGGCCTCCCCCCCGTTTATACTACCAGTTCTATAGAACCGGGAACAACCCACTACTGCTTTTGCGGAACAACCTCTCATGGTTTGATAATTCTGAACGGTATCCATTAAAACAGTGGCCAAGATAGATAGAATTATAGTTTACATCTTATTCTTCTGAAAAGTAATGTTTGACAAAAGTCACAGAGTACAATAAAGGCATAAGGCAAACATAATTAACAGGTCTTAATGGTTATCGTCCATTGTTATGAAATGTTTTGAAAGGCTGAAAAAGAACTTTATTGTCGAGCCTACCTCCAGCGTTTGACTCACTTCAGTTTGCTTACTGACCAAATTGCTCTGTAGAGGATGCTATTTCCTCTGTTCTCCATCTGACCTTGGCGCACTTAAGAGGAAAAAAATACTTGTATGCAAATGCTGTTTGTCAACTTTAGTTCGACATTTAATACGACCATTCCTCAGCATTTAATAGATAAGCTGCGTCTTTTATGCTTCAATACTCCTTTGTACAACTGGATTCCTGATTTTTTCACTGACAGGCCCTAGTATGTGCAAGTTGGGACTAATATTTCTACCTCCATGTTCTTAAGCACAGGTTCCTCTCAGGGCTGCATCCTAAGTCTGCTGTAGTTCTCTGTCTGATCCATGACTGTTGCACAAGTTTTGCTACAACCATATTGTGAAGTATGCAGATGATACAACAGTGGTGAGTCTTATTCAGGATGATAATGAGGGTGATTATCTGGAGGAGATAGAGGAGTTGATGAACTAGTGTAATAAAACAGCCTGGTTTTAAATGTAGGAAAGCCAAAAGAGATAATTGTTGATTTCCAAAACAGGCAGGCACAGCTATACACCTCTGTGTACTAACGATTCAACTGTGGAGGTGATTAGTAGTACCAAGTGTCTGGGTGTTAGCTTGGTTGCTTAACAGTGAGACACTGATGAAGTGGACACAGAAGCACCTGCATTCTCTGTGTCATATGAGAAGAGCACATCTTCTGCCCCCTGTCCTTACCACTTTCTATAGAGGGATGATTGAAAGTATCCTTCATATTGTATTACTGCATGGTTTGGAAATATTACTGTTTTGGCAGGAAGGCTGTGCAGAGTGGTGAGGATGACAGAAAAGATTACTGGAAGTTTACTCCCTTCTATCCAGGCATCATAATTTCATTTTGTGTGTGCCAGTGTGTTCACTGGAAAAAGTGACAATGAAGGTTATATTCTATCCTACCCTACCCTACCCAACCCTATCCTCTAAATGAACCTGGAATTCATTTAGTCTGGTAGATCACATATACCAGTAGTAGCTGAAACATTTGCAATACACCCATAGTGAACAATCTTTGGATTGGCTTGAACTCTGTTTTTCATTTATTGCTTCTATGTCCTTTTTAAAGAGCCAACTTAATGGTAGACAGGGGGTAATTTTAAATTTGTTTTCATAGAATTCATTAACATTTTTCTCTCTGAATCAGCACTTGTTTCTGTGTTTCTCCCCAGAAATACCACCTGATTTTCACACAGAAAAAATACACCAAGATTTATTTGATAAGGAAATTATCCAGCATTTCTGAGGGCATATTTAGATATGGGTTTTGTTTTCTTCCTTCTCATACTGGTAAAATTATCCTCAACGCTTCTGTGGTCACCCTATGGAATGTGGCTTCTGAGTTCAAACCACAGGGTTAGTCAGATCATGGGCATTCAGTAAAAGCTTAGCATTGCAGGTATTGCCATCCCACATTTAATTAAATTACTTTGGGAGCTTTTTGTGACTATGTATGTTAGCTGAGTCATCTGTGAACTGCTAGAATTTGAGGGGGGGCGGGGGTTGTGAACATTGCATAAGGTGCCTTTGGAAAGAAAGGAAGAAGCCAGCAGACAAAAGCATGTCCCATTTGAGTAATTTGGCATACCAGTATTACACATGGACAATTTCTAACTCAAATGGCTAAAGTACTGGGAGGAAGGGAAACGGGAAATTCAGTTCACTGATGCTGGAGTTCTTTCCACACCATCCACCAGTCTCCTTAATAAGCTCTCCCGAGTCCTTTACCTGACATGGATCTGTCCAGCTCCTCTTCCTTTAGCAGAAAAGCAACTACGGTAATCACTGAAATCATTGTGATATCGAAACAAAATCAATAGATTTCTAGATTTTGAAAGAAAAATTGAGGCCAATTATTTATATCTGCCTGCTTCTCCAAACTGCAATTAGAACTAAGGAAACAGTGGCAAAATTAATCATGCTTGTGCACATGCTAAAATATACCTCTTTCAATTTAAAAATAATCTTCTATTTCTGTGAGATGGGGGAATAACTACTGGTATACAGTTAGCATGCCAACAGCTGTAGCAAAATCCTATCTGACAAATGTGGAGGTAAATATCTTAAGTGATAATATTCATGTAACTTCAACTTCTGTGACAGCAATATAGATCTTGACATTCTATCTATATATTTATCCCCCCCTTTAGTTTATACTATAAACTAGTATTCTCCAGGAATATTGGACTACAAGTCCAATAAACCCCAAACAGCAGTCAAAGGTTATTGGATTGTATTATGGAAGTTGAAGTCAGATAATCGGAGTGTTTCTTTAATGCTTCTAGAATACTTCAAAGAAATCGGTTCTGGAATGCTTCTAAAGAACTTCAAGGAATTTGGATGGAAAGTACTCAGCAAAGGCAAGGTTGATATTATAACTATCACTTAATTTTTAAAAGGTAAAGCAAGGCCTAGGCTTGTAGACAAATTTAGTCACGTTTTTTATGGTGTGCAAGGAAGTAAGTCATCAAAGCATCTAATAATTAAACTACACTTATGACCCAATTAAAGATTCAGGAGAGTATATTAATATTAAATAGCTATTTAAGGAATATTAATTACAAGCATTCAAGGAATATTAATGTATTAATTAATTAATATGTATACCACCCAAGACTTCTTATCTCTTATATAGCAGTGGTAGTATGGGAACAGTATATAAAAAGAAGGATGTTCAGTTCTGTGGAAAATTTCATGACAACCTAACTTTGGAATCTCTGCCCCTAAAAACTCCTTGCCAGTTGTTTGGCAGCTGTCAAGTTGTCTGCTTGCTGGTTGGTTGATTTAAAGTATAGCCAGTTCAAAACTGACTCCAGATATTTCACAAAATAAAAATACATCAAAAGATGTATCAAATAATTGCAAATAAAATGAGTATCCACCTCAAAAACAAGCACAAAGGTTAAAGTACAACTGAAACTCTGTCTTTTCTACTGACTGTAGTTTCTTAATCGTTTTCACAGATAGCTCCATAAGAGTTTGTTACAGTTCTCTAAGTGACAAAAAGAACACAAATCACTGTAACTAGGGCTTCCTAATCCAGATAGGCCCACTACTTAACCATCTTGCTTAGCAACAGGAATTCTGGTCCCAATTGTGGTTGTAAGTTGAGGACTACCTGTACGGCTTTAAAACTGAAATCTTTTGAGCATTCTGAAAGTACTTGAGAATTTCCCCAGCAAGCCAGCTGTTACACGATTTGGTAAGGTCTGGAACTCATACACAACATGAGAACTAAATGAGATTGCTCCATGTTTGCTGATGCTGGGGAACACTCCAGAAATGTTGATAATAAAATAATCTGGCTCTATTTCAGTTCCTTTTAGCTCTGGAAAGGGTCACACTCCCCAAAGATTTGCAGTGTGTGTTTTCCTGAACTTTGTTCTGTGCTAGGTCCTTGTCACCATCCTTTTACAATTCCTGCCTTTTGGATCCAGAAGTCCTTACAACTGTAACATTACACACTTTGCCTGAGTTTGCCTTGAAAACTATCCCACAACTGGGTTTTATATTCCAAATACAGCAGCATGGATAATGCAGGTGAGCCACTGTAGTGATGCAACACTTATGATACAGTCATAATACCAATGTTTGAATCCAATCCAAAATGTTGGTGGTAAACTATGAAGATCTACATGGTTCAGCTCCCATTTATCTTCAGGACCATCAGTTAAGAAGGGCATGCCTAGAGTCCCCACCTAAGCAATTAAAGAATGGTAACCAGGAAATAGCCCTTTTTAATGATACCCCCAATACAGAACTCGAGAGATTCATTTGAATGTTGCTCAGTTGGCTTTTCATGAAGTAATAAAAATGGCTCTATTCCAACAAGTGTTCAGGTACAGTAGTGGTAATGAACCCTCTCTTTCTTGTTGATTTTTGATTCTAGCTTTACATTTTTAAGGTAATGAAAATGAACATTTGATATTTATTATGTATTTTATCATTGTAAGCACTTTGTCTTTGCAATTGTGCGGGATATATTGTTCTGTTGTAATAACAAATTGATGAGAGAGGGAGTTCATAACCCACATCTTAGCACAAACAGGAAAACCAAAATGGTTTTTCTGAGCAACATGCAGAAAATAGTATCCAAATGCAATAAATTAACATCAGTGGAATTATTTTCATATATATTTTTATAACAGCATACATGTTCATTTCAATTTCTTCCACATGGCAGAGATTTTTAAAAGCCCTTAATGGTTGTAGTCTCGTGCCCAGATGTTGAAACTCCCGTAAGGCATTACTTATATAAAGTAATTAAAAAGTGGTTGCATTCATCCAGGAAACACATATTTCTTCCGCTTCATACCCAAATGAACAGGGAATGTAGGCATTATTTGGTTACGTAACATTGACAGAAATCGTGTGTTTCACCAAACTCTCTTCTTAGAATTACCAGGCTTACTGTAAACCAATGTTTCTCAATCTCTGCCAATTTAAGATGGGGGGACTTCAACTCCCAGAATTCTCCAGCCAGCTATGTTTACAGGGGAATTCTGGGAATTGAAGTCCATTAATTTAAAAGTCTTTAAGGTTGAGAATCATTGCGGTAAACTAAGGTGCCTGCCTTAACATAGGAAGTAAAACTATGGGGGCAATGCAGAAATTTTATGTAGCCGATTAACTTGAAAATAAGTTAATCTACAAGGTTTTGTATATAACCAGTGAACATATGTGCATTAGTTCCAAAAACAAATACTTTAGATTTGAACACATTTTCAGAAACCTCACTTTTAACATTAGGAAATATCCAAGCATCCAGCCTTCCAGCTGTGGGATGAGATGTAACAATATTGCCCAGATAGCTGCTCCTTGCCCTTCCTCCCACACAGATGTGTTTAGGTCCAACAGCTACAACAGCAATTTCCACAAAATTTGTGTGTTCTGCATGCTTCCCTATACTTTTTCATTATTGTTGTTATATTTATATCTGAACTTTCTTAAAAGTTGACGTTCTAGATGCAAACAAGAAACATATTTATCTTTGGCAGCACTTGACCGATTTTGCCTGAACTCTATAGCTAAGCAGGGCTGGACTTCACTGATAAGTATTTGGAAAAGAGAAGTGCACTGTGAGTACTGCAGACTGCAAACTCAACACATCCCAGGAAAAAGCCAATGGCAAAGCACTTCTGTGTGGTTGCCAAAACTCCCCAGCATGGTTGTATCCTTGTTATAAGGAACTGACCTTAAGGTGAAGCTATCTTTACTCTTTTTCACTGTCTGTCCATGAAGTCATTAGGAGAATTCAACTTCAAGAGACTCTGTATTTCTAAAACACTTCAAGGTGGCTTCATTTCACCCCCAAAATTATTTTCTAAGAGGTGCTTAACAGACTGCAAATATCAAAACAATTCAGACATAATCAAAGCAAAAAAATAAAATAAAATAATGGTACCCAAAAGATAATTCCTCAACAATAACAACAGACTATTCAGATTTCACAAACTTTCCAAACCCCATGCTTGGGAGAACTTCCAGCTCTTAAGACCTTTCTGTAAGGTCAGCAGCATTCAATCCAATCTCACATGTGGCAAAGCCAGGTGTCATGACAGAAAAGGGGCTTGCTAGATGGCATTCTTAAATCAACAGGAACCAGAACCATCCCTCCTGCTGTATCTAACAGGGAGAGGGAAAACTGAGAGGTGGCCCCTCCAATATCCTGGCTCCATGCCACAAAACACTAGTGAAATCAGCACCTTGAATTGGATCCAGAAGCTATTGAGAGCAAGTGCAGCTCACAAAACAACTTGAAACACTATAATTGCCTATGCCACTGTAATCTGAAATAAGTGCAGCTTATTTATGTTCTTTAAGGGCAGCGCCATGTACAGCACATTGCAGTTATAAAACCTGAAGGTGACCCATGCAAAACTGTGTGCAATGCCTTCAGTTCCATGAAAGGGCACAATTGGAGCACAACAGAAAGCTGTGCAACAGCCCTCCTTGCCATGGCTCCCACTGTTCCTCAAAAGGAAACCATGAGACCAGGAAGATCCTCAAATAGTCAAATTGTTTATCCGTTTAGTTTGGATACTGCAACTGTCTAGAACAAAAGATGAATAATCAGCAGGAAGCCCTAAAACATTAAATTACTGTTTGGTTAGGACAGAGTTGAAACCTGTTCCTTCCCATCCAGATCCACAATCTCCACACCCCTGAACAGGGCTTTCACAGCAGCGCTTGGCCAGCTTGAGGCAGAGAGGTACAACTAAGTATAATCTAAGCATATTGATGCAAATTCAGGACTCGATAGTTCTGCTCGTGTCTTTCTGATCCCATAAAGTTATTTTTCTGTCTGGCTGCTGAGTCTAATTCATTTCCAACTTCTGATGCAATTCAACTGGAAATACACCGCCTGTGGGTTTTTTAATTTTATTTTTATCTTGCCTTTGTTCTTTTTTAAAAATATGTTTATTTAATACTCTTTCCTCCTATTTTCCCCACAAGAACCCTGAAAGGTGAGTTGAGCTGACAGTATCTGGTCCAAGGTCACCCAGCTGGCCTTCATGGCTAAGGAAAGACTAGAACTCAGGTCTCCAGCTTTCTAGTTTGGTGCTTTTACCATTATAGCAAACTGGCTCAGTTTTCCAACAGACCTGCAGGAGCCTTGAGACATTTCTGGGGAGCTGCTTTTTAATTGGTAGGAATGTTTTTCTGCAGTTTCTCAGCAATTCCCTGGTTATTGTTGTTTTTAAATAATAAGAGGGTTAAAGCTTTGGTGGGGCAATTCAGCAGCCATTCCACTGTGAGTGATGCTAAGCACCAAGTTGCAGCTTGAGGGTACACTGAGGATTTTTTTGTCCCGCTGGTCATCTAGATTCTAGAAGGTGCAATGACTGCCTTTCCTGGCCTTCTTTGCATTTCGAGGCCAGCTCAAAGGATCCAATTAAACTGAGCTGCTCACTAAAGCTTATGCCTTTAACAGAATCTGTTAGAGAAGGTGGTACCAGACTCCCGATCTCTGAACTTGTTTACCCGTGTGGATTATAGGAATGGTATTCAGATAGAGGATCAAATGCCCTTTAAAAAAATAACAGGAAGAGGCAATGAACAACACAGACCAAGAAAATCATTTCAAAGCATACGAAAGAAAGGAAAATACACATGCATTTAAAACACTAAACGGAGAAGGAAAATAACGTCCGTATTTTAATATATGCGCGACATCAGGAGTTTGTAACTGCAGGTTCATAAAATTGCAGCCCATTGCACCGAGAGTGCATTTACCTGCTTTAACATTACCAAACCTCTCCCCGACCTTGCAGGCTGATGCAACAGTCTGCAAACACTCCCGTCCACTCACATCTTCTTAACTTCGGAGAAGCAGGAAACTAACAATTTAGAGCTAACGAAGAATGACAAGACTGCCCCATTCACCCTTCCACGCCGCCGCCCTCGATTTCTACTTAAGCTCCGTTCCATTCTGGAACCTTCCCGGAGCGAGAACCATCGACGCGTGCCCGCACAACAACATGGGAGAAACAAGCGTCGGCAGAGGAACGTGCCTTCCCTTCCATATATGGTCACGACCGGAAGAGCGTCCGTCACGCCGTCGGCTCCTAATGTCTCTGCGGGCTGCTGAGCGTCATGGCGCTGTGACGTATCCTGCGGAACACCCTAGAAACCAAATAATAAACACGAGCAGGCGCAGTAGGAAGCGGGCCGGAGTTGTAGAAGTAGAAGATCAACGCGATGGCTAAGAGTTATATGAAGTCACGCAAAGTTTCAAGACTTTTACTTTTGCTTTGCTGCTTTTATTTGAAGTTGAGGAATTCCCTCCCTCTTCCTCCCCACCATCGAAGGAGCCAGAGAATTCCATTTTTGTTACAAGTTCATTTTTCTTACAATCAGAGCAGTAAGGGCAGAGCTGTTTTGAGAAATTTATTCATCTATTCTCATCCATTTTCAGTCAATCTTTTTTTGATTTCCACTTCTCTGCCCTATCAGCTTGAGTTTGTATAGGAAGAACATAAGATATATGGGATATACTGTATTTAATTGATGTACAAGCTTGATTTTTTCATATTATGAATGATGTGGTCAGAAAAATAGCTATATTGCCCCCATGAAAAAAGCCCTTACCCAATACTTCAGACCAGTATGCATTTCACTCTATGCATTTCAATTCCCAGGATTCCGCAACCAGTATTGGTGTAAGAAGTTAGCACCCACCCCTTTCCTGGAAGAATTAAATATTTTAGGAAATATTAAAAAGGCAGAATATTATGTTTGCCTGGATGAGAAATGGAGAAGCATGTTTTAAAGACAAAGCAGCTTCCTGCCTCCCCCATACACACCTTTGTCAATGGGCCAGAGGCAGAAACTCAACCTTTGTTAACAGGCCATAATCTGCAACACAATAGGACCCATCTAGGACAGAAACTCACCACATGGCACCTGGGAAGATTACATCAGCCAGCAAGGCTAACTAAGACCCCCACTCTCTTGGGAGTCTGACAACCAATCAGGATACTCTTTCTGGGCCCCAGAAAGTTCAAAGCCAGAGAAAGCATAAAACCTCGGGATTCACTGTATCTCGCCCTTTTTCTGTTCAGGAACTCAAACCATGTGATCCTGTCCACCATTAAACCATCTTCCCAAGCAGTCTCCATGTTTCCAGTGTCTTTTTCCCCATTTGGAGCTGAACCCAGAAGGATATTTCTTCTAACATTGGGAAGTTGAAAAACACTGTCTCAGGTATAGAAGGAGAGCAGAGCAACTAGTGTTGCTGTCTCCAACATAGAGACCTGCTGCTCTTTTTCCATCAAGTGGCAGCCAAAGGTCCAAAGATCTGCTGGAGTGATTAGTTGGCAACGCTGGATGTTTGCCATAAGCTTCCCCACCTATAGATTATGTAACAAGCACCTTTCACCCAATGCTTTGTAATAAAACAGAGAAAAGGTGTAGGCTAATTTTCTAATTTTAGTCACGTCAGGCCATAGTCAATGTTCCTTGCTGAGAGTACCTGGCGCATGTTGGCTAATCATATGTCGCAGAGGTGACCAAATAACTCATGCTATTCTATGCAAGCTACTATATTTAATCTAGAGATTAACTGCAAGACAACTGTTGCTCCTACTGCCATTGCTTTGTGCAATTCAAGGGCAGGTTATCACCTATAAAGCCTTCATGGCTCTGAACATGAATGGCTAGAGTTGCCTTTTTCCAATTGTCTCTGCCCACCCAATAAAATCTGATAGAGCTGGTATACTTCAGATCCTATCATTAAAGCAATGGCTTTTTAGCAGTGGTGAAATCCAATTTTTTTTACTACCGGTTCTGTGGGCATAGCTTGGTGGGCATGGTATGGCTTGGTGGGCGTAGCAAGGGAAGGATACTGCAAAATCTCCATTCCCATCCAACTCCAGGGGAAGGATACTGTTGGAAGAAATATCCTTCTGGGTTCAGCTCCAAGTGGGGAAAAAGACACTGGAAACATGGAGACTGCTTGGAAAGATGGTTTAATGGTGGTGGACAGGATCACATGGTTCGAGTTCCTGAACAGAAAAGGGGCGAGACGCAGCGAGTCCCCAGGTTTTATGCCCTCTCTGGCTTTGAACTTCCTGGGGCCCAGAAAGAGTATCCTGATTGGTTGTCAGACTCCCAGGGGGTGGGGGTCTCAGCTAGCCTTGCTGGTTGATGTAATCTTCCCAGGTGCCATGTGGTGAGTTTCTGTTGCTAGATGGGTCCTATAGTGTTAGTTTCTGTTGCTAGATGGGTCCTATTGTGTTGCAGATGATGGTCCATTGACAAAGATTGAGTTTCTGCCTCTGGCCCATTGACAAAAGGTGGGGGCAGGAAGATGGGAGCTGCTTCGTCTTTAAAACATGCTTCTCCATTTGTCAACCAGGGAAACATAATATTCTGCCTTTTTAATATTTCCCAAAATATTTCATTCCTCTAGGAAAGGGGTGGGTGTAACTTCCTACAATACTGCAAAATCTCCATTCTTCCCCACTCCTGGGGGAAGGATACTGCAAAATCCTCATTCCCTCCCTACTCCTGGGAAAGGATATTGCAAAATCTCTATTCCCACCCCACTCTGGGGCCAGCCAGAGGTGGTATTTGCTTGTTCTTCGAACTACTCAAAATTTCTGCTACTGGTTCTCCAGAACCTGTCAGAACCTGCTGGATTTCACCCTTGCTTTTTAGTGAACTTGTAGCTAAAGCTCCTGTGCAGCTCTCTCTGTCTTCTGGATTAGCACCTTGCCCCCTCCTCCAAAGTTCATATAAGCCTTCCTAGCCTATGGTTTAGGAAAGCTTTGTTCATTCACTGTTTTGCTATTGACTTCAATGTGAACAACTGCAGCAATTGTTGCATTGTTCCCCATGTGGGTTTTAATTCTTTTATTGTTGTGACTGCTTTTCTTTTGTTCCTTTAAATTTTATTATTATATTCATTGTGTGGTTATACATTGCTTAGAGTTACAGCAACTGAGTCAGCTTATTAAACTAACAAGCAAATAAACTGGGTAGATATGGTATACTGTCACACAATTATGAAATAGTATGTAAATTAATAAAAGCAAGAATGGTGTAGAGCAGATGTGTCCAGCCCTCAGCCCATGGGCTGCATGTGGCTCCGGAGAGTGAATAATGTGACCCCATAAGTTGATAAACTCTTAACATTAATATGTGATTTATGTACATTAACTATATTATATATTTTATATATGGCCCAAGCAGTGTGGCTCAGGCAAACCAAAAGGTTGGACACCTGTGGTTTAGAATATAAAGATAGAAAGGAACATAGTGAGTGGTATTAGAATATATTTCCTCTTCTTTTCTTTTCCTCATTTTAAGTCTGAAATTTGTCTTAGTATGCCTTTTTTTTCTGGACCCTGCATATCACTGCACAGTCAAATGGAATAATATGTATATATGTATGTAATATTATTGTCATACTACCAGTATATGTATACTTTGAATAGTTCTTTGTTCTTGATATAATTAAAACTCGTGTTCCCATAATCTTTAACCAAACAAAATGATGCATCATAGGGCACAATTTTTGAACCAAGTGAGCTAACTTACAGATTGTATCCAAAATCTGGAGCCATGACTCCTGTGAAATTGAAATTTGACAAATTTTATAAAACATTTTATGATATCAAAATTAGTATACAAGTTTATGCCATAATTCAAAATACCATAAAATATTTCTTATGCTGATGTTTGACTGTGTATACAGTTCAATATGGGCATTTTCAAGGCAGATGCATCTCTAAATATACTCCAACTTTTCCAGTAAGGGCAGTAAATTGGAAGGCATTGAGGAATCTGGTAAGAAAATATATCTGAAATATACCCAACAAATCACAAGTTGTCTAGTCATATAAGCTAACTCTGTCAAGAGACAGACTGAAGAATGGTGCCCTGTAGGAGGATTTACAATTCTATCCTAATTTTAAATCAGAAAGAAAATGGGATGCCCTTAGGCTCTATGTGTACATGGAATTTGGCTCACCCAGATTTATTTATTTTGTAAAATGAATAGGAAACTGAAACTAAGTCCAATTTCAATGATTTTCCAGTCATGTCAATTCTACCAATTAGCCATAAAATTGGTTCTATGTGGTCCAAAGAATACATTGGTCCCAGTGGTGGGATTCAATTTTTTTTACTGTGGGCGTGGCTTGGTGGGTGTGGCAGGGGAAGGTTACTGCAAAATCGCCATTTCCTCCCGATCAACTGGGACTCGTGCAGGGCCAGATTTTCCTATAGGCTAACTAGGCTTCAGCCTAGGGCCTCAAGATCAAGAGGGGCCTACATTCAAATTGTTAGCAAAATTAAAATTACACTTTCACTATAGGTGAAAGGGCTTCATAAGTGGAATAGCCTAGGGCCTCTTTTCATCTAAATCCGGCCCTGGACTTGTGAGGCAGAGAATAGATGGGGGCGGGGCCAGTCAGAGGTGATATTTACCGGTTCTCCGAACTATTCAAAATTTCCACTACCGGTTCTCCAGAACTGGTCAGAACCTGCTGAATACCACCTCTGATTGGTCCTCTTCACAGCTTTTGAAGGAGATACAAGTGGTTTCAAGGAGGAGGATGAAAGGGAAGGAAATTTCCCTTTATGAAATTCTTATTCATTTTAGAATTCAACCTATGGCTTACGTGTGAAAAGGCCAATTTTTTTTTTTTTTTTTTGTAAAATAAATATTTCTGCTATAGAATTATATTTTCCAAAATTATTTAAGATGATTGCTTATGGAAATCATACAGGATGTCAGTACCTATTTTTTAAACCATGCCACTTGAACTTAAACCTTGGACAACTCACCTCTTAAACATTAAATATTTGTTGGTGAATACTTGTTTGCAATGTAAAGAAGTATGAAATAATACACTGCTCAAAAAAATAAAGGGAACACAAAAATAAGACATCCTAGATCTGAATTAATGAAATATTCGTAGTAAATACGTTGTTCATTACATAGTTGAATGTGCTGACAACAAAATCACACAACAATTATCAATGGAAATCAAATTTATTAACCCATGGAGGTCTGGATTTGGAGTTACACTCAAAATTAAAGTGGAAAAAAGCACTACAGGCTGATCCAACTTTGATGTAATGTCCTTAAAACAAGTCAAAATGAGGCTCACTAGTGTGTGTGGCTTCCACGTGCCTGTATGACCTCCTTACAACGCCTCGGCATGCTCCTGATGAGGTGGCGGATGGTCTCCTGAGGGATCTCCTCCCACACCTGGACTAAAGCATCCCCCAACTCCTGGACAGTCTGTGGTGCAACCTGACGATGGTGGATGGAGCAAGACATGATGTCCCAGGTGTGCACAATTGGATTCAGGTCTGGGGAACGGGCAGGCCAGTCCATAGCATCAATGCCTTCATCTTGCAGGAACTACTGACACACTCCAGCCACATGAGGTCTAGCATTGTCGTGCATTAGGAGGAATCCAGGGCCAACCACACCAGCATATGGTCTCACAAGGGGTCTGAGGATCTCATCTCGGTACCTAATGGCAGACAGGCTACCTCTGGCGAGCACATGGAGGGCTGTGCGGCCCCCCAAAGAAATGCCACCCCACACCATTACTGACCCACTGCCTAACTGGTCATGCTGGAGGATGTTGCAGGCAGCAGAACGTTCCCTACGGCGTCTCCAGACCCTGTCACGTCTGTCATATGTGCTCAGTGTGAACCTGCTTTCATCTGTGAAGAGCACAGGGTGCCAGTGGCGAAGTTGCCAATCTTGGTGTTCTCTGGCAAATGCCAAACGTCCTGCACTGTGTTGGGCTGTAAGCACAACCCCCATCTGTGGACATCGGGCCTTCATACCACCCTCATGGAGTCTGTTTCTGACCGTTTGAGCAGCCATATGCACATTTGTGGCCCGCTGGAGGTCATTTTGCAGTGCTCTGGCAGTGCTCCTCCTGTCCCTCCTTGCACAAAGGCGGAGGTAACGGTCCTGATGCTGGGTTGTTGCCCTCCCATGGCCTCCTCCACGTCTCCTCATGTACTGGCCTGTCTCCTGGTAGCGCCTCCATGCTCTGGACACTACGCTGACAGACACAGCAAACCTTCTTGCCACAGCTCGCATTGATATGCCATCCTGGATGGGCTGCACTACCTGAGCCACTTGTGTGGGTTGTAGACTCCGTCTCATGCTACCACTAGAGTGACAGCACCGCCAGCATTCAAAAGTGACTAAACCATCAGCCAGAAAGCATAGGAACTGAGAAGTGGTCTGTGGTCACCACCTGCAGAACCACTCCTTTATTGGGGATGCCTTGCTAACTGCCTATGCTTTCCACCTGTTGTCTATTCCATTTGCACAACAGCATGTGAAATTGATTGTCAATCAGTGTTGCTACCTAAGTGGACAGTTTGATTTCACAGAAGTGTGATTGACTTGGAGTTACATTGTGTTGTTTAAGTGTTCCCTTTATTGTTTTGAGCACTGTATATAATGTTATAATGAAAAAATACAAAAAGTTTTGAGTTCTTTTTAAGCAATTTAACATTATACAACTCTGACTTCTTATGATGAAAAATTCTTTAAAAATTAAACACAATTAACTGGAGGTTTTAATGTCAACTTCATAAATCATGTTCCAAATAATTATTTACTGTTATATTTAAGAAGCAATATTATTGACAATTTCCCAAAGTAATATCTTATTATTAATAGCTCAGCAAATATATCTGAGAAATACTCCATAAAACCAGTGAGGTACATTCCATTGTAATTGGATACATTATTTTACATTGATTTGTTAAGTTAATAAATATTACCTAATGCAGAAAACATGTGGTCTTCATATTATGCTTTAAGTTCTCATTTTCTTTTACAGAAACTTGAATTCCTGTGCATATATCTAGGAATAAATGTGATATCAAACTTTTGAGAAATGTTCACATCACTTAACAAAAAACTGTGGAATACGTAGTTATATTACTTTACAATTGTGTTTTAGATATTCAAGGACTTCTGGATACTGCTTTAACTGGATAACTTTTGAAAATATGAGATGATTTGCAACAGATTCTCACATTACATCAACTAACAATGGCAAATTATTTGATAAAGAAACTATTATTTTAATTTGTCAGAGTATTAATTTTGTGAAATTTCTGGACATCTTTTCTAAGGGTTCCAACCATCCATGCCCTCTTCTGTTTCCTTCCCTAAATTGTTTTTCTTCATTCTGATTGTCAACACTCTATCATTATTTAGTTTATCCAATAATAATATGCTATATCCAATTCCAAACCCATTCATATTCACCACACAGCTCTTCTATACTTAACAATGCAGAGGGTTGCTCATTATTTTGGGAGCCTTACTATCATACCTTATGCTCATTAAGAACAATTGCATTTTTCAAGCCAAGATCTGTACTAAGCATATTGTTATCTACCTTTTATTTCTCAGTAAGTCCTACATAGACAGTTCTTTTGGCACTAACCACTTGAGTTTGTAATTGAAGAGTGATCTGGCACACAGGTGTATTAAGAAACAAGACATACACTAAAAAGTGTGGTTATGTTTCTAAACTGATTATAACTTTAGTTTTTCTGATCAAAAATAGAACCGTAATTTAGCATGGGAAATATCTGAACAATTACTGAAACTCTCCCCAATGAACCCTTTCCCCAATGAACAACTATTTTTTGCCTTTACTTCAAATGAAGGACATGAGGCAGAGGAAAATGAAACACTGCGTAGATGTAGGAAACAATGAAGATGAAAGAACAAAGTCAGATATGTTCAGGAGAGGGAAATAAACAGGAAGTGTGATGTGATGAAACTGTACTTATCTGAACAGAAATAATCACAAGGCTAAAGGAAATATAATTTGTTGCTATATAATGGTTACCTATCCTTATTAAACCAATGTTCTTTACTAATAGTGCAACTGATATGTGTAGAAATTCAGAATATGTGCAGCTATACACATTTACTTGGAAATATGTTCTACTTAAACAAGAGCATGCTTTCCTATGTTGTGTGATTAGAATTTTGTACTGTCTTAGCCTTAGCACATGTTGAAGCAACAGGATTATTAAAGCAACAACATGTTTATGATGAAAGGGCAGGATAGGGGATATATAGTCAAAGGATTAGTTTAATACTAATTTAATACTAATAATGTTTATTAACCTCAATCCTTTTGAGGAAATCAAAGATTTAAGTATGTATTTAATGTATTAAATTATCTCCCAGTTAATTTCAATCCATTCTCAGATCAGTGTTATTGTAAAGAAACCAAAGAGCCTTTATAGCATTCGACTTAAATGCTTTTATTGACAGGATCTTGAACAGTAAGCAAACAATGCTTAAGTGTCATTCAAATTCACTTTTCCACATTTCAACCTCAAGGTAGAAAAAAATAAATATAAATATTCATAAATAAATTAAAAACACAATAAAACGTTTTCATGGAAAACTTATGTCAAACCATTCAGACCACTTCAACGATGTATGATCAGTTAAAGTTACAATGGACATTAATGAACAAAGAACTATAGTACATGGACAACATAGCTATTCATTAATCTAGAAAATGAAATTGTCTTTTTCGCAGTTAAGTTAGACAATTGCTAAGTGATCAAAACACAATATTGCC
This sequence comes from Pantherophis guttatus, assembly GCF_059756535.1. Taxonomy (NCBI): domain Eukaryota; kingdom Metazoa; phylum Chordata; class Lepidosauria; order Squamata; family Colubridae; genus Pantherophis; species Pantherophis guttatus. The sequence goes on from NC_142063.1 coordinate 54,954,954, forward strand.
TGGAACACAGTAGTTATTGTTAATCAGCTGCACTAGATACCCAGCACCATATCAAAATTCCAATCATTAAACCAACAGATTAATTAGCTAATGCTAGTGAATAGTAAGGAGGGAAGGGAGTCACCAACCCAGCCATGTTGAACATGCTATGAAACTGCTAGTTCTCATGGGTGGGGACAAGACAGATTCCATGCGATTTGCTACATCTCTGGAAGAAGAATCGGGCCTTGTGAGAGGCTGCGAAGCAGTCCTTCAGCAAAGTCATTTCACTCCAGATGGGCTGCCCGTACCTCACGCCAGCATGGAGGCGCTTCGTCTTCCCCAGGCCTTGGGACTCCGAGAGTGGCTCCTTTGCGGCCTAAGGCCCCATGCAGGAACAGCAGCGGCAGCAGCAGTAGCGGCAGCAGCAAGACGGGGTAGGAACGATGATTTCACCCAGCCCCGCGATTATTGCTCGGGGACTCAGTCCCTTCACAAAGCCAGCAAAGTAGGGGAGCTGAGGGAGTCGGAAGAGGGCTCGTTGCTGCTACTTCCTTTCCTATGAGCCGCTGCGCAGCTGGGGAAAGACTCGGTCTCCGGGTAAGTGAAGACGAAGGAGGAGGTGTAGGTGCTGGGGCAGGGCGTGCAGGTCACCACCGGAGTGCAAAGGGGCTCCAGATCCGCGGTGACCGCTGGCCCCAGGGGCTCCCAGTCCGCGGCGTAAAAGGAAGAAGAGCCGGACAGATCCATGTCGGGTACAGAGCGCGGCGTCCCGCGGGCGGAGCGGGTGAAGAAGTCGTCGAAAGGCTCGGCCTTCAGCTCCAAGCCATTGCTCTCCCTGGCGGGCTCTGCCCGGGTCGGCTCCGGCAGTAGCGGGAGGGCGAAAGCCGCCTCTTCGGACTCGGGAGAGCTGGCCACGGGCGCATCGGCCAACAGATCCAGGGAAGAGACCGCCAGCTCTTCCGAGAACTGTAACTCCTCGGGGATCTTGCAGGCAGGGCGGTGAGCAGCCAGCACGAATTCCAGCTTCTCCTTCTCTTTGAGCAGGTTGGCGATTTCTGTCTGGAGCGCGGACTTCTCCTCCTCCAGTTGGTCGGTTTCCTGCGGACACACAGAAGGGGAGGGACCAGTCAGTCAGCTCTTGGGCGGAAAAAGAGCCGGGGGGCAGGGAGGCAGGGGCATAGGGAGCTCAGCCGGCGAGCTCTAGCCGGGGATACTCACCGCTTGCAAGGTATCGGTCAGCTCCCTTCTCCGGTTGCGGCATTTAGCGGCTGCCATCTTGTTCCTTTCTCTCCGAATCCGCCTTTTCTCCTCCTCTTCTGGCGTCAGCTATGGAGAGAGAACAGCATGCCCGTCAGTACTAGTACCAGAGCCCGGAAAATGCCTGTTCTTCCTTTACCTCCGCTTCAAGGCTCAGCTATGAAATGCAAGTCTTACAGGCTGCTCAGTAGAGCCAAACGAGCCAAAGTATTCTTAAGGGGCAGACCCACCTCTTAGCAGAATTATTTGGGACCTCCGTGCGACTGCCCTCCTCTTCCTAAGGAACAGTCAACTACGGGCTAAATATGCCTCCTTTCTCGCCAAGTGTAAACCTAACCCATAAACCAGAACTTTTCCTCTCAATTGCTTGTCAGGCAAAAGGTAACGTACACACCTGTTCAACTTTGCCCCTTCTGCCAATGCTTTGCCCTCTGTTTCCAGTCGTCTTGACTATTCCAGCTCTTGGGTATACACCAGTTTGAGAAGCAGCGAGCCCATAAGGATGGGTGCGATTCTGCGAAGGGGCCACCGAAGAGCTCAGAGTTGGTTGGACCATCCATTGCAAGTCAGGACTTGTGGAGATGGCAGTCACCGTAGGGACAAAGTTAGTGCTGGAGGCAGTTAGCTCCGTGCAGAAATCCTAAAAGACATAAACCAGGAAATTTAATATAAAAAAAAAAACCGGGAGAGGCGAGGGCAGGGAGAAAGATACGACGCACGCTGTGATTACATTCTTGCCCAAGAGATTGGTGGGTTATTTTGAGCTCGGCCTGCAGTCCCTTGAGCTGCATTAATCGGACGCTGTTAACACCATCACCGAGCTACACATGAACAGGGTCTTGTTAAAAATATCTCTGACGTCCGAGCTGACGCAAACGTCGCTCCGGAGTCTCCTGAATGAAGTCGCGTTTTATCAATGAAATTGTTTTACGCACCCACTGCTAAGCACGTCTGCCGGATTCAGGTCCCACCCCACTCCGTTAATCTAGAGTATTTAAGAGGAGCCGAAACCAGAACCCCCCCCCCCCCCGCCATAAGCGACTGATAGTCCCTATGAGAAGTGACAAATAGTCCCTATGAGAAGGGACAAGAAATAACACTAATTGCAAAATACAAAATATCAGGAAGAGAAAGGCATGCATCGCGTGCCGGTCAGATCAACTCTTTTGAGTCCCCGTCCGCTTGCATTAAATGTTACTGCCGTACCCGACAGGAATTGACCACCGGACCCGACAGCAATAGAGAAACAGTCAAGTTCTTCCTACCCCAAACCACCCCCGGCCCAAGTCCCTGTCCCTGTTCCTCACCTGTGGGTTAACAGGCGAGCCCATGCTGGAGAACGAGTCCGCGGGAGAAGGATAGTAGGTGAGACTGTCCCCCGCCGGGGAAGCACTACTGCAGCGGGAGGAAGAGGCGTCGTAGTCAGCGGTGAAGCCTTGGAACATCATGTCGGAGAACCTGGGATTATTATACAAACCCTTCAGGGTGGTATATCTATCCCAGATTAAAATCCGAATGGAGTGGCTCTTGAGGCGAACAGGTTACTTGTAAACTCCAGTTACTTCCGTGCCTTAGCTCCTTCGAACACTGCTTAATTCTGTCCTGGAGTAAAGCGGTACCTCCGCCTTTTATTATTCTGAATGAACCGACGTCACAAGGAGGAGCGTAGTAGGGATCACGATTCTATTCTATCTAGGTGATCCAAAATTGTATGATAACATCAGAATTTCTCTCAACGTAATCCAGAAGCCCTCCCTAATGGATTGCGATGCTTCTATAAGAAGATTCGCGAGAGGTCTCGACTTTTAAAGTCGAGGAAGTTCTAGGAAGCCTTCAGATCAACCTAGCTTGGGGATCCAACTGACGTAGATATCCTTATATGGCATCTAACATCCTGTGCAGGGGTGTGACTGACGGGAACCGCTCGAGGGCTGTGGCCAAATGGGATGGTGCGTGTTTGTGGTAACGGCAGGGGGAGTAAAAGTAATAGCCGCAGCAAACGGATTATGCATGCAGAATTGTGTCCATTTAGTGCTGACCAGACACTGACATGACATGACGCTTTAAAGAGACAGAACTTTAATTGTCTATTTAGCTCATGACCTCCACGAGAAGAAACACTGAAGCCTTTGCTAAGATTGAGCTGAGCCCAAATTATTCCTCTCGAAAGATTTCTAAATCGCTGAACTTTATGTACAGTATTTGTTTTCTCAAAATTTGCATAGTTTTTACATAATACATATATACCTGTCTACAAGATTCTCCCTTTCCCTGCTGGAGGATAGGAATGTAGTATACGGCTAAGGTTAAGATTAGGGTAAGAATTAAGTAAAAATGTTGGATAATTTTTCACTCGATTTTTTTTAAAAAAATCATACAAGTTTTGGAATTCCATATTCAGTCAATACTGAAAAATAGCTATACTGGAAAATGTTTGCTCTTATGAACAGTCATTTATGTTCTGGATTTATAGCAGTTTTCATCATTCTCCATTTATAACTTCAGACATCAACAGATAGTCATTCACACAAACCTTTTGCTCTATCCTACATATTCCAAATTATTTCTAGTCTGGGGCTAAACTTGCAAGGGTTCAATAAAAATATATAACTGAGCAATCTTGGGCTGGTCACACACTCTCAGTCCAACTTAACTCACATATTATTGTCGTGGAGAATCTTGTATTGTGCTGAACACATACAAATACAAATATTAAGTAAATTTAAAAACATGTTTACAATCAATACTTTCTAGGATCAACAACTAATAATCATTATACTGCTAAACCAAAATTCAGTAAGAATATGTACCTCAGACAACTTACATTAGTTCATTTGTTACAGGGATTAAGTTATTGGTAAATTGATTACAGCTATTTTATTTATTTTTAACATCAATATTATAGTAACTTTTTATAAAAAATTACAATCCTACATATACTTAAAGTTGAATAATTCTTACCTACTTACTTCCTAATAAGGAACATAATTTGAAACTATTTTGTATATGAAATATTCTTAAGGATAAAGTTTCACTTAGTATTTAAAATAATTTACCTATGTATTAGCCAATAGGTTTTTTAAATCACTCTTTTGCATTGTTTTTTAAAAACATGTTTTCACCCACATGCTATATAGAAAGTATAATAGAAGAGCAGCATGTAGCTCAGTGATGAGATCAATGTAAGATGTCTTTCTATCTAGTGGGCGAAAGGTTATCAAAGAGAAGATACACAGTCTTTACAGCCAATTGTAGATTTATGTCAATAGTCATGTCAAGTTCATCTCTTTCATAATAAGAGGATTAGTTCTCATGAAAGATTAGTTTTCATATTACAGAGGTTGTTTGGGTTCGTGCAAAGGAACATCATTGGCTCAACTCTATGCAGTTACAAAACTTCATTCGCTTCAGCAGTGTCAGCATTTTACTGTGTAGTAATAATAATGCACTAAAATGCAGGAAAAGAAACTGTTAGCATGTGAATAGTTTATTCAGAAAAGTAGTGAAGAAATGTATAACTCACTGATTTTGAAACTGTTTCAAAATTGTCTGTGAGTTTACCTTTACACTCTGCAAATAAAATACAGTTCACCTGAGGTAGTTCTTTAGAGTTATTCACTTATGGAGACAATGTCTAGCCAATGTGTTGCCTTCTGTAAGCCCCAACATACAGAGGGTTTCAGCTGAGGAAATTAGTCTTTCAGAAATAACTGACTTGCTGCTCCATTTCAGAGCTCAAAGTATAGCACTTTTTTTATGGCCAGAGTTCCTCACTTATAGATTGTTTCATCTTCATGTTTCATTTTACTGTAGAGTAAACATAAGACAAGATCAAGACCAAAATACTTGAATGGGTGAGCTCCAACTCTCTGCCTGTTTCCTCAATTAGCCACACACACACAAAAAAGAAGAGTTAAGATAATATTGTCTATTTTACTTTGAAGGTAGTGGAATTCAGTCACTAGGAAGTTCTGATTGCAAGCAGATTTGAAAATGTCAATAGATTAATCAGCAAATGATTTAGAAGTTGTGTTTCTATTGGGGTACTCAGGTTTCAAGTTATACATCACACTTTCTCACATAGGGTTAGTAATTCTGCTATATGATCTGTTTCTATAACGTGAGCTAATTTTTATCACTTTATTGTGCTGCTACACATTCCTGGTTAGGGTTTTAAACATTTGTATAATATTGATAATTCAGGTTATTACCATGGGAACCTTTTTTATTGTGATTACGGATAATTTCCGTTTCTCAACCGAATTGTTTCTGGATGAAGTTCTGGATTAGAAGCAATAGCAAACACGGATGGTATGTATGGAAAAGACCGCCTAATGTTCCTTAACGTTGACGGGAAAGGGCGGAGGGGCGGGGGATGGACAGCCATCCTGCACGTTTAAGATCAGTATAATCACGAGACATTAAATCATACAAAGGCGCTTTCTAGAAGAGCTGACTTGATCAACTTCCTTCAATTCTTCAAAACGGCCAGCCAACTTTGGCGATTTATTGTTAACAGAAGATCCCAGAAATTATGCGTCGTCGGGGAAGACAACCCAGGCTGAGAGGTGTTCAATTCTGCCCCCAGCGGGCGCGAGGATATTTGGGAAGTAGCCATGGAGCTGCGGTAACAAGCCGCAGAGATTTCTCCTTTCCCGGAGCTGCAGTTTGTTGTGATCCTACTGTTTGTTGCAAGGGAATCCCAGAACCACCCACCGTCGTGCAGAGTTGACAGACAGGCCGGGACTGGAGCCAGCTCGCTCTCGCTCGCCGTGGGAGCCAATAAGGAGGAGACCTCGGGGCCGCGGCAGGGAAAGCGGCGGGATGAGGCTGGCGCTGTCGCGTGTTTACAGCAACAGAAAGAGCCCCTCTCCCGAGCAGTTTCTAGGCAGAGGAGGAGCTTCGCGCCGCCGCAGCCGGCTGCGATTCCTGCTGCCTGAGCTCATAGGCCAAATGCAGAAGCTGATGTTACCATGTGGCCGCCGCCGAACGAAGCATTTGGGCTATGGAAGCGAAGGGAATTGGGCCAGCTGCTATTTCCAGGTTTCCTCGTCACAGCCTGTGACAGAAGCCTTGGAGTGGAGCGATTCTCCTCTTGGGCGGGGCTTGGAAGTCCTGGGCCCGCGATCCAGTTTCTCGCTTCCCAGATGACTTAAATCAGATCAGACCCTGAGGCGGCTGCGGTTAACTTCAAACTCTGACCGAAAGAAATGGAATGACTCCTGCTTTGTGCAGTTAGTTATTTTGCTTATTCGCAGGCACACATTATCAGCTGGAGCACCCGAGCCTTCTTTCCACCCGGAGAAAAAGGAAGTCTGGTACTGTCTTAAGAGTCGAAACGCGCTTATTAGATTCTTCAAATTTCTCCGAGAGCTCCAGGCGGCTAATAAACCGTTTAGTTTTACAAATACCTCTTAGATAACACACTGGCTACCAGCTTCAGGCAGCAAATTTCAAGTGTCATAAAAGGACAGCAACGTATAATTTAACACGTTATTGTTAAGGAAAAATAATACTTGTGGATGTTCTCCCCCTTGGCTGTCTTTGATTAGTGCAGTGACCTGGCATGTCTTTTCTCCATCGTTTATAGTCTATAAACTCCCATTAAATTGTATTTCCCTTGAGAGACCTGTCTTTATAATAATTGATAGGGATACATTGTAGAGAAGCACGACTTACTGGAAATTGATATTTAGAATCCTCTGCTATGCATTTTTTTAAAAAATATCCCACATTAAGAAGTGATCAATATCCAACAGAATACTATGCATTTTAAGACTAAATACTTATGCTGAAAGCAGGCTTATCCTATTCAATAATAGACCTGATTGAATTATTTGATCTCAAAACTCAGAGCTGATGCTTGGATACAATGGAATTGTTTTGCTTTGGTCAGTAAAATCAGTATTTGATTAAAATATTGTAATCTCATACTCCAGTGTGCAAAGAATTGGAAATGTACACAATAGTCCATATGAAAGCTTTTATTACAGATAACAATTTATTTAAAATTAAGATGCCTATTAAAGTAAAAGTTGGCTGGTGATTTGAAACAATACACTCAAATATTATTCTGCCTTGATACCCGCTTTAAAGCAATGAATACAGATAGAGCAGCAACAAGCATTTTCGGTATTTAAGAAGTTGCTTTCCTAGTTGGACTAAGAAAGAAAATATTTCAATTCACAATGATATTTCCAAATTTATATCTCATGGATGAATTACATTTTCAGGCCTTTTTGAAATATATTCCTAGCTAGAAGCTTTCTAGATACATGACCACTTTATTCTAGATGATATATTGTGGAGTTGTATTTTCCTCATAACACTGCTGCACACATTTATATTACATCTGTGTACAACACGCAAAAAAAGAAGTATTATATTATCAAATGAAAAACAGTACTGCAACAGAGCTGCACCCATATTTGCCTCTTGAAGCATTGCAAACACTCAAAACACTATGGTCTTGTAATATAGATTTGGAAGTGTTTCCTAGTAGGAAATATTACAAACTTTAGTATACTGTGTTTGCTGAATACAATAGAAGACTTGCCTTGGTACACAGACCAAATAAAGATGCTAGATAATAAATGTGACAAAGAAGATATAAGTCGTGGAGTTGGAGTTCCATTGGCATCCTTCAGTCTCAAAAGACTATGGTATCGTGCTCTGGAAAGAGGTCCTAAAACAGTATCTAGTGTGACTAAAAAGGCCAATTCGAGAATGGTAATCCCTTCCACACTGAGGGCAGATGCATTCTGCCCCCTGCCCAGCCCCCAGATTTTGCTGATTCCGGGATTGCCTCTTTGCCTCAGCCTGCTGAACAAGTGTTTCTTCAAATTGGAGAAGGCCATGCTGCGTCTTTAGCCTTCAAGCTGAACGATCAGAGGTCAAGGTTTCCCAGTTGTTAATGTCCATTCCCAGGGCCTTTAGGTCCCTCTTGCAGATATCCTTATATCGCAGCTGTGGTCTCCCTCTGAGGCGCTTTCCCTGCAAGATATAAGTCATGGAGCTGGAGTAACATGCAGGCATTGGACATAATTAATGGTATTTCTTGGCCCAGAATGAAGGTAATTATGTTCTGATGGCTGTAAGATGCACATTGCTTTTTGTTTTCAATATTGGAGAGTGGACATATAAGATATGCAACTTTCATGCTTCCCAAATCTCTAGCTGAATTCTACTCCAGGAAAAATTAGGCAGGAGCATACATAGGTCTATGATTCTTCTTTTACTGCCACTTGGACATGATTTATAAACTGGTTGTTGAGAAATTTTACCTCCTGCATTAATCTCAAACTATGATCTCTAGTCATTTAGATGATGCAATAGATAGATTAATATGATAAAACTTGTTTCAAAGCAATTGCAGAAGATATAAAGACACCAAACGTCACAAAGGTGTCAAAATTATGCCTACATTAATCTGTGGCTTGGCCTGGAAGCTCTCCAGAATCAGATTGTCTTTACAGAACAATCTAGATCAGTAGTCACCAACTGGTGGTCTGAGAAAAGTTTGGTGGTCCGCAGAAAAATTATTTGCATTTTTTATATTGCACTAAATTAGGGGTCCTCAAACCCTGGCCCCTGGGCCAGATACGTGCAATGAATGCTTGTGTTACTGCAAAGTCTCCCCATTTGGGTCTTTTTGTGCAGGTTGGAGTGGGGCAGAAATTCTGACTAGGGGTCTGCTTCAGCCTCCTGGTACGGGGCTTTGGGCAAAGGCTGGAGGGAAGCGCTGCTGGTGGCAATGAGCCGGAGGGCCAATGGGACAGCATCATGGCCTGGAGCCGGCTGACCATCTCAGCCCGCTGAGCCGCCAGGTGCTGGTATCTGGCCTTGCACTCCCGCAGGTCTTCCCTCTGCTTGGAAAGCCTATGCTTGTAGTCCTCAGTGAGGTGCTTCTCCTGAGCCTCTTCTCGGTCAGATCCAATTTGAACTGAGCCAGCTGTTTGCCAACTCTTTCTCATGGTGGCTGGTTAGCTCTAACAACTGCTTCCTGTTGGGGCCCTTTACGTTACTTTACTTTATTTTGAATTTATATACCGCCCTACTCCCGAAGGACTCAGGGCGGTGAACAGCCAAAAGATAAAACACATAATACAAAATTTAAAAACAATGTAAAAGCACATTAAATAATTTGGCCCAAACAATTTAAAACACCCCTATTGTTTTAAAACAAATTTAAAATTAACAATTAAAAGGAGGTTAGGCCAGGCCAGCCTGCTGAAATAAAAAAGGTCTTGAGGGCACGGCGGAGCCCGGGCAGGCAGGCAAGGAGTGGCTGGGAGGGGAGGCGAGTAGAGGCCGGCAAGGTGCCCCTCGATGTGAGTGACATCAAGTTGGCCATGCCCACCCAGTCACACCCACCCAGCTGGTCATTAATCAGATCATATTAGTGGTCCACAGGATTTAAAATTATGAATTTAGTGATCCCTGAGATCCGAAAGGTTGGTGACCCCTGAGCTAGATGTATGACATAGTACAAAATTAAGATTGATAATGAATGTAGAGATGATGAGTAAAGGCTTCAAGAAAATCGGTTTCCATGTACAAATGTCACTCATTAGTAGTACAAATATTTCAGTTGTTCGCCAATTCTTAGTCATTACTTAGGAGTATGGTAGCCTCTGTGGTTAGGATGCTGGGTTGGAGGTTAGCAAGCCCACATCCGAGACCTGAGTGCTGCTGTGGGGCTGGGTGAGTTCTTGTTCTTCGCTCCAGCTCCTGCTGGGACAAGAAAGGATCTCTCAACTGGGTGTCCTCCAAGTAACACTGGCTAATCCTTTCAACCCAGAAGCACCTCATTATCAATAACACCTTCGGTGCTTCTGACACAAGTGTGATGCTAGTCATTACTTACTGGTTTTGTCATTTTAAAGTGCATCTAGCATACCTCTGAAGTATTAACTCACTGTTCACAATCAGAGGAGTCCATTATCATCACAGCTGGGAAATAAAGCAAAACCATGTTTGGTAAAGCCAGATTTGGAAAGCTGGATTGGGCAATTTCTAGACCTGGAGACAAGTACAAGTCTCAGCAGGCCTGTCATATGTCTAGAAAATGAGAGATTTTTACTTATCCTTCATGTTCCAGAAGAAGAGAATCCAATGAAGATAATTGCCTGAGAATCCCACAAATCCTAATCATTACTGTAACAGTTGTCATAGGATTAATTTAACATTTTAAAATTAGTTACTAATTTATTTTGCCTTCGGTAAACCTTTTTCCGTCTGTAGTATAAATCTGAACAGTTTTCAAGCTCTACAAAAACATTTCAAAACTGAGTTGAAACCTTTAGAACAATTCAGTTTTATCATGTTCCTACACTACCATTTTGCTTTTTCAGTATGTTCCTAATCTAGGAAATAATACATGAAGAAATTTCCAAGACTTTTTCTTGATTCATCAGATTAATTTGACATGTCTTCCCACCAAGTGGGAAATTAATAAAGACTAAACTTTGCCTAAATATTTACTAGCAAAGATTGGGAATATATGGCTCTCCTATATCCATAATTGCATTGTCAGTCATATGTCACTCATCCACAGTAGAAAAGCAGGATGTGGGCAGTCAAATTACAGTTAATACACTTCCTTATTACGATAGGCAAGGAAAACTGAAGTGTGTGTTTACAGGTGACAGCTGTTCTATGCCAAACCTGTAGCTGTGGCTGGCAAAGTCTAGAATTATCACATTATCACAACAACATTGGGAAAAGTTATCTCAAAGTACGACCATCACAAAAAGTATACACACTATACTAGTCCAATTATGACAGAATGACTTTCACTGCTTTGTGCATTGCTTTACTTTATGAGCTGCTTACATATTGTAGTACAGATAATCCTTGATTTATGAACATGTTTTTCATTTCTGGACCCTAAATGTATTTTTACCATTTCCATTATCTTTTCATAGACTATATGCATCACTAGTAGTAAACATGAAATACAAAAATGAAGAAGCAGTGAAATTAGGTTACTCAAATAAATTAAAGCTGCAAATGTAATCCTCACAGAACTTAAACAGAAAAAGTTGAAATGGATTCATGCTATACTTATACTGTTAATCACATTACATCACTAATCAGGACTTGTATGAAAAACTCACTTTAGCGAAAAAAGCAGTTTTTCATTCAGTGCAGGTAAGTATTGAATTTCTGAGAATTATGAAAAGATTGAAGGTGAAACAGAGAGAGTTCAATAATACTCTCAAATCACTATTATCTCAAAGGCATTCAATATACTTTATAGCATCAGCATTGTTCATTATGAGCTCACATGTTCCACTATTTGGTAATCCTTGTCTTATAACTGTGAAAAATCTATCCAACTCCGCTTGATATAACTGCAACACTAAGTATGGAATCTGTGTTATTTACTAACATACTTTCTAGATACTTCATTTGGTTTATAAAAGCATAGACCTTTCTGAAACAACAAATCAATTTTTAAGTATGTGTCACTGATAGGAACAGTAAAACTATGAACATATGTGCGTAAGAAGTTGGACAAGTTCAAACTTTAAATTTTTATGTTCTTTTAACATCCTAATTTCCTTTTTTAAAGAGTGATATTAGATTTCTTTTGTTGAAACTTTTCACACTCTTCTTGGCTCAGTGTCTGAACCTTTCATTCCCAGATACAGTTTCACGTCTCATGGTATTGCTGAAATCTCAGTAGAAAGCCAGTTGAGTGACCTGCAGAAATTGTGATAATTCTGCTTTATTCTCCATCCCTTGTAAACATTTTTGAAATACCAATAAAGCAGCAAGGTCTTTACCTTCCATTATTAAAATACATAGCTTGTACACTTGTACTTGGATATTGTTTATACATAATCTAGGTCCTAGGTAGGTTTTGATCAAGTACATAGTAAATTTTGGGAAAGCATAAATCTGATATACTATTAGCCCAATACAACATAATAGCTATGTCCAAAGATAGGACATAAGAATATTTTAAGAATGAATATAAAGACATAGAGAGAAAAACAACTTCTGTTCAAAGTACCATAAAAAGAAACAGATTGGAACACAAGATGCTGGCTCTTATTCAAGATAAGCTTACAGACAATAATGGACTACAAAATGCTTAAACTTAATAAACCAGAAGCAGTCTGTCTTTGGAGATCTGCTGCTTCAAAAAGAAAGATGCTAAAAGCTTAGATTAGCAATGACTATTTTGCTCTGGGAGATCCCTTATGGATCACATAGATACTGTTTGTTTGATTAATGGAATGCAGTAGATTCCTGAATTAATTCATTCAGGATATCTATCAACCATAATTATTATAAAATGTATACTCCTGTCAAAGACCTGGTCTTGTTATGGCATGCAGAAATGGAATAATAATTTTTCCTCAGTGTCAAGTCCAATTTATTGGAAAACTCAGGACTATGAAACACACAAGAAAGCAATGAAAAGGAGTATTCTCCTAGTTAGCATGATCAGTCCCAAACAAATGCATGTTGTGACCATTTTGTGATAGTATTATGGATAAAGTATCTTACCTCCATTGCATGTTGCTGAGCATCCAGTTGGCAGACTCTGTAAACTGCTTAGAGAGGGCTGTAGAGCACTATGGAGCGGTATATTAGATTCTAAGTACTATAGCTATGTAGATAAGATAGGTATGTAGGTATTTATTTTATTACATTTAGAATGGCCACCCACTCTAGAAGACTTTGGGCATCTTAAAATATTATTTATAAGGATAAGTGTTATATCTGCAATAAAAGATATATCATTTGTCAGTTTGAATTATTCCCTGTAATATTAATACTGTACTGTTTGAATTCTGGAGACTTTTTTCAAGCCTGTACACTATTATCTGACACATGAATGTCAGCTGTATTCTATATTCCGATCTACTTTCTGCAATCACATGATTTATAGTTTATACAGTACTGCAAGAACCTATGCTGGATTTATATTTAATATTAGTACGTCCAAACTTTCTATTTAACTAACTCAGCCTACTTTGTAGATAACAGAAATTACAGCATGAGAATATTCTGTAATTGCTTTGATTAGAAAAGTGAGCAAGCTATGAAATGCTAAAAATGTAGAATATAAGCTTTTTTCATTTGGATTGAGTAAATTTTACTTATAGAATATGGTATAATAGAAGTGAGCAAGATGAGAAGAATTTGGTCAATTCAGACTTGATTATTTTTGTTGTTTAAACCTCAACGTTTACTTTGATTATTCCTAATATAGAATTACATATCCTGCCAATCACCAATTGTATGCTTATAGTGTTTATTTCCTGTTTATTGGTTGTTCTCACAATTACATTTAAAAGATAAGTTCAATTATATGTTCCAATAGTTCAAGTCTTGCACGCAAGGAAAGAAGACAAACTTGCTGTGCAAGTTCACCTCCCTAACTGGCATCTAATCCTGGGAAAGCAGCCCAAGGCTCCACCTTTCCAGAGTGCTTACATGGAACTAAACTCTACCTTTACTCCACAAGAAAAAGAAAGCAATATGGAGATAAGATTGAGAAAGGATTTTCCCTGATCAAGTAGCAATGATAGAGAAATGTAGCAGTTGTCCTCTATATTTATTTCCTTCTGATTTTAATCTCTCCAGTGGCTGTTTTAAAAAACAACAAAACCAGAAAAAATATGTAAATGCTGATATTATTTGGCATTTGCACTTGCTAATACTGGCCCATGTCTGTTGACAATCTGACTTACTGATTTTGAATTCCCTTGCCAATAACTAAGTCCCCAGTTGAACAATTTTCTCTTCTTAATTCTACCAAGTTTATACGATTTTAAAGAGAGAACTGGACACATTAATGGAGAACTGAATTATCAGTGGCTATTCAAAATGCTTCCAGAGGAACACACATTAATATGTGTGTGTGTGTGTGTATGTGTATATGTGTATATATGTATATATGTATATATGTATATATATATATATATAGAGAGAGAGAGAGAGAGAGAGAGAGAGACCGCTACATGTACAGCCACCTTATTTGAGGCTTCCTCCATAGGTATTCTCTTTAAAGGACATTCCATCTGAACATCATCTATTTCTGTCTTTTTCTGCCTGAATCACTGATCCAGGTTCAAGGCTAGGTTGCTCCACCTGTTCAGACTTGAGCGAAATGCTCCCCTTCCCTCTAACCTGGATCGGCCAATCCCGTTTCTGTTGCTGAGGCTTGGCTGTTTAACAGGCCGTTGCTCTGGAGACGAGCATTCAAAAAAACAGACTGACGTCAACGTGTAGCATCCACGGGAGTGAATCTCGCAACGTCACCATTCTTTCGCCCTTCCCCTTCAGCTATCACTGTCAACGCAGACTGCGGCGTCAATCGCGGAGGGAAGGGAAAGGAGGAGGCTCCGGTTGTCATAGCAGCGCCGGGAAGTAGGGTTCGGTTGCCAAAGCAGCGAAGAAGGTAGGGCTCGGTTGCCATGACAGAAAGAAAGACTGTTTTGTTTTCGGGTGGAGCTGTTAATTAGCGCAGGCTTAGGACAGCGAGGGGTGTTCCAGGTATAGAGGTTTCATACAGAGTGGAAAAAGACTGGGCTTTGATTGCTGAGCTCTCCGGCTGGGGTTTCAGATTGACGCCCCAGGAATAGCCCTTGGAAATAGGGGGATGATGGGAATTGTGACGTTTCCTTCCAGGCGTTTGAATAGTATCTGCGCCCATTTTTGGAATATGTGCAATTTGCACACCTCTTCTGCGGGAGGAGGCGGACTGTATATATATCTTCCCCCCTCCTTCCCCAGAGGAACCTGAGGAAACCCACAGGCATGTACAGAAAAGGGAAATCCATGTCTGACGTATTAAAATAAACACCTCAGGGGAAAACTAAATTTTGCTCTTTGTCAAGGCAAAGCAAAAAATTGGGAGCTTTATTTTATTTTTGATTTCCAAAATAAAGAAGCAGAATTTTAACCAAGATAGGGGAATGTGTAAAATAGTCTGTGATCAAGAGTTTACACAATAATGCCCTTTGTATGAGAAAAAAAATAATGGTGTTGATTTAAAAAAAAAAACCTAACAGACTTTATTTCATATTTCTTTCATTTAAATTGACCTGTATGCGTTAGTCCATTACCAAGCATGATTCAAAAAGCAGGTCAACAAGGACAAGCATTATTAAATTATGCTTTTTAAAATGCTGAATATTCATTGCTTGTGAGTCTTTACACAACACTTCCTTTTTGTGATACATGCAAGCTCGCATACAGCAATTTTAAACTCTTGAAGGAAAAGCCACAATTGTTTCATTATTTAAAATCGGTAACCAAATCAGAGACTTGTTAATTATCCAAATACTATAGTTACACTTTGCCTGGCTTTGGGGTATATTGAAAATTTTTGAGTTTGGAAAATCCTGATTCGGTTATTGTTAGAGCTATTTTAAAGTCAATAGATAATTACCATTTCCTAGAGAAAAAGAATAAAATATCAGTTTCTAAGCATATGTCAAATGCAATACTCAGACTAAAGAATACTTAATGGCCCAATTAATATTAACAGAGAGCCAGTTTGGCACAGGTAGTCCTTGACTTACAACAGTTCATCTAGTAAACAGTTCATTATTCGAAGTTACAATAGCACTGAAAAAAGTGACTTACAACCATTTTTCACATTTACGACTGTTGTAGCATCCCCATGGTCACATGATTCAAATTCAGATGCTTGGTGATGGATTCATACTTGCAGTGTCCCAGGATCATAAGATCACCTTTTGTGACCTTCTGACAAGCAAAGTCAATGGGGAAATCAGATCAACATAACAATCATGTAACTAATTTAACAACTGCAATGATTCACTTAACAACTGTGGCACGAAAGGTCGTAAACTGGGACAAAAATCACTTAACAACTGTCTCACTTAGCAACAGAGATTTTGGGCTCAATTGTAGTCATAAGTTGAGGACTACCTGTATAGAGGTTTAAGCACCAGACTAGAAACTGGGTTCATGAATTGTAGTCCACCAGAAGCATGAAGGCAGTTGGATAACTTTGGGCAAGTCACTCTCTCTCAGCCATAGGAATAAGGAAATAAGAAACCATGTCCAAAAATTTTGCTAAGAAAAGTGCCAGAACTTGTATATCAGAAATCTATGTATGTATGTTTGTGTATACATATACATATGGAAAGTTGTCACATAAATTAAAATTAACTCTAGGACAGCCAGAAAGCTATTGCCAGAAAGCAGTTAGGCATTAAAAAAACTCATCTGTGAAATGCATAACATTTTAAAGATCCTATGCATCTTAAAATCAGAATTAAAAACAAAAATAGAATTTTTAGTTACAGCGTATGCATAACTAGGTTTCTATGTATTTTTTTCTGCCTACATTAGGTGAAACTGTATACTTTTGCCACGCACTGTAAACTGAATCAATAATAAAAACTTTCCTCATCTAGATTGTATGTAGACTATTTGTTGTGCTATGGAACACAGTGTTAAAAGTCATGAGGTTACTCTTTCTTCTATTATTATCTTGCTGAAATCACACACCATTTTGTTAAAATGTCTGCCTTCGGAATAGCTATAATTTCAGACTCAGTAAATTTCCGATCCCAAAATGCTTCAGAATGACATAACGAAAAGGATAAATAAACATGTGGTAAATAATATTAATTTAAAAAATAAATAAATAAAAATAATAAAAATTGGTCTTCTGTATTTGTAGAGCTGAGTCATGTTATTTTAATTGGCACTGACATCACTATTCCTATCTTCTAGACATATAGGGAAATTTCTTTAGACATGTTAGGGAACATCCAAGTGCAGGTAATTCCCCAAATGACATCATGAACTACTGTTGAAAATAATAATATACCAGTAATAATATAGTACTGTATAGTATAGTACAGGTAGTCCTTGACTTACAACAGTTCACTTAGTGATCATTTAAAGTTACCACGGCACTGAAAAAAGTGACATATGAACATTTTTCACACTTATGACCATTGCACCATGGTCATGTGATTTACATTTGGATGCTTGACAACTGAGTCATATTTATGACGGTTGCAGTGTCCTGGGGTCATGTGATCACCTTTTGTGACCTTCTGACATGCAAAGTCACTTAACAACAGTGTTACTAATTTAACAACTGCAGTAATTCACTTAACAAATGTGGCAAGAAAAGTCGTAAAATGGGACCAATTCACTTAACAAATGTTTTACTTACCAATTGTGGTTGTAACGCAAGGACTACATGTATAGTATAGTCTAGTGTGGTGTGTGTGGTATGGTGTAGTGTAGTGTAGTGTGTAGTGTAGTGTGGTATTAGTATTGTTATAATATAATATAATATCTTAATTAATTGATTTTATATCTATGTTGCTTTTCCTCCTAGTGAAGCTCAGTACAGCGAGAAAGAAAAAGAAAATATAAAGAAAATTGTAAATATTACATGCTTTACTATAGGCATGTGTATCACAATCAGATGAATCCCAAGATAAAACAGATTAGTTCAGACTTCAGAAATTATAGATGTATGTGTTTCTTTGCTTTGTTTGATTCAAACAGCCTGATGAAGTCTCCCAAGGGAATTTAGTTAATTGCAATTTAGGAGTGTCCAAAAATATTGATAGATGTATCCAGGGGTGAAATCCAAATTTTTTCCCTACCAGTTCTGTGGGTGTGGCTTGGTGGGCATGGCAGGGGAAGGATATTGCAATATCTCCATTCACGCCCCACTCCAGGGGAAGGATAATGCAAAATTCCCATTCCCACCCCACTCCGGGGCCAGCCAGAGATGGTATTTGCCAGTATCTGAACTACTCCAAATTTCCGCTACCGGTTCTCAAGAACTTGTTAGAACCTGCTGGATTTCACCCCTGGATGTATCTCCAAGCAATGCAATACACTTAAAAAGGGATGAGGTCAAATCGTGTGATTGTGCCCACCACCGTGACTTTCTTCAGCTCCACTCTACCACCAGCATTCACTGACAATCACAGTGAATGGTTAACCAAAACTCTCTACAGACAGTCCTCAATTTACAACAGGTCATTTAGTGACCATTTAAAATTAAAATGGCACTATTTTTCATACTTGTGGCTGCTGCAGCATTCCCATGGTCACATGATCAAAATTCAGATGCTTGGCTATTGACTCATATTTATGACAGTTGTTGTGTCCCAGAGTCACATGATCACCTTTTGCAACCTTCTGACAAGCAAAGTCAATGGGGAAGCCAGATTCACTTAACAACTGTGGCAAAAAAGGTAGTAAAATGGGGCAAATCTCACTTAACAAATGTCTCACTTACCAACAGAAATTTTGGGCTCATTTGTGGTCTGTATTTGTTACATTGGAGGACTGTTATATTGAAGGATCATTCCAGTATTTACAGTAATACTCTTTGCAAATCCATTCACACATGAGCAAAATATTAGAGAAATTTTGTGATCTTTTATATTTAGGAAGATGTAGAAAATTTATTTTTGGAAATGCATCATATTAATTCTCACAATCAATCAGAGCAAAACTTCAACATTGGAATGGTTGTATAAAACCTTGATTCTATTACTATGAAATTTTAGTGCTTGATTTGCTCAAAATTTTGAAAATGTCATGAAAGCTTAATTATTGAGAAAACAAATGTAATTATAAAGTACCTTTATACAAAAGTTTATGTTTTTTAATATCTGAAATTTGATATTCTTCTGTATTTTTTGAAATATTCAAATATTCTTCTGATATTCTTTGAAATTTGTCATTCTTCTGTATTCTATTATTGATGAAAAAGCCATCCAGTTTTAACACAAAAGTATATTTTTTTCCTGGTATGAATTAATCAGTGAGAAATAATGGAGCTTTTTAAACAGAATTTGAACCATTGTTGAAACAGATGATTCCTAAATCAGTCAAATATTTTCCTAATTACTGCACCATACAGTACAAATCTTTTATTCTCTAGCATTCTCATTTGAGTAATACAAAATAAATGGGAATAAATAGAATTGATAAGAATTCTATGTAGACTTTGAAGTAATAGTCTTGCTCTAATTTAAACATTCTTTACAATTTATACCTTTTTGAACTCTTTAACCTTATTTTCCCCAGGATAATGTAATTATTTGACTGTTTCATTGGTTGGAAATAATTGCAGGGTTCCTGCATTACAAGTAACTGATAATACATATATTTTCTGCATGAGTTTTTACTCTGAATGGATGGAAAACAATCTGATGTCTCCAGAACTTTGGATATTGGATCCTATTGGTTTTATCCATAATTGGTCAGTGATATTGGGAATTATAATTCAAAATTTATGAAGGATTCCAAGTTACTTTCCTCTAAGTAAGAGATGATACGTATTTCCATGCTACTGAAGACTTCACCTCAAGATGACCAAGTTACTTTTAAAAGATAGAAACAAGCCTATTTTTTTTCTTTCCGTATATCAACTCAGTTAATTACTTTGTTTTAGAACAAAGAGAAAACAAAATTAGCCAACTGAGTTGATACACAGTCAAAAAAAAAAAAAAAAGATATTACTAGGCATCCTTAATTCAGGATCCAATGACTACATCCATGCAGATCTTTTGTCAGGATTATTACTTACCGTTTATCACTAAGTAAAATTTGCTACATACAACATTCCAAATTGCTAGAAGAGCTTTGTGTGCTTTGAAACTTCCCTTATTTCTATAGGTACATCCCTTTCCCATAGGGCAAGGAGGGAACAGTCTATCAGCATATGAGTTTGTTTGATATTGTGCAGGCTTTTAACATGTTGATCTTGCTCATTAGTGGTTTAAGAATGTCCTGAAGCAGAGAAGGAGAAGTGATTTGGATGACGCACAATATCATATCATTGTGCCTTCTTGTGTAATAGCCAGTCTTGTTTCTAAACTTGCCCAACTTTTGGCAAAATCCAAACAAAATTGAGTATTTGCTAGTTCATCAAGGTCAGAGGAAAGGGGTGAAATCAATTCTTGTGTAGACATTTTTCCCTGCTTTAATTTCTTTACTTTTTATCTAAGTCATCAAAGATATCATATATCTTTTGAAAAGTCATATATGGTTGTTACTTTTGTAAATACGCAAATGTTTTAATTGTTTTTTCCATGCAATCCATATTTACTAAACTTCCTTACCCTCTCCTTCCATACAGTTATAGATAGATTTTGAATATATAATTTTTATTAAGAATTTTGCTTTTTTTTCTTCTTTTTATGACCTGCAACCCTTTAATAGTAAATTCTATTACAAGTTAAGATTAAAGAAGTAGAATAGAATAGAAAGAGCAAAAGCGCAAGGAAAAGGAAAAAAAGAAAGCAATAAGAGAAGAGAAAAACTATTATATTTCTTACATATAAAAATATATGTATATATATAAAAATATGAAGTATCAATCTTCATCACAAGAACTGTAAACAAATTTAGTGACTTTTAATCCCGTCTAACATTACAAACTCATCTCATACTTATAGGCAAATCCATAAAACATCATTTTTTCAGTCCTGGTGTCAGCAGAAAATCCATAAGATTTTATCAGAAGTTACAACACATCTTGTTTTAATCTTGATCAAATAAACCAACTTTATATTTCTTCTACTTTTTACAGTCTCAATCTTCATATAAATATTGTCACAGAATTTTATTTTTCTTCATTTCTTTATCCCATCACACAGAATTCTTTACATCTTTAATACCGGTAAGTCTCTTGTATAAATCCAATAAGAAAAAAATTACGTCACTTTCTTGATTAATCATTTGTGTTCTCCAGCGCGCTGCTTGGAGAATCCAAAGTGTGGGTTATTCTTCGTCTATTAGCCAGAGACTGAGTGTGTATTCCTTTAAATTTCCTTGGTTAAAGTTTGAAGGCAAACTCCCCCGGCATTTTCAAACATGTTTAAAAGATCTCTAATAGCTTAAAAGTAAGTTGAAGTAGTTAAACTTAAGTAGTTAATAAGCAATTTCCAAAAGTGATTAGAAAATGAGATTGGCAAATGTAGTGTCCTTTAAAAGGCATCAGTTGTGTAGGAATTTCCCCACTTGGAACTGAACCCAGAAGGATATTTCTTCCAATAGTTGCAAGCCAGATTGTCATTTCCTAGCCCTCACATTTTAGAGAGACCTTGCAAGGTGCTGCAGTCCATGGCCAATCTCCTGCTCTCTTCTTCTCTGAGAAGTTCCAAAGAACTGTCTAATCACCAATTCTTTGCTGCAATCATTGGCTCCACTTTTGTGGAGATATCTTCAGTCCACCCATTCCTCCCTCCGGAGCCAGTTATAAATAGGTTATATAGATTTTATAAGCATGTTTACTTGTTTTTCTGATTTTTATTTTGATAATGTTGCTGTGCACTAAATGATAACATGGCTTATTTGCTTCTGTGAACTAGATTTGTAGTTCAGTAATAGTATGGTGAAATGTATTTTAAAACACATCTTTTTGTTTATTAGCCTGGCAATGCCTCTGGTTCTTAGGAAAGATTTTTCTTCAAGTCTTATTTAGTGCTTTATGTGACATAACTGGGAGAGCCTACTGTGAATTCCCCAATAGTGAACACCTTCCGTATGAAGACATAGCTAGGACTAATATTGTGCTATTGTGTAATTACACACCCACACATTAATTTTCAGTTAGTTATAATAAATAAAATTATGGTGGGCACTATGATATATGAAAAAGATAACAAAAAAATGTCATCCTGTTTGACCACGAACAGAATTCTTAGCAGATTAATATCAGTAGGGCAAGAGAAAATAAATATGTAAGAATTTACATATTTTGGGGCTAGTGTCATTCAGTGTGCAATGACAGGGGCAAAAAAGATCCATTTGATGAGTCAAATTAGCAGATGATGCAAAGCTGGAAGGAATTATAAATGTGTTACCGTAGTGGTTAGGATAATTGTAAACATTATGTTGTTAAAAGGAAGAATTAAATTAACTGTTTAATAAAATTCAGTGCCAGTGATTGAAAAATTTAATGTATAAAAGGAATGTTTGAAGTGCAACCTCTGTTCCAAAACAGAGCCAATTTTTATTTCAGCAAGTCTAGAATGAAAAGGCAAAATACATTCTGGATGGTGGCGCTTATACCAGGGAGAAGATTACGACTAATAGCATTTTAGATAAATATTTGCTCAGCCCCTAGACAGTTGTTAGCAAAATATGACTTTGGAAGTGTTAATAAGCAGATATAAAAGGCTTTGTTTGGTTCAAAAATTCTGCTATTGGGCATTTATAAAGAAATTGTAAATGAGTGAATTGAAGCATTAATCCCAAGTAGATCTTTCACAAAAACAGATTGCCCTCATGCCAACTTTTGCTGTCCATTCAGACAAAGAGGATCCCCTATACTCGGACAAGGTGACATGACACAGCTAAAGCTCATAAAAACATACAAAATTTGTATAGCATATGGCTCATTCTATTATTATAGCACCGGTCTCCTAACCAAGGGCCAAGGTTATTCCAACCAGCTGACTGCCTTTACTGGACCAATGGAACCTGGGCATTTACAGGAACTTTTGGATGGGTGGAAAGGAGAGAAACTGTAGTGTGGATTATGTTTGTAATTTTATTTACCCAAAGCCATATTTCTAATGCATGCTACTGGGTATTTTTTACTATTCCAATTCTTTCAAAAATAAGATGCCACATGATGGCTTAGGAAAATTGTACTGTGTGCTAGTAAGTTATCTTATATCAAATCAGGATGATTAGGGGACTGGAAACTAAAACATATGAAGAACGGTTACATGAACTGGGCATGGCTAGTCTAGTGAAGAGAAGGACCAGAGGAGACATGATAGCAGTGTTCCAATATTTGAGGGGCTGCCACAGAGAGGAGGGTGTCAAGCTATTTTCCAAGGCACCTGAAGGCCAGACAAGGAATAATGGATGGAAACTGATCAAAGAGAGGTTCAACCTAGAAATAAGAAGAAATTTTCTGACAGTGAGAACAATCAACCAATAGAACAGCTTGCCTTCGGAAGTTGTGGGAGCTTCATCGCTGGAGGCTTTCAAGAAGAGATTGGACTGCCATTTGCTTGGGTGGGGGGGTTGGACTAGATGACCTACAAGGTCCCTTCCAACTCTGTTAATCTGTAAGGATATATTGCCCACAAGTTACTTGTACATACCAACAGCAAATTTCAGGAATTGTGATATAAGCTTTAGAAATCAGTTTTTGGTTCAGGAGTTACCTATGAGGTTACCTATGAAGTTCAGTGTTGTTTTTGCTGACTGGCAACAGCTCTCCAATGGTTCATGTTGGATTCTGTCCTGGCATACCTGAAGACATCAAGGGCTGGGAGTGAAAAAAATATGACATCGTCACCCATTCCTTTACTCCAGGAAGCTGTGAGCTAACAGAAAGTGTCAATTTGCCTAATGACTTCAGCACACAAGGAGAAGGGAAAGAGGCAGAGAGTCAAACCAGATAAATCTGGCCCCACGACTGAAGCAATTAACACCAGTATTGCTAAAGGCTCTAAATGTATTCATTGTGGGAGAGTACATGCAGCACATAGAGGACAGAATGTACTGATCTATATTGTTAGAAGGAAATTCTCTTTTGATTTGGGCCTGGTTCAAAGAATCAAGGGCAACAGCTTGGAAGAGTTTATTTGATAGCAAATAGGCAGCTTCATTATTGAAGGTGACCAGAAGCTAAAAGGCAGGGACAGTAACATTTATAAAAAAGTCTGTTCTTTGTCTGAGAAGCATGCAGACATGTGTTTAGCCAGTGTCACTATAGAAAGAAAAACTTAATGGGTTTTTATATAATTTATTGTTTTGGCGTTCACTGTCAGGTCAGGAGTGGCCAGTGTTTATGAGTGGAGTGGATGGCAAGTGTGGCATGTGGGCTTTTCCTTCTCAGACTTTTGCTGTTGGCTGTCGTATTTGGAAGATGAGAGGATTGGCAAAACTTGGTGATATTTATGGGCACCAACTGTATGACATGATGACTTAGCTAATCATGGAAAGCATCTTGATGGATCAATAACCATGCAACCTACAGTATTTTAAGATAATGCTGTGTAGTGTAGGAGCAGATGTAACTGTTTTCAGAATCATCTAAGTGGTTCTTTCAGATATGCCTGGCAGAATCTTAATTTGTTTTCCCACTGACTATATTGTGGCGTATCAAAAATTTCTTTTGAAATATCTTTTAATTTCTGAAATTTTTGATCCATTGAGATAGTAACATAGCTCATATTTGAAGATTTTTGAAACATAACATCTTTGGATAATGCCCTGTTTGGGAATTTTAGTCTTTTGACAGAAGTTGTAAATTAACTGAGAATTACATTGTAAAATGTGCTCTATTTAATTAGATTCTAATTGAATTTTTTTACTCCATGTCTGCTTTATTGTTCACTTGTTTGAAACTATAATGGTAAATGCTTATTTAGCCAGGAAAGAATAAACTATACAGATTAAACTCAAATGTGCTTGGGAGAAAGGTTCTGTGTTTTTAAAAAGAGACAGTTTCAGTACTCTGGGCCTTGAAGTCTTAACACATCCTTTTTCAGTACTATCCACAAAAAAATACTGTCAGCATTGGTGAGAAAAAAAAAGTGAGGAAATGTATAATGCTTTTAGCTGTATCTAAGCCAGAGAGAATACAAGGCTGCTCTAGAGCAATATGGGTCACGGCTGGATGCTTTATATAACCCAGAACCACAGAGAAAAACCAAAATAGCTGCCTCCCTGCTACTCAGTTAAGTCTCCCCCATCAGACATGGATAAAATTAGAGCAGGTGGTGACGTGCACCTACGTCTACATAAGGACTCTAGGGAGACAGAAAAAGCCAGGTTCGGGGCTCTGGCATATGCGGGAGAGGCTGCTGAGCCTTCAGGCAGAATCTGTTACTTGGGCAAATGTACATGAACTCAGAAAGCAAGAAAGGGGAAAAGGACAAGTTCAGGATGTGGAGTCATTCCTGCTGTACAGAAACACAGGAAATTGTGCTACTTACATCAAGCATGTACCAAAATATTGGCAAGTGCACACTGACCACAGTGATTTTGAAATTATGGATTGGAAATGTTTTATTAAATCTACATTAGAATTAAGGACATCTAATCTATTCCTATAAAACAAGCCTGTTGGAATCTACAGCAAACATAATTGGGGTATTGGCTAATTCTAATTAGGATACTCCTTGTGTTCCAGGATGAGGATTCCTGCAATGGATAAGACTTTTAAGAAAGAGGCAAAAATGCAAATTGCATCATGTTGAAAAGAAGCAGGCAAATTCTGAATATATTGCAAAGGAAAATGAGGTAAAATGGCCCAGAGACAGTATTAAACACTCTGATTTATACACTGCTCAAAAAATAAAGGGAACACAAGCAGAAGACATCTGAGATCTGAATGAATGAAATAGCCTTATTAAATGCTTTGTTCATTACATACAGTAGTTTTGTGTTCCCTTTAGTTGTTTGAGCACTGTATAAACTACTGAATGTAAAGAACAAAGTATTTAATAAGGCTATTTCATTCATTCAGATCTCGGATGTCTTCTGCTTGTGTTCCCTTTATTTTTTTGAGCAGTATAAGGCATATAAATGCGCTTAAGGCCAATTTCAGAGATGCTGGCCATAATTCTTAATGCCTTTAGGTATAAAATAATTGTTTTTGAAATTGAGGTCAAAGCTTATTAAGTGCCTATATATGTTTCAAATGTCAAATTTGAATCTCAGTGTTCCACCTTCAGCTTTGTTTCAGACTGACGAATAAAGTCTACAGCTGGATTCTGTTGAGATGTGTTATTTCAGTGGTTCCCAAAGTGGGCAGTACTGCCCCCTGGGGGGCGGTGGGATGACTTGGGGGGCGCTAAGAGGGAAGGGGGGCGGCAGCGGGACACTAAGGAAGGCACTAAGGGAGAAACAGGCTCAGGCTCAACCCATCCAAGACTGAGTGGCTGTAGTTTCCGACGTCCCGATATAGTCAGTTGACGCCATCACTGACTATTGGGGGCGAATCATTGGCCCCCACGGAGAGGGCTCGCAACTTGGGCGTCCTCCTGGATTCACGGCTGTCTTTAGAAGAGCACTTGATGGCCGTGACCGGGAGG
This sequence comes from Pantherophis guttatus, assembly GCF_059756535.1. Classification (NCBI taxonomy): domain Eukaryota; kingdom Metazoa; phylum Chordata; class Lepidosauria; order Squamata; family Colubridae; genus Pantherophis; species Pantherophis guttatus. Next base: position 54,981,239 of record NC_142063.1, read on the forward strand.
ATTTTTCATCAGGTTCGCCTGATTCACCAGTTGCGTCCCTTTCTGGATCGGGACTTGTTACGCATGGTCACTCATGCCCTCGTCACCTCCCGCCTGGACTATTGCAATGCTCTCTACATGGGGCTCCCCTTGAGGAGCACCCGGAGGCTCCAACTGGCGCAGAGTGCGGCCGCGCGGGTGGTAATGGGAGCGACATGGCGCTCCCATGTAACACCTCTCCTGCGCGAGCTGCACTGGCTCCCGGTGGTCTTCCGGGTGCGCTTCAAGGTTTTGGTTACCACCTTTAAAGCGCTCCATGGCTTAGGACCTGGTTATCTACGGGACCGTCTACTACCACCAATAGCCTCCCACCGGCCAGTACGCTCTCATAGAGAGGGACTCCTCCGGGTGCCGTCAGCCAAACAGTGTCGGCTGGCGACCCCTAGGGGGAGAGCCTTCTCTGTGGGGGCACCTACCGTCTGGAATGAGCTCCCCCCAGAGATACGGAGGATCCCGGATCTGCGCACCTTCCGCTGCGCTGTGAAGACCTTTTTATTCCATCAGGCGGGCTTGGCCTAATCTCTTCCCTTTTTTAAATATGTAAATTTTAATCTGTTTTTAAATTATTGGGGTGTTTTAATCTGTCTGGGCCAAAATGATTTAATTTGATTTTATCTGGTTTTTAAATTTTTTGTATCTATGTATTTTATTGTTTGGCTGTTCACCGCCCTGAGTCCTTCGGGAGTAGGGCGGTATACAAATCAAATAAACTAAACTAAGAGGCAAGGGGGGGTGGCAGAGAAGTGCTGGAGGTGGGCTTGTGCAGCGTTGGCCATTTATCTTCCAGGTTCGCAACCCGAAGCTCAGATCATCAGACTAGCTGGCCAGTGTGGATGTGTGCACCAGAAACTGAAAGTTTGTTTCCCGCCACGCGCATGCCCACTGGGCAGCTCCTCTTACCACATGTGCGAGGCTGAATTGTTGGATGCTTTCTTATTGTTCTCCTTGCTGCTCTGCTCCTCACCCAGTTGACTGCCGTCGCCTTCCTAATTTTTGGTAAGTTGCAGGTGGGCTGCCGCGGGGGGTGAGGGCCTGGGGGTGTGTGGCATGGCTGGCTGGCTGCTGCTGCTGGTGCCGTGCCGCTTAGGAAGGAGGAGGGCTGCGGGGGGGGGGGGAGGCCTGGGGTGGGTGGCAGGCCTGGCTGCCCAGGATCAAGGTAGGCTGCCATGGGGGGGGGCGGGCCTGGCTGGCTGGCTGGACACATACTAGCCATCCCGGGAAGGCCTCTGGTGACATCAGGGTCGGCGGCAAAGCTCCTGATTTCACCGGGCTGCAGCACAAAACGTCAACAGCTGTTGCGCTGCCGCCTGCACTGCTTGCTTGGAGCTGGTTTGGAAAGGGAAAAAATGCAGCCAAATTAGGTGGGACACACCCCACCCAGATTCCTCCAAACGGGTCTCTCTACGGTAGCCTCCCCACTGAAAAGTGCTTCCCACTTCTCCTCTACCTGCATGCTATGTTACAAGCTCTGCACCCAGGTAGCGGCCAGTGGCCCTGGGTAGTGGTGTCTTGTTGGTCTTGGAGGGTGCAACAGCATGGAGTAGAGAAGCGGGAAGCGCTTTTCGCACTCCCAGCTCATTCGCTGCAAGAAAGAGTGGGCGCTCAGAAGAGCGGGCTACGTTTGGGTGGGCGATCACTTTTGGGTCGCGTAGTTCAGTGCAGAGGCTACCGAAGGGAGACCCATTTGGAGGGATCTGGGTGGGGCATGTCCCGCCTAATTCGGTTGCATTTTTTCCCCTTTCAAACCAGCTGCAAGCAAGCGCTGCAGGCGGCAGCGCAAGAGCTGCTGAAGTTTGCGCACTGCTTGCTTGGAGCTGGTCTGGAAAGGAAAAAAACTGCAGCTGAATTAGGCAGGACATGTCCCACCCAGATCCCTCCAAACAGGTCTTCCTTAGGTAGCCTCCCCGCTGAACTATGCAACGCAACAGTGAGCACCCACCCAAACGGAGTGCATGCTCTTTCTTGCAGCTAAGGGCACGAAAAGCGCTTCCGGCTTCTCTACCTGCATACTGTTACCGGCTCTGCCCCCCCCCCCCCAAGACCAACAAGACACCACTTCCCGGGGCCATCGGCCACTACCTGGGTACAGAGCCTGTAACAGAATGCAGGCAGAGGAGAAGCAGGAAAGCTTTTCAGCGGGAAGGCTACTGTAGGGAGAGCTGTTTGGAGGGATCTGGGTGGGGCAGTCTCGCCTAATTCAGCTGCGTTTTTTCCCTTTCCAAACCAGCTCCAAGCAAGCGGTGCAGGCGGCAGCAGAACAGCTTTTGAAGTTTGCGCACCGCAGCCCATCCCCTTACAACGGTAAGAAAGAGGCATTCGGAGAAATTGGGAGCTTTGCCACAGACCCCAATGTCACCAGAGGCCTTCTCGGGATGGCTAGTATGCGGCCAGCCAGGCCTGCCGCCCCCCTGCCGAGGATCCAGGTGGGCTGCCATGTGTGTGTGTGTGGGGAGCTGTTGCCGCAGTCGTTGCTGCTGCCGCCATCATTGCCGCCACTGCTGTTCCGCCAGGAAAGCCAGGGCCAGTATCAGTAAGAGTTTGAAGGGAACTTGGAGGTCATCTAGCAACCCCCTTCTCATGCAGGAGGACTATACTAGGGATTCGAGCCACCTTTTAATTCTAGACACCTGCAGCCCATTCCTGCCTCCTCAGGTGTTGGAGCGTGTGGGGGGGATGCTTTTCAAGGAGTCACAAAGTGGGCTGAGAGCAGAGTCATTCTGACAGTGTCTTTTAAAATTGCTTGAAAGAGCAATTTCCCCCTAACAATAATGGTTTGTATACTGTGGAATAAAACATATGCTTGGAAAAAGTACTTGCAAAACTTGGACAGAAGGAAAAGAAAGGCAGGACTGGACTCATTATCAGTAGCTAGTAATTCATTGTTATCAGTGACTCCCACTGATTCTAAACTCATTTTAAGACTGGGATTGGTGACTACTGAAATTTAAGTATTCAACACTGGTCTTAGAAATCTTTGAGAACCTGCAGAGGTGAAGACATTAGGTGGCCATCAGTCATTACCTTAGTGATGAACTCAAAGAGATCAGGCATGACATTGCTTATTTATCAGAACTGTTTGCAAAGTTCAATGAAGTGAATTTGCAGTTGGAAGGAAATGAGGTCAATCTTATTAAGGCCAAATTTGTCATCTCTACGTTTATTTCAAAATTAACTCTATTCAAGCGCAATGTAGGCCGTCGCGAGCTATACCAATTTCCGAGCTTGTCCGAGCTAGAAGAGAAAGGTAGGATATAAGATGATCTGCAAGGTTTTGGACATGCTGCATAAAGATATGTCTGAGCGATATCAGGGTCTTCTTTTGATGGAAATTCCAGATTGGGTGATAAATCCATTTTCAGATACTGAGGAAGATGGGGTAGTGGAGGAGGAACAACTAATAGAGCTGCAAAATGACATTGAGCTGAAGCCAAAGTTTAAGAAATTGTACCAAGAGTTTTGGTTACAGAAGAAAATTTCTGATCGCTATCCTGCACTATGGACAGTGGTTAAGAAGCTCCTTGTTGCATTTGCAACATCATACTTGGTGGAACATGGTTTCAGTGTGGTTATCCAACTTCTCTCCAAGCAAAGAAATCGACTCCAAATTACTGAATGTGGTGATTTAAGACTCCTGCTAAGTGACTTAAAACCAGACATTGGGAAACTGGTATCATTTAAATCAAGCCCATCCATCACATTAAGAATTTACTGAATAGTGAAGTAGTTACTAAATTTTACTGAGTTTACTAAGTTAGTAGTTACTAAGGTTCTTGATAAATTACTATCAGACTTTGAAAATCTGGTATCACTGGATCATGTTCAACAATTTTGTTGAATTAACAAAAGATTTTTAAATTGGATTTTGAATAAATGTGCAATTAATTGTTTCAGTTTTGAATTTTACTGTTACTATCTTCCTTAGTGGGTCGTGCAAACTGCTATTCCGAACAATGCTATTTATAGGGATGGGGATGGGAGGCTCTGAGGATGAGTTTGTAGCACCAAGGGGGCGGTGGACTGAAAAAGTTTGGGAACCACTGTGTTATTTCAAGGGAAATAAAACACCATTGTTCAGAACTGTATTGTGTTGTTATGGTGCTGTGATGGCGAACCTATGGCATGCGTGCCAGAGGTGGCACAACGTGCCCTCTCTGTGGGCATGTGAACCGTCAACCCAGTTCAGCTCTGCCTGCATGCGCGTGCGCCTCCTGCCGGCCAGCTGGTCTTTGGGTCTCTGCTGTGCATGCAGAGGGGTGGGGGGCATGGACGCATGCATGGGGGCGGGGGCGGGATGCATGCTCAGAGGCTGCATGTGCATTGCATTTTGGCGGTTCGGGCACACGCTTTGGGCACTCAGTCCAGAAAAGGTTAGCCATCACTGTCTTAGGTGGTCTTTAACTAAGGAACAGAGTAGTTTCATTTTGTCTTTCTCTCTCTCTCATGGGACGAGGGAGCATTCATCCTGGGACTGGCTAACTTCTAGGTCAGAAAGTGCAATCCATGAAAACTGGATGGTGGATCTAAGAAAAAATAAGTTGCATAATTAAAATCCTGATTTTTGTTTATTGGACAATTATCTCAATTGTGTTCCATTGCCGGCCCAAGTTTGCCTTTATTTGTTTTCCTATATCCTATTTCCTTCTGTGTGTTCCTGATAGGAGAGAAGTAGGATTAAAGGAACCTCTTCGAATTAGTTGTCCAATTCTTCCTGAAACTGTCTAAATTAAGTCATATTACTTAGATTATACCCTGGTAGTCTCTTCGTATATCAGTTTCATCTTAAAGCATGGTATACAGAACTGACCATACTGCAATATTGTTTTGGGATTTGGCCAAAACAGAATAAAGTGAGTGATCACCTCCTGTTATTTGCAAATTGTATTTCTGCTGATGACTTATGGTGGACAATTCTCACTGCCCTTTCAGCAGCTTTCAATATCATCAACCATGGTGTTGGAAGAAAACTCCAGTCCATTTCCAAGCTGGAAGAAAGGCGGTGGAAATAAAATGGAGGCTGGTTGGAAAGAAGGACTTTTTTTATTGATGAGCAGAACCAATACAGCATGTAGTTCTGGGACAGCTGACAGATTGTTTTGATGAGTACATGGATTTTTATAAGGTTCTGAGATGCTGCTAGAGGGTTGTGCAATGTAGAGACCCTGGTGTCTTTTGCTATTCTACCGAAATGGTGGTGGGTTAATCATATTATGTCCTAAAGGTCATGTCTTATTCTTAGAATTTGGGTGGGGGATATAAATGTTAATTCCATCAACGAGTTGAAGGTGTTTTGTTTGTGAATAGGCTGGCCTGGATTTCTTAATGGGCACAAAATATCCATCTCTAAAGACTTCAGACATCTACTGGAGGCTGTTGGGACTGCTTTCTGTCTTTGTTAAAAAAATTTCTCCATTTCTCCTTTGGGGAAATATAATATTCTGCCTCTTTTAATATTCTCCAAAATATTTCATTCTCTGGGTGGGGGCTTTTTACAATGGTATCCTTCTGGACCAGGGTTTGTAAATGGGAAGCACACTGTTATGTTGCTTTTCCTTTCTCTGTGAATGGGTTTTTTTTTTTTAAATTTGATTTATATGCCGCCCTTCTCCGGAGACTCAGGGCGGTTTACAATGCGTTAAGCAATAGCCTTCATCCTTTTGTATATTTATACAAAGTCAGCTTATTGCCCCCACAAACTCGGTCCTCAATTTACCTACCTTAGAAAGGATGGAAGGCTGAGTCAACCTTGAGCCTGGTGAGATTCGAACTTACAGTAATGGCAGACAGCTGGTGTTAATCACAATGCTATCAGTCTGCTGAGCCACCAGGCCCTTTTTAGTTTGTATTGGTGGGAGGGGAACTATCTAGCTATAAGTCTGCTTCCCCACTCTTTTTAAACTACACAAAACTTGACATCTGTTGGTATGGGGTAAAATATCAGCATGCTGATGATACTTAATTGTACCTCTCTACTCTGGATTGACCAAGTTATGCTGTCAAAGTGCTCCATGAGTGTCTGAAAGCCATGAGGTTGTGAATGAGGAAGATTAAGTTTTGACTCAATTCCAGCAAGACCAAGTGGTTATGCTTTTGGGTGCCTTTGATCTTGGGGTGAAGATTTCCCAGCACTGGCTCTGGAATGGGTTGTACTCTTCTGTCAGAATTAGTGTATTGTTTGGAAATTTTCCAGGATTTAAGTAGGTGGCAGCTAATGAAGAGGGCATTTGTACTATTTTAGCTGGTTTGTGAGGCTCCTTGGTGATTTCTTGGTAGGGCACTGCAATGCACTCTACATGGAGCTGCACTTGAAAATAATTTGGAAGCTGCTATTGCGCCACAATGCATAAGTGTAGGTAATTATGGGAATACCAGGGTACATTATGTAATATCACCACTTCACAATCTGCACTGGCTCCTCATTGTCTTCTGGTTGCAACCCAAAGTGCTAATTATCATCTATAAAACCTACATAGTACAGGATTGGTAGCCCTGATTATTTCTTCTTGTTTTACTCATTATTCCAGATTACATGCTGCAGATTTATTTTAATTTTTTTTGCATCAATTGCATCCAGTTTGACTTAGGAAACAAGCCTTTTCTGTGGTAGCCTGTCCTCTAAAATGATTCCCTCCATCCCAATATTTGATTGGCCCAAATCTTGCTGGTCTTTTGGAAAGCATTACAAACTTGCTTTCCCCCAGAGTTTTTGGGTCAGGTGTTAGATGTACCTGTCTTGGGAATGATGTGGTAGCAAGCCAGAATGTATGTTTTAAAAATTTATTGATCATTGTTTTTAATATTTTGCAAACTGTCTAGAGTTGCTTTGGCAAATGGACGGTCATATAAATTGTCTAAATAAATAAAACCTGTATTTTCCACTTAACTAAAATATGCAAAAGTAGAAGCTCTACATTTCTAATATGCTGATAAAAATATGCCAACTAAGCCTTATGATCTGAAGCGTTCAGCTGTCTTTGCTGGTGGAAAAAGTAGCAAAGAGTCTTACTCATACAGTACCGCCTAATATAGCGGAGGGTCTTTCCAGACTCTGTGGTTTCCCTGGAGAGAGGGGGGGCGGAGGAAATCAACTACTAACATAGCTATCTAGCTGATAATATCACCACTTGTATTGTTATTTCTCTCATTCCATTCACTAGATACATAAATTCCATTAAACATCTTTTCTTGTTCAATAAAGTTTAATGTTGTTTATTTATTAGACCTCTGTGTTGCCCATCTTACCTAGAGGTAATTGTGGGTGGCTATCATATTTGTTCTACCGCTGGTTTGCATAATTAAGATGAACAATCATGCTTACCTCGTTATTTATAAACATTGATTATTATAAATGTAGAAATCTCTAAAGCTCAAAGCTTCAATGTACATAAAATAGGAAACTTACAACAGATAAAACCATCAAACCTTTTGTTCCTATTTCTTTCAAATCTGCAGAAATATACTTCAAAAGGATGAAAAGAGTTAGTCTGTGTTGGATATGTATCTTTCCCAGATCTTTTAAAGCTCTTCTTGAGTATTGATGTTAAAAACAAACATTTTTTCTTAGTTCTCCTTCCTGCTTTTTTAAACAGTATGAGTTAACTTCCATTGCCTCCTAGGGCTAGGCAACAGAAATCCTAGGCCCGTGATGGTGAACCTATGGCACAGGTGGCACATGGAGCCATTTCTGCAGGCATGCAAGCTGTCCCCCTAAGTTAGCTCCACTGCGCATGCGCGCATGCCGGCCAGCTGATTTTTGAGTCTCAGCTCACAAAGCGGGAGACGCGCATGTGTGCCCATACCACCCCATCCCTTCCAGGAGTCTCCATGTGGTCCATTTTGGATGCCAGGTAAGTACAGAATTTGCGCGGAGGCTCTGGGAGGGCAAAAAACAGGCCTACTGGAAGTCCGGAAACGGGCTGTTTCCGGCCTCTGGAGGGCCGGAGGAGGCTGTTTTCGCCCTCCTGGAGGCTCCAGGAAAGCCTCCAGAGCCTGTGGAGGGTGAAAAATGGGCCTACCGGAAGTCCAGAAATGGCCCATTTCTGGCCCCCAGAGGCTTCAGGAAGGTCTGCTAGACCCAAACAAGGGATGTGTGTGTGGGGGGGGGGTCATGTGCCAGGGGTGGGTTCCACTTACCTTTACTACCGGTTTGCAGCGGGAGCGCGGACGCTTCTGCGCATGCAAATGATGACATTGTGTCGGGTGGATGCAGCCTCCCACCGGTTTTACTACTGATTCTATAGAACCGGACTGAACCGGGAGCAATCCACCACCACTGTCACGTGCACTTGTGCAAGGGGGTGGGGAGCACCGGGGGGGGGAGAGTCACATGCGCATGCACAGGGAGGCAGGGCAGCGTGAGGGGGGAATGCGTGCGCATGCCCAGGGGCAGTGCATGCATGGGGGGAATTACATTATGGGTGTGGGCACGCACATGTGCTATCGTGCGCACTTGCGCTTTTGGCACACGAGAAAAAAAAGGTTAGCCATCACTGTCCTAGGCAATAGAATGAGTGTTAAACTGGTGTTTCCTGCAGCCTAATGTTTAAGCATAAATGCTACTAAAAACCTGTTTATAACTCTTAGGGAGTTTTTGTCAATGTGGATTTCTCTGTGTACTTAGACAAGTCAGTGCCTAAACATATGTGATTTGCTTTTAATATGGGGGGGGGGTATCTGTAGCAAATAATATCTCCTCAAGAGGAGAATATATCAGGAGCCAGTGTCAACTGTGGCTAGTGGGGGCCTTTGCTCATGATCACTCATGCCTTAGTCATTTCCTGTTTGAATTACTGCAATACTCTATATATGGGGGCTGCTCTTGAAGACCACCCAGAAGTTACAATGGTTCAGAATGCAGCAGTGAATGTAGTGTATAGGTTCACCTTGTTATACCCGTATTGTGCAAGCTGCACTGGCTCCCATTTTCCTTCTGGGTGCAACTCAAGATGCTGGTTACAATCTTTACAATTGTATATGGCACAAGATCAGATTATTTGCAGGAATGCCTCACCTTAAGACATCTGCCCATACTACAATATTAGAAAGGGTGGACATGCACCTAGTCACTTTCCTTAAATGCTGCTATTTTACATCTTTTCCTTGTCAGCCCGTTCCTCCTGAGCTAAAAACTCCCTCTAAATTTCCAAATAGCACTTAAGACTTTCCCTCCCAACTGCTGGGACATGGTGAAATTGGTAGCATCAGCTTGTGGCTGCATAGAAAAATTGTGGTGCTGGGTCTTTTGGTTTTAAATATTTTTTTTAATTGTAGATAGATATTGTTTTATTTTTGAGATGCCCAGAATTCAAAATATGTGGTTATATAAATGTTTTCTGAACTTCTAAGCAAGAGAGGGAGCGATCTCTATCTGAAATACTGAATGAATTGTGCATACCAATGAGCTAATTAGACCAACAGTCTCACTTAGTGCTTAAGCTAACACAGCCTATTAAGCTATAAACTACTGTATGACGTACAAATCATTTTGGTATAAACCAAATATATCATGTTGTAGCTTAGTGAGCAATAGAAACCTAAACAACACACGGCCCAGTATTTTTATATTGAGAATGAAGTGGCCCTTCCTCCAGACACTACATTGAAAGCAAATTTCTTTCTTTTTTGATTCACCAATAATCTGATTTGTTTCTGACTGTGCTATGTGAATCTGTTGTGGTTTGTAAACAACGGTTTTTGATCTATTCTGTTCTAAAGATACAGATAACTATGGTCTATTCAGTTAAGCTGTCACTCACTTAATATCTCAATCCAAATTTTTCAGCTTTACCCTTATCTCTTGATAAATACTGCCTGTTCTAATTGAGCTGAGAGGAAAAACATATTTTTTTAAACAAAATGATTTCTTATGCAATCAGTTCACCAATATGAACTAGCTCCTTATATTTATTAATTTGTTTTATTAAAAATAATTATACAGCCACCCATCTTATATGGATGGGCAGCTCACAATCAACAATTAAAACAATACTAATAGTAACATAACATAAATATATAAAATTGATTAAATACATAAATTTATTAAAAACATAAACATGGAAGTATGAATAACTGGCACCACAGTTAAATTTAATTATCTCCACACCCAGGAATCATAGGCCAATAGCATACTAACTCCTTATACATGTCTACTCAGAAAAATTGCTCATCAAATGCAAGGTGGCTACTCTCAGCTCAATGTACTCTAATCCTTTATTTACCAGGATAAGCATCATTATACAGGTAGCCCTCAACTTTCTGTTGAGCGACCAAAATTTCTGTTGCTAAGTGAGACAGTTGTAAAGTGAATTTTGCCCCATTTTACAATCTTTCTTGTAACACTTGTTAAGTGAATCACTGCAGTTGTTAGGTTAGTAACATGGATGTTGTTAAATGAATCAGCTTCCCCATCAACTTTTTTTTTTTTTTAATTTGATTTATATGCCGCCCTTCTCCGGAGACTCAGGGCGGCTTACAATGTGCTCAGCAATAGCCTTCATCCTTTTTGTATATTTATACAAAGTCAGCTTATTGCCCCCACAACTGGGTCCTCAATTTACTTACCTTAGAAAGGATGGAAGGTTGAGTCAACCTTGAGCCTTGGCGAGATTCGAACCTGCAGTAATTGCGGGCAGCTGACTTTGCTTGTCAGAGGATTGCAAAAGGTGATAACTTGACCCCAGGACACTGCAACCATTATAAATATGAGTCAGTTGCCAAGTGTCTGAATTTTGATTTCATGACCATGGGGATGCTGCAATGGTCATAAGTGTGAAAAATGGTTAGAAGTCACTTTTTTCAGTGCCGTTGTAATTTTGAATGGTCACTGAATGAACTGTTGTAAGTTGAGGACTAACGATATACAAGGTAATATACTGCTCAAAAAAATAAAGGGAACACAAGCAGAAGACACCCGAGATCTGAATGAATGAAATAGCCTTATTAAATACTTTGTTCTTTACATACAGTAGTTTATACACTGCTCAAACAACTAAAGGGAACACAAAACTACTGTATGTAACGAACAAAGTATTTAATAAGGCTATTTCATTCATTCAGATCTCGAGTGTCTTCTGCTTGTGTTCCCTTTATTTTTTTGAGCAGTGTATTTTCCTGCATTGACACTGAATAGGATTATGTACAAAAGCTATATTATTGTGGAATTTACTGCATGAGGGGAATGTCTTCGTGCTTTCATTGACAGTAATGTTGTTGGCAATTATGTTAATCAAACTTTTGTTGAGTCTTCCCTCTGGGATCAAGTACATTTAACCAATTCATACAGAATGTCAACTTTTTTTTAGTAGACGGTGACATAAAGTTTTGATGAACCTTCTATATAAAGAGGAACTGGGGAGTGTGAATGCCTCATTCCTAAAACCTTCTGCACTGCACATAGCTCTTCGCTATTTGGTCCTATTCCCTAAAATAGCTCCCAATGGCATCTGATGCTTCCTGCATAAAGAGGAAGAAGGGACTTATTGCACGTTCAGACCAAACATTGGCCATCCAAGGGGATTTTAGTGTTGATAATTCTTCTGGAAATCCCCACAGCCTCAGTGGTCTGGCTGACTCAGAGCAACTTGCAGAAATATTAGCAAAAAGATGACTGCACAATACCTGCACAGGGCATAAATTCCATTTCCCTATATTCTGTATTATTGGTCGTTTATAACATTTCAAAAGCTTCGGAGATTTTGGGATGCCTTTTTCTCTCATCTGCTAGCCACAATATTAATGTTCAGATGGATGATTTCTCATAATACCTTTGCTGTAAAACTGGAATTCAATAAGATATCTTGGATGTTCCCTGGAACTATTTTAGTAATTTTTTATAGTTAATTAGTAGACATTATCTGGACTCTTTTCAGTCAGGATTCAGGCCGGGCTATAGTACTGACTGAGGCATCATTGGTCATACTTGTGGATGAACTTTGGATAGCTTGTGATGGGAATGTGGCTCTTCTAGATTTCTCAGTGGCTTTTGATAGCCTTGACCATAATATCTTGTTGGACCAGTTCCAGGAATTGAGAATGGAGGACACTGTCTTGCAATGGTTCTTCCCCTTCCTCTGATACTAGGGCTAATGGGAAAGGATAGATCCAGCCTTAGGCCCTATTTTGTGGGATGCCTCAGACTCAGAACTCTATTCCCTCCTGTTTAACTATATGAAACCACTGGAGAAGTCATCTGCTGACATGGGGTTTGGTATCATCATATGCTGATGATATCTAATTACATCTCTATATGGGGCAGATGACGTTCAGGTGGCTGTCTCAGTGCCTGGAGGCTGTAAATGCCTGGATGTAGAGAAACAGGCTGTGACTTAATCCTAGCAACATGTACTGGTTGTAAGTTTGTGGCTCCCTGAGGTCAAGAGAGTTGACATCTTTGACTCTGGATGGGATAACACTCCTCCACACAGATCTGGCACGCAGTTTGAGGGACCTCTTGGACTCATTGCTTCTGGTGAAAGAGTAGGTAGCAGTGGGTTGGGGAGGTGCTTGGCACAAATCCATTTTGTGCATCAATTACGCCCATTGCTGGACCAAGAGAACTTGCTCACAATCACCCAATCTTTTAGCCCCTCCCATTTGGATTATTGCTATGTGGTGTATTGTGCTTGAGTACCATTCAGAAGCTGCAACAGGTCCAGAATGCAGTGGAACATAGTTTTGTGCGCCCCATGGCTGCATGAGTTACTGTTGTGTGAGCTATACTGACTTCCTTCCTGGGTATAATTCAAGGTGTTGGTTATCAGTTTTAAAGCCATACATGGCACAGGGTCAAGTTACTTGCGAGACCGCCTCTCCTTGAAGCTTTATGCCTGTCCAACTAGGTTAGATAGAGTGGACATGCTGTAGGTCCTCTCCCTTAAATATCATCTGACATCGGAGATGTGCCTTCTTGGTAGCTGCCCCAGTCCTTTGGAACAGCCTTCTGTCTGATACCAGAGAGATTCTTACACTTTTAGTTTGCTGAGGGCCTTCAAGACCTGGCTTTCCTAAAGCTTTGGGCTATGATGGAGGTTGAGGTTGAGTTGTGAGGGCGATTGGTCTGGTCTCTGCGGGCAGGAGTACATTTTTAAAACTATGTTTTTTATGGATTATTATGCGTCACTTAGAGTCATTATATTAGATAGATGGCCATATAAGTCTTGTGAAAGAATGGATGGATGGATGGATGGATGGATGGATGGATAAATGAATGAATGAATGAATGAATGAGTGAGTGAGTGAGTGAGTTTTGATGAGGTAGGTCTAGTTTACTAGAGTGTCCATTTAAAAAAAATCCTTTTCTCACAAGTCACTTTTTAAAAGAATTACAAAAATAGTACAAATTTGTTTATTCCTTTAAATGGATTTAGTCCAAAGGCACAATGCAAGTATTTTGGTGTTTAGTAAAGACAAAAATCTCCTCATAATGAATAAATTGAATGCTATAAAATAGCATCCAGTAGAAAAGCTATCATGAAGGTGTGTCAAACATCAACAGTTCAACCTTCAGATATCTTATTGCACATTTCAGAACCATATTTTTTAAGATAGGAGAGGTGCGTTTGCAATATTGTTCTCTTCCTTTTATAAATTCCAAGATTTTCTTTATAGTTTGGGGAAAAGAAGGAGAATCACTAGGAAAATAATTAATTCAATTATAAAATCATTTGAATGCCCAAGAAAAACAACAAACAAAACTGGACAATTCATAGGAGATGCTGCTTACCCAAAGTCTATGGAGATTCTCAGTCATCCAGGTCATGGTTGTCCCAAAGATGCTTTTTCAAGAGACAACTGGACTTTCTGGTTTTTCTTTGAAGATATTTTGCTTCTCATCCAATAAGCTTCTTCAGCTCTGACTGGATTACCCAAAGCTTTACTCCAGCATAATTAAAAAGATCCCCACTAAGCCCTATCTATTCATTTAGAACTGATTTGGACAGCTTTCCATTTCCTATTGCTTTGAGGATTATTTTAGAATTTTGTGATGAGAGACATTTTACTTTTAACAAATATTTTTAGGGAGTTGTCAGGTCTATTTTGATGGAAAGCAAGGATACACATTTGGCCAATGATACAAGCCAGGCATACCACTTCGGGAAAAAAAAGAGGTGGGAGTGGGATAATCCAACTTCCAGTAAAGCATAGTCTAAATGTAATGTGTATAACTGCTGCAGAAGAATTGAACAGGAGTGCCTTATAACCTATGAATTCAGACAGGGACAAGAAATGGGGCATTAATACTATTCTCTGTCCTGAAATTTCTTCAAAAATGATGTGGCTAAAAAATAAGATCTCTGTCTTCAATAGGGGTGGTGAACCTTTGACGGCTGGAGAAAGGTACACATTTACTATTGTTGGGGAAAGTCATTGTGGGTTAGAATTCTGCTCCTTTCTGAATTTTTTAAATGAGCTTTTTCCCTTTCTTTAAAAAACATTTTAAGGCTTCAACTCTTGTTTTCATATATTTTGTATATTCCCTACCACAAAATGGGTAGAAAATGCTTACTTCAACAGATATAAGTATATAAGTATGAGGTGTTGCTTCAGAAGCCAGAAAAATGGTGGCTGGAGCTTGCATAATGTCCTTGCAATCCCAGGTACATATCCTTCATCTAGAACAGAGCAATGATATGTGGAACTACTGGACAGGCTAGTAACATAATGTGCACCATGAAAACACCCCTAGCATACTCTGGCCAGAAAAAAGCACATGGATGATTGCTCTTGTGCTCTTCAACAGAAATATTTTATTATGCTTTAACATAAAATAGTGGAGAGGAGAATTTATTAGCAACACTAGGCTGGTTTCACCCAGAGAACCCATTACTGGATAGTATGGTATTAAAAATACCATAACCATATAAACAAGAGGCATACAGCTACTTCTGGGTTCTTTCACCACCACAGTGTTAAAATGTCATCCAAATGTAACAAATTTTTTGTCCCTGTTTTCAATCCTTGTTGTGTCCACACTGATGGATTCTGTCATCATCCAGATGAATATGGCAGTCATCATAGGCAAGGTGACTGGTCTTCTCCTTTGGCTTCATAGTTTCACTGTACCTCCTGCCTGCAGGGGAACCATCCACCAACTTGGCTGCTGCCGAAGGATCTTTTTTGGAGTGCTACCTGGGGTCTCTAGGAAAGATTGTTTATCCTTGTCCCACATCCCATTTGGGTATCTGCCAAATTATGTGAAATGAATAAGAAAGAAGCTGTTATAGAAATAGCCCTAAAGGAGAGAAAGAGTACAGGTTCTCACATGGTTGTGCAACTGACTTGTCCTGTAGATCAAGATAACTGAATGTGAAAATTGGTAGACAAGGTAAAATCTTGCATCAAGGGAAGCAGGGGTATGTATATTTATGTGAATGAATATAAATAAATTGGAAATAAGTAACAAAATCCCAGTTTCTGACCCCTCTTTATATTTTGCATACAGAAATGAGAAAAGGAGACACTACTGCATTTACAAGTAAGCATACATTTCAGAATACAATTAAAAGAGAATAAAGCAAAATGCTTCTTGTCCTGAAAATAGAATAGTAGAGATTGTGTCATTATAGAATAAAGTTAAAGCAAAATAGCACAAATGACGGCTGGGACAAGGGGAACAAGGGGGGCTTTTGCACAGGTTCGCCTGGTGCGCCAGTTGCGTCCTTTCCTAGACAGGGATGCTCTCTGTACGGTCACTCATGGTCTCATTATTTCTCGGCTGGATTACTGGAATGCCCTCCACATGGGGCTGCCCTTGGGGTGCACCCGGAGGCTCCAACTGGTCCAGAATGCGGCCGCCCGGGTAGTTATGGGTGCTTCCCGTTACTCCCATATAACACCATTGTTGCGTGAGCTGCACTGGTTGCTGGTGGTCCTCTGGATCCACTTCAAGGTGCTGGTGCTCACCTATAAAGCCCTTCATGGCATGGGCCCGGGGTACTTGCAGGACTACCTCCTATCGGCCTCCCACCGCCCAGCACGCTCACATAGGACTGCCCTCCTCCGGGTCCCATCGGCCAGACAGTGTCGGCTGGTGGCCCCCAGGATGAGGGTGTTCTCTGTGGTTGCACCGACCCTCTGGAATGGTTTACCCACTGGGCTCCAGACAGCCCCGACCTCTGCACCTTCTGCGCCGACCTAAAGACATGGCTCTTTCAGCAAATTCCCTGATCTGCCGTGCATTTTAATTTGGGGGATTTGAGGTTTTTAAATCGGATTTTAACATTTTAGTTCTATTTATTGTTGGGTTGTTTTATTCTGTGAGCCGCCCTGAGTCCCTTGGGAGAAGGGCGGCATATATATATATATATATATATATATATATATATATATATATATATATATATATAAATAAATAAATAAATAAATAAATAAATAAATAAATAAATAATAAATGCAACTCCCTTCTTCTCCAAATAAAAACAGTGGAGCTCTGCTCTGCTTTGACAGCCTGGCAAGAAGTTGGTGTCAGAAATAAGGAAGTGGGGAGGTTATGACTACAAGAGGAACTCAAAATAAAATGCTAAGAGAGAAGGCAAATACTGGGAGAGAAATGGCTACTGAAAAGGCTGGAAGTGAAGAGACTCCTCAAACCAATTTTCAAAAAATTACATTGAAATAAACATTTCTTAGATTGACTTAAAAACTAACCATGATGAAACCATTTGTATTTTCTATAGGAGATTCTATAAGTGTAGTCCTACATCAAACATGCCACATCCCTGAAGCCTTTTAATTTAATATTGTTTATTAATGGCTTAATTATTGCCAGTAAAAAAATGTTTGCCTTCCTTTATGTTTTTGTGCAGTTTTAAACAAATAACGTTATTCTCATCTGTCTCAGTCTGTGGAATATTTGTTACCCTAATCTCTAAGGAATGATTCAGGACTCAGGAGGAATAAGTGAGGACTTAAAGCAAGTGACTTATGGCTACTATATTCTGACCTTGTGAACATGACTGTATCTTTAAGTCAAACTTGCATTCAGAAGTGTACTTTTCATGTTGCAAAGCTACAGCTATGGATGCACCTACAATATTAATTTTGTTTTCCATTAAATTCTTAAATGTAGACATACATACTATTTCCGACTGATAAAGATCTCTCCAATCATATATTTTGGCTTAGACCATTTTAGCGCCAAGTTTGTGGATCTGGATTCTTTTAGCAATGTTCTGTGGTTTTCTTAATCATGCTTTACTCAACCCAATTTTGGGGGGGTGGATGTTGTATGACACACCGAAATATAATCATAGGAGCTGGATTCACACAATATGTGACGTTACAAAGTTAATAAACATAGAAGCAAAATAGATTCTATGTCAGTGTATAGACATTGTCTTCTCAGCTTCAGAAAGCTGAGTTTTACAGTTTTGTTCCAGCAGGGACAATCAGCTCCTGTCCAAAAATACACAAACAGCTGCTTTTGCACATGTCTGAAATAGTGTGAATCCCTAGGTAGGGCATATATGCTCGGTCAAGGTCAGCTTTGCACTCTTCAGTTTTGATCCTAGAGCCAGAAGGAAAATGATCAGTAAGAACCTGAGCAAGGCCTTTCCTGCCCTTTCAGAAATATCTATGAGCCCCATCTTGCTTGGGGCTCCTAGAGGAGCATGGTTGTGGGGCTAGCGAGGTGCCTGAAGGCCCTCCCCTTTTCATCAACTTTTAATGTTGTTATTTATGTTTATATACTGTTTTGAGGTTTTTAATATTTTATTTGTACACTGTCCAAAGACCCTCTGCAAGGGAGATGGACAGTTTCTAGTTGATAAATTTAGAATTTAAATTACAACTGTACACAATGCAGTGTCACAGACACTTCTGGAGGCCCCTGGGCACTGCAATGTGAGATGCACAGGTTGCCAGTTTGTTTTAAAGACCTTTATGGGATGGCTCCAGAATATCTGAGTCACCCCAATGGCACTAGTCTGCCCCACTTGTTCCAGTGGAAAGGACATACTTCAGATCCTGTATCGGCCAAAGAATTTCTGCTGGCAGGATCTAGAGGAAGAGCCTTTTCTGCTGTCCTTTTCTGCTGTCCCTGCCCTCTGGAATATTCCCCCATCGGAAATTAGACCTGCCCCCACACTCTTGGCTTTTTGGAATAAATTTGGCTCTGTTGCTTGGCCTGGGGCCCCAAGAGGCACCTATTACATCAGGGGTGGCTAATGGGATAGAGAAAATCTCCACCCCCAGGCCACCCATTGTCTTGGTTTTTAGCTTTCTTATTCAAATTTTCTAATGTTGTTTACTTTTTTGTATTTTAAATCACTTATAGTCTCATATCAGTAAGATGATCAGCATAGATGTTTAATAATCAAATAATAATAAATAAGAAAATAAATAAAAAGACCCCAGAGAAACTGGCAGTTCATCTTGACTTCCACACATCTTATTGATTGTAACATGGGGCCACCACTCAAAGATTTGAGACATAAGGTTTTGTCAGCTAAGCCATAATACTAGTTTAAGGCTAGTTTGATTTTTTTGTATACCTCAGCCATGAAGCTTTAAGTTCCAACAGGGCTTTGTGAAATGTATGAACCCTGTGTTAGTTGAGAAGCCATCATTTAAATAAACCTTGAGTTAACATAGTGATATGTGATCTAATCAACAAATCCACAAAAATTCTTCAACTTACTGAAGAAAAGTATCTTATACAAAAAGCTAATCAATCATAAGGCACCATTACAAGTGATGCTATAGCACATGTTCTACTAATAGTATGCAGCACAAGTTAATTTTGCAATTTTTTTCCCTCCTTGTTTGCACCCTATGTCCTCAAGGGCCTTTGTACTCAGACCAGCCTAGCTGGTGAATCGGATCAACCTTACGGAACTTAAGAATGCAGAAGTACTCCATCTGGTCTAAGTCACCCATATTGTGGTCTGGATGAGGCACTGTGCCTAGAGAAGTCTTCTTTTAGAAAAGATATTAATACTGTTTCATCCCATGTGCCATTCTTTTTGTTGGTCAGGGTTTCTTCCTCTTGTGCCAGGAGGAAAGGGGACTTCCTGGGTTCATTCATTGCTTCCTATTCCTACCTTTTTGCACACTGGTCTCCACAAAATATGAATATACCCTGCTGAGTCAGCTATTATTAAGCCAACTTCCCCCTTCCCTAAAAACATTGCCTCTCATTCTTGTCTCATGTTGCATTAGAAAATCTTTCAGACAAAAAAGATCTTCCAGACAAAGTGCCTTAATTTGAATTACTGTGAACAGGGACTATTTGTTCTGCATCGTTACAAGATTCATATAGGAAAATATATGAACCAAACCATCATTTTTAGAGAAAAGACAAAGCCAAAAGTATTTATCATTGAAGATTGATTCTTTTAATTGATAGTAAAGGGATACAGAAGAGAGCAGCCCTCAAAGATCTCAGTTGTGACCATTAACATGTAGCAGAAAAGTGGTCCTCTAGATAAGTCTAAAAATGAAATCAAACCATAAATGAGGTTTAAAAAAAAGGAAATCTGTTTCAAGCAACACTTACCTCAAGAAGGATAAGAAAAAGCATCCAACACATTTATACTGCATAACGTTAATTTTCATTTCTTTTCTCTATGGTGCTCTTTAATATCTCAGGTGTTTATTGTATTTCTACAAGCCTGGATGTATATTTGATGCCTTTTGGAATATTTTAGGATATCTGAACAGCCGATCCATGAATTCGTCCCAAGCTTAAAAGTTCATCTTTTTTCTTTGAGAAATACTTTTCAAATTGCTGTGTTTTAGCAGCTCACTATTTTTATCTCTTTTTCTGTTGAATATATTGCATGTGAATGTTTACATTGTATTGTATTTGTTTTAAATAAAGACATTTTTATGATTTGTGAGATTGATCTTTCCCTGGGGGAAGGAGAGTGATTTCCTTACATACGTTTCATATACAGGCCTAGGAAATGGTACTATAGAATTGATTTATATTATTTCCTCTAGTTGCCAGAAAAACCTGTGGGGGTCATACTTCTCTCATATGCTAGGGTTCAGTGTGTATGTGCGGAGGACAGCAAGCAAAGATATCTCCAAAAGAAAGGTATTACCAGTAGTAACCTACAAGCTGCATTACCAAAATCAGAAAGCTGGTATAAAACTTAAGAGGATTTCTCAGAAATAGAAGTCCAATGTAGCACTAGGATGATATATACTGTGCTGTACAAGAAAACTACACTTATATACATAGGGCACATTTGCACAATATGTTTCATTGCGTTAAAAATAAACTATGGTTTGGTAGTAATACTTTCTGTTGCTTGGTATTCCAGCCACCTTTAAGATGGCTTGTCTGGTGACATTTTTAAATTTTCATGATTTGGCATAAACCTCTAGTATACTGATCAGATGTGCAGCCATTGCCTATGAAATGTGGAAAGATGGAGGTAACACCTGCTTCTATGGTATTTCTCTTAGACCCCCTATACATTGGGGGAAGTTAAATAATAGAAGAAAGATGTAGTGACAGGTCAACCGCCCATCTGGATTAGAGTGCTATATGGCAAGATGGTTTAAGAATGAAAGACTCAAATTTTGACTAGCCACAATTAAGATGCAGTCTAAGCTTGCATAACCTACTGAGCCTAACAAAATTACTGTGTGCTTTTGCATATTGTGCAAGACAGGTTATAGGGCAACACTTTTATACTGCACTTATTAGAATTAATATCATTTGGTTTTGGTTTAGATAAACTCTTGTAGTTTAGATTTATGAGTTAGCAAATTTTGTGCAGCCAGCCAACTGTAGTTTGTTTAACTATGGTAGGCTGTCAGTGCTAACTAGCACTTAGCACCAAATGTAAATCTCCCACTTTAACAGTGGATTTACTGTTCCCGTTTTTTGGGGGGGAAATTTTTTAAATTATTTTTTTAAAACATAAACATAAAATACATCTTTTAAGAATGGAGAACTGATCCAGTCATGAATAGGTACAATCGCTTACCCCTCTTTGTCAAGCTGTTTGTCAAATCTCCACCATTACATCTTTTAAAGTAAAAACCAAAACAGAAATTTTTCTCACAATTATAATTTCTTAATCTAAAAATTTACCTTTCTATTATATTACCACAAATCTTAATTTCCAAATAACACAACTCAATATTTAATTACAATTATTACCCTAAATTCTATCTATATACCCATATTCTAGGACCCATTACCTTAAATCTTTAAATCCTAATCTCTTTTAATTTATCCCACTTATCACACATTACACTCTTCATTTTACACAGTCATTTCATTATTACAATCTTATCATCTTCATTTTACTATTCATGTCAACAGTCACCTTTATTTTTAATACTAATCGCAACATAATAATTTTACTATCAATTCCAGCTTAAATCATATTTATTTTAACTATTTGTCTCTTGATCATCTTCTTTTGGCTATTTTCCAGCATATTCATTTATTGTTTGGCTGTTTTCCAGCATAGTTGTCTATTGTTTTGGCTGATTACCAGCATATTCATATTGTTTGGCTGTTTCCCAGCATATTCTATAGTTTTGGCTGTTTCCCAGCATATTCATATTATTTTGGCTGTTTTCCAGCATAATCATCTACTGTTTTGGCTGTTTCCGAGCATATTCATATTGCTTTGGTTGTTTCCCAACATTATTCATCTTTATTTTACTATCACACCCAAGAAAAAAAAAATCTCCATCTATTATTTTGACTGTTTCCCAGGATATTCATCTGTTATTTGACTGTTTCCAGCATATTCATTACGCATATTCTTAATTTTACTGTTTTTCTCTGCGTAAGCCCCTTTTTTATTTTACCTTCCACCTATACATTAGTTATTCATGTTTAATCATATTATCATTCTCAGTTTTTCTGCAATTTAACATTGAGACAATTCTTACATCAGACATATCCCCATATAAATCAATAAAAGTTCTTTTCCCAGTCTTCTCAGCATGCCTCAGTGTTTAATTGTTCCAATTGAATCTATATCAAAATAAATTTCCTAGTGGGTCTTTTCCTCCTGAAATTACTTTTCAAGATCTTCTATGCCTCTCAAATCCACAGCCGCTGTTTTATGCTAGGGGTCTTACAAGTAATGATAGTTGCTCTAGCATTGTTTCAAGCTTAGGTTAGTGTCACTCACCGGCTTCAAAGAGCTTTGTTCTTTTCCTCTTTCCTCCTGCCCGTCTCTTAGTTCGGTTTGTCCCAGCTTCGTGGCAGCCGCCATGGCTGCCGCCCCTCACCGCTGACTCACAGAGAGTTCCCTCCAACCTCCGAGGAACTTGCCTGTTCCTCTTGGTCATCCGAGGCGCCTTTCTTCCTACCCCGTCCCTGCAGGACAGTTCTGGTCCGAAGACCCATCGGTGGCAGTTCAGCAGTCAGGTTTTTCGTGGGACTCCTCAGAGCCCGCTATTTACCTGGCTGTCTCGCGGCGACGTCAAACCGCTATTCCCGGTTTCTGATATTCTGAATTTAACAAAGGATTGCACCAGGGGTGGGTTACTACCAGTTCGCAGCGCAAAAGCATTTTGATGATGTTGGGGTCGGTGGGTGGAACCTCCCGCCGGTTTTACTACCTGTTCTATAGAACCGGTGCAAACCGGGGGCAACCCACCACTGGATTGCACATAAACTTATGCCACTTATATACATATTCTGAGACTCAGGCAGTCCATATATTAGTTACCGTAATGTAGTTATATTTTAGTATGAGAATGTTACTTACACATACATTTATCAAAAATTTAGTTTGCATTATTTATATGTCTTTTTATTTGAAATATTTTAATTCCCCCCCAAACAGCAAAGCAGTTAAAATAATTTAGAAACAAAACAAAATATATTATATATTTATATTTTTTATTATATTTTATTCGATTTCTATACCGCCCTATTCCCGAAGGACTCAGGGCGGTGCACAGCCAAACAATAAAACACATCCATACAAAATTTAAAAGTAGAATAAAATCAAATTAAATAATTTTGGCTCCGACAAATTTAAAACCCCGAACTATTTAAAACCAATTTTAAAACTGAATGTATGAAATACTAAAAGATATTTAAAAATTAAAAATCTTTTATGAAAGAGGGAGAAAATTAGGCCAGGCCCGCCTGGTGAAATAATAAGGTCTTTAAAGCGCGGCAGAAGGTGCGCAGATCCGGGATCCTCTGTATCTCTGGGGGGAGCTCGTTCCAGATAGTAGGTGCCCCCACAGAGAAGGCTCTCCCCCTGGGGGTCGCCAGTCGACATTGTTTGGCCGACGGCACCCGGAGGAGCCCCTCTCTATGGGAGCGTACCGGCCGGTGGGAGGCTATTGGTGGTAGTAGGCGGTCCCGCAAGTACCCAGGTCCTAAGCCATGGAGCGCTTTAAAGGTGGTAACCAAAACCTTGAAGCGCACCCAGAAGACCACTGGGAGCCAGTGCAGCTCGCGCAGGAGAGGTGTTACATGGGAACGCCATGTCGCTCCCATTACCACCCGCGCGGCCGCACTCTGCGCCAGTTGGAGCCTCCGGGTGCTCCTCAAGGGGAGCCCCATTTAGAGAGCGTTGCAATAGTCCAGGCAGGAGGTGACAAGGGCATGAGTGACCGTGTGTAACGAGTCCCGATCCAGAGAGGGACGCAACTGGCAAATCAGGCGAACCTGATGAAAAATCCTCCCGGTCACGGCCGTCAAGTGCTCTTCTAAAGACAGCTGTGAATCCAGGAGGACGCCCAAGTTGCGTGCCCTCTCCGTGGGGGCCAATGATTCGCCCCCAATAGTCAGTGATGGCACCAACTGACTATATCAGGACGTCGGAAACCACAGCCACTCGGTCTTGGATGGGTTGAACCTGAGCCTATTCCTCCCCATCCAGATCCGCATGGCCTCCAGGCACCGGGACATCACTTCAAGGGCATCGTTGGGGTGGTCTGGGGTGGAGATGTACAGCTGGGTGTCATCAGGTACTGGTGGTACTTCACCCCAAAACCACGGATGATCTCGCCCAGCGGCTTCACATAAATGTTGAACAGGAGGGGCGAGAGGACCGACCCTTGCGGCACCCCACATAAGAGGGGCCTCGGGGTTGACCTCTGCCCCCGTCAACACAGACTGCGACCGGTCAGAGAGAAAGGAGGAGAACCACCGCAACACAGTGCCTCCCACCCCTAACTCTTCCAGCCGGTGCAGCATGATACCATGGTCGATGGTATCAAAAGCCGCTGAGAGATCTAACAGGACCAGGACAGAGGAGCATCCCCTCCAGAGATCATCTACCAACGCGACCAATGCCGTTTCCGTGCTGTACCCAGGCCTGAAGCCCGACTGGAACGGATCTATATACGTCGTTTCATCCAGGTGCTGGGGGAGCTGTTGCGCGACCACACTCTCAACAACCTTCGCAACGAAGCGAAGGTTGGAGACCGGATGATAATTTACCAACATTGCCGGGTCCAGGGAAGGCTTCTTGAGGAGAGGCCTCACCACCGCCTCTTTCAAGGCGGCGGGAAAGTCACCCTAAGTCAATATAATACCATGATCAACGTACTTTGAAAATGTTTGTCCAAAAGGATCAGTACATTTTTTACTTATAATGCTTGTACATTTTTATTTTTTCCCTTCATTTATCTTGTGTTCTAAACATCCATTAAGATTAAAAAAAAAATCAGAGAGCTTCAGACAAAATGATGCAATATGGTTATCAAGGGTAAACTCGGAAATCAGTGGGATCACTCCTGACTGAAAGTTCACCAAGATGATACGGTTATTAATCAAGAGCACTGTTTTTGCCATCATGCTGTGGGTGTTTTTTTTAAATTTTGGATCTCTTTTTTCGAAGTAGGAACTTGACTATAAGGCAACATAGAACATTTTGATAATGGATTTTATTTAACTGCTAATAAAAAAGCTGAAAATTCCGTCCATTCCAGCTAAGCTCTGGCTGTTCCAAAAGTGCTTTTTGAACCGGCGTTTCATTTCTCATCCAAGAAGCTTCTTCAGTTCTGACTGAATGGAAGGATTTATATTCCTTGCAGTCATCTTGGTCGTTAACACTCTTCCACCACTCAGTCAGAACTGAAGAAGCTTCTTGGACGAGAAACGAAACGTCTTCAAGCAAAAACAAAGTCCAGTTGTCTTTTTGAAAAAGCACTTTTGGGACAACCATGACCTGGAGGAGTGAGAATCTCCGCCAGAAGCCCGTGGTGGTGAAGAACAGGAGGACTCGGGCTCCCAAGACTGCATAAAAAAACAGTTCTCAGATTATCCAATAAAGAAATACAACCAGGCCGAAAAAATCGCTAAACTACGACACTCCGCGGACAACCCGGCATTGAATCCCGCTCTCGACTTCCATTCCCACCAACCCGCTGAGCTTTCTGGCCCTTCTAGCACAATTGGTCTCGGTGGCCGCGCCGAGGATCCCCCGTTTCCCATCATGCAACGAGCGACGCGGTCACGTGCTGTAGGTGGAGGCAGAAAATCCGGCCTTGTGTCCCTCGGATCTGCCGCCATGCTGTTGCTTTCGCTGCTCCGTGGCCGCTTTCGGCACAAGCCGCCTCTCCTGACGTCCCTGCTTACGCTCCTTTTGCTCGTCCTGCTGCCGGGCCCCGCTCAGCCCATCTCCTTCCAACTGCCGGGCAAAGCCCGCAAATGCCTACGGGAGGAGATTCACCGCGACAAGCTGGTCACCGGCGAGTACGAGGTGGCTCCCCCTCCGGGCTCGTCTACCGGCCCGTCAGCAAACCTCAAGGTGCAGGGCCGGCGAGAGAGCAAGCGGGGCAGTTGGGCGGGGGCGAGGGAGGGTGGGGGGCTGACCGGGCAGGTTAGCCCTTAGAAAGGCTGCGAGATTGTCCCTAAAGCTGGGGTGGGCAACTGTGGCCCTTTTACAACCTGTGGACTTCAACTCCCAGAATTCCTGAGCCAGCCAAGCTGGCTCAGGAATTCTGGGAGTTGAAGTCCACAGGTTGCCCACCCCTGCCCTAAAGGGATGCTTAACCTTCCCCGCTCGTTACCTGGTACCTCCTTGGGCCGGCGTGTTGCCGACCACATGCGTGTATTCCCGTTCCCTTCCGCATCTTGGGACACGTCATCGCGCTCTGTGTCTCCCAAGAAGGCTGAATACGGAAGGAGGAAAAAGGCCAGTTTTTGTGTACTCGCTGGGAAGAATACCACGTATAAGGCCCTCACAACAGTTCCTGGGCCTCTCACTAAGTCCGGGAGGCAAAAAGGATTCTGCTTTACTTCCCTCGTTGGTTTTTATTTTCCCATACTTAGAACTTATTCATTCCTGACTTTATAGCTTTAGCTTTATAGCTTTATAGCTTTTGTCTTGTGTCTCAACCATCCCGTTGTTTTGGAGTCCAAAACACAGTATTGTAAGGATTTATTCTCTTGTCAATAATAATATGACAGTAGGAAGTGTGACTCAGATAGGAAAAGACTAGAAGGGTGTTTCCCCCCCCCCTTCACAGAGAAAGAGGAGAGAGATAAGGTGCAGTAGTTTGTAGTCTTAAATTAGTCTTAAATTGGCTGCAGTGATGATGCCAGGAAGCCAAGACTAAGTCCATGCCCTGAAAATACCAAAGCATTGTGAATTTCCAATATTGTATATTAAAGCTTGCTTCATAGAATTTGGTATTCTTACCAAAAGTGGTAGGACTCTTTGAAGTAATCCCTACATGATCCCATATTGGGGCGGGGAGAGGAATGTAAATTGGCACAAATTTGGTTGAATCTGTTATTTTTATCATGAATACATTATTCCTTCTCCAAGTAAAATTCTTCCCTCAGTGTGTGAAAATGCATTCATGGACATTTTCTGGGATCTAATAGTATGACTACTAAATGTGATGGGAAATATTTTTACAGCTATATTTTGAACCATCCTTATAAACCAGGGGTGTCAAATTGGCTGCCTGTGGGCTGGATGTGAGTTTGACACCTGTGTTATAAATCCTTCTGAATTAAGTGGAACTGTGTAAACAAAACCAAAGTTCTTTGTGGCTTGGAAGCTTGTACATGTAGTCCTTGACTTACAACCATTAATTTAATCACCATTCAAAGTTAAAATGGCAGTGAAAAAAGTGATTTATGACCGTTTTTCAAACTTATGATCGTTGAAACATCTTCGTAGTCACATAATCAAATTTTGGATGCTTGGCAACTGACATGTTTATAACATTTGCAATGTCCCAGGGTCCTATGATCACCTTTTGTGACTATCTGACAAGCAAAGTTAATAGGGAACTCAAGATTCATTCAACAAAGTTAATAGGAACTCAGATTCACTCAACAACCGTGTTATTAATTTAACAACTGTGATGATTCATCTAACAACTGGGGCAAGAAAGGTCATAAAATGGGGCAAAACTGACTTAACTTCTTGCTTAGCAATGGAAATTCTGGGCTCAATTGTTGTAAGCCAAGGACTACCTGTATAATCTCTAATTAACACCAGTGAGGATAAATAGTGGAGATAAGAGGCAGGATGGGACAAATTTTTACTACTGTATATAAACTGCATGGAGTGCATTATCTGAGATGTCATATAATTAAACCAAATCCTCTTACCTAACTATGTGGAAGTCTATCCAAGAATGCATAGTTATATTTAAAAGCAAGATGGCTCTTATGATATGAATAATTTCTTGTTTAGGTATTTTGTTGAAGAGAAGTGAACAAATTAAAAACAAAGGAGCACTGGCCATCGCATAGAAAACATAGTGTGCATATAATTATTTTTTTGCAAACCAGTGTGCTGGCTGTACAGGAAACCCTTGATTTATGACCATAATTGGGCCCAAAATTTATTTTGGTAAGCAAAACAATTGTTAAGTGAGTTTTGCCCCATTTTACAACCTTTCTTGCCAAAGTTGTTAAGTGAATCTAGCATGGTTGTTAAGTGAATCTGGCATCCCCAGACATGACTTTGCATGTCAGAAACTCACAAAAGGTGATATGACCACCAGGACTCTGCAACCATGATAAATATGAGCCAGTTGCCAAGTGGCTGAATTTTACATGACCATAAGAATGTTGCAATGGTTGTAAGAGTGTAAAATGGTCTAAAATCACTTTTTTCAGTGCTGCTGTAACTTCAAATGGTCACTAAATGAATGGCTGTAAATAGAGAAGTACCTGTTTTTTGACTTTTTGTCATAATAATTGAGTAAGGAGAGTCAAGGTAAAAGTGCTCTTTTTGAATAAAAGAGAACTAAGCCATCCCTTATTTTGGTTGGTGATCTTGGTTGCTCTTGAACAAGACTAGTAGGGCCAGACCAACAATTTTAAGGCTTGGAAGTTTTAAAAAAACATTTCAGGGGGAAGACAGATGCAACTGATTCATATATTGTTGCCAGGAAAACTGAATAGATTATCTATTTAAGCACCAGGAGTCAAGTGTGACTTGAAGGAATCTCCATTTTTCTTCACTATTCAAAAGAAAGTTAATGTTCTGTTAATTCTGTCAGAATTTTTTGCAGTTCAGGCAGCCATCTGTTTTTATAATTTAGTATTTACCATATTAATCTGAAGGTAATTTTGTGTCTCTTGTAAACAAGGCAGATTATACTTAATTTTCAGAAGCATTTCATATTTTCTTTTTACATAGTTTATCAGATTCAGATAATAAACACAGATACTTATTTTGAATATGTTCAAATGATGATGTACAAATTATAAAGCTTCTTCAAAATAAAATATAGAATTAGAATTCTTTATTGGCCAAGTGTGATTACGGAATTTGTCTCCAGTGCATATGCTCTCAGTGTACAGTATTAAAACATTTTAACTACATATATTTAAGAAAAATAAGGCAATAAACATTTTTGGTAGTTCTAAAAGATCTATGTATAGCACATTTCTTTTGACTAATAGGGATCCTATGGTTATAAACTCAAAAAGTGTAAATTTCTATTATATTATTTTTTTATCTTGAAGTCCCGCTTTAGCAATTTGCTTTTTCCAGAAGACTGCAATAGTGCACTGAGATTCTGTGCACCAGCAATTTGTTTTTAATATCCCAATTTTGGTGGTTCACCAGATAGTTTCAGAGCATAGGGTGTTTATTCATCCAGAATAGTTTTTTAAAAAGCTTTAGCACAGCTGATTGCATAAATGGTTTATTTGTCATTGCTGTTTTCCATTTACTAGCAATCACACAATAATTTTCAGATTGCACAGGGAACAGTTGTATAGAAGAACATAGGTAAAGTGCAGAACACTTTTTAATTACTATGATTGCTTTTCATTATGTCATTTTTGTTCAGGTTAATTCATTGTTATGTTTACATATTTACCAAGCGATCTCAACGCAAACATATACTTTTCATTCTGGAGGAGTTAATCCAGTGTAACAGAGAGGTTCTTTAGCATCTTTGTCCCAACTGTGTGTGGGCACTTATTGTTCAATTTGACACTGTGTTTGTGTATGGAAGGAGTGGAGCTGGTGTGGTTACTGCATAAGCATTTATGGAACATCTTTCATTCTTTATTGTACCCCCATAGTTGTGTGGGTTGACTTTTAAGCAGTTTGCTCAGTTTTATAAGCAATATGCCTAATGGTATATAAGTAGCTGTCATTTGTTGCCAGTTTAATAGAATTGTAGATGCAGCCAGACATTGGGAAGATCTAGTTCAGAACATCATGTGTTATATAATTTTGTACGAAAAGAACCATATTTGAACATTCTTATAAATTTTTACTGCACAAAATGAGACTTTAAATATATTTTAACATGTTCTAAGAATACAATTTAGTATTTGATAAATTGCGATTTTGGCAGTGGGGAAAAGTGTTCATGTAGTTTGTCCAAGTTAATTGTGTAGCTAAATGTACCTATCATTCACTTTTCCCAGAACTACTGTTAATTTACTTTCAATGAATTGAATGAGGTCTCCCATTATATTATGCCCTCTTTTGAGACACTGCTTTTTTCATAGTGGATACCGTTATACTAATATAAACTATTTAAGATGATAGAGGATAATAACCCATGGCTTTTTTGACAATCACAATTCAGTTAAATTTAAATTTTCAGCAGTGAAGATGACCCAAAGGAAAATAATAACTGCATGTTGGAAGATTCCACCTTTCCCAATATTTAGCTATTTACCTGCTTGCTTCTTTAATTTTTAATTTTTTTCTTACAGATTACTGACACAGCTGGGCACATCCTTTATGTCAAGGAAGATGCTATTAAGGGCAAATTTGCTTTCACCACAGAGGACTATGACGTGTTTGAGGCTTGCTTTGAAAGCAAACTCCCTGTGGGTGAGTGTGAAAAACTGCTAGATGCTTTTGACAAGTTCCTCTTTACTTTCTTTGCAGAATTCACTTAAAAGATAACTTTGGGTGTGAACCAGGGGTATCCGCTTTGCCAAATGTTTTTGGTCTTTTGGACTGAAATGTCTAAGACCATGACCTTTCAAAATTACTGATGAAGATCAATTATTTTTTTTCTAGAAATGCTTGCAATTGACCAATAGTGCAATTATAATATGCTGAATAGAAAAACAATTTAATGCATGAAATATAAGAACACCTTTATCAAAGAAGTATGTGACAGATAAAATCTCACTCAGCTGCTACGACTGGTTTGTAGATTGTTTTTTCACTTATGTTAGGAAATGCATTTACTATTTGTAACCCATAGTTTATGTTGATATTTTATGTGAATCAAGTAATTTATTTCAATAACAAATTAGCTTAATTCAATAAAAAAAATCCCCATTCAAAATTAACAAAATATGGGCACAACCAATAATTTTTAATATTTCCAGCCAGAAAATGCAGGAGAACATGGAGACGGTATTGATTTTAATTGTTTTAATGGATAAATTATATTGAATATTTAGCTTTAATTTTGTACATTGTGCAGTCACATACATGTAAAAAAGGGTAGCTACATAAATTCAGTAAATAAGATATTTGCTACATTTTCTAACTCTGTGCCCCCCAGCCTTTTGGGCACCAGGACCGGCTCCATGGAAAGAGATTTTTCCACGGAGCAGAGGGTGTGTGGTTTCGCATGCTACTTGTATCCCCCAGATGGGGCTTCGCTTGTTTGTGTGGCCTAGTTTCTGGCCTGCCGCAGACCGGTGCTGGTCCACAGACCAGGGGTTGGGGACCTCAGTTCTAACTTCTTCATGAAGTAATTTTTTTTGTTCTCTAGTCTTGATTCACATGTTTTATCACATAAGAGGTGTTGAAAGTTTCTGCCTGCTTTTTATTTTTTCTGTCTTTGTTTTGTAGGAATTCAGTATGGATATTAGATTGGATTTGCTGATACTAGAGCACTTTATAATCCTTGGTGATGGAATTTTATCTGTTTACTGTATATCTGCTATCCTTGGGCCAGGCAGGTAGACCTATTATTGATATGTACATAATATGTAGTGGCAAGGTTGAGGATCCCTTTCATTAGCACTTTGTTTTGTTTCATGTGAGGAAAAAAAAGTGTAAAAGACATTGGTTGTGTACCGAGAACTGATGGGCAGTTCCACAACAAGCTTTGGAGCTAATGGTTCCTTGAGAAGTGATGCATTTATCCATCTTTCTGTCAAATTACAGGATCAGAGTTCAGCAGAAGTAGTGCATAATCCTCTTGTCATTTTCATACTGCTTCTGCTCAGGGAGAGATAGCCCTTGAAGAAGGTTTGCATTGGGCTTGAAGAAGCTTTTGTACTCACTGCCATAATGAATTTTCTGAGTATTGTGTTTCCTGTACTGCATTCTGAACTTATAAATGCTGTGCACTCAGCACTGAGGGAAACTGAGATTTTATTGAATTCTTGCTAGCCTGTTTCTACTTTTTTGAAGGAAGTTGCTGAATTGCCTGCACTTTACAAAAAAAGTACGTAGAGCTTCTTACTTGACAAGTATCAAGTTCTATATCAACACAGCAGCCTGGGTAGAGTCTGTATAAAAGATAATTCCAGATACTTGATACGATTTGAGTATTATAGGTTATTAGGCATGTCAATAATTTTTTTACATGCTGTTCATAAAATAGATGGACATTCTTTGGCAGTTTAGGCAGCAGTATAATTATTTCTGCTTGGGGAAGTCAAAACTAAGATAACAGTTATTTGAGCTGTTAAGCCAGGTGGAGTTTGAGCAATTGGGATTTCTCAAGCCTGTAGCCACAAAAATGGGGAAGAGGAAGTGAAAGACAATTTTTTTGTACAAATATCCCATAGAGGGAAGAGGTGGCCTGTAAGACTTATAAGGATCCCACAGTATGTGCACAATTATTTTTTTTTCTTGCGTCATTTACTATGCTGTTCAAGCTGCAAAATTGCTCCTATTTTTGCAGATTTTCCTCATATTTCTAGCATATACTAAAGTTTGAGAATAATGACGTATGTACCAGTCACATCTATCAGATTAACTTGATTAATTATTATATCCATTTCTGTGTCCTTCACTCAAGGATGCCTTTAAAAATAACACTTACACGGACATTCAATCATTATTTGGTCAGATCTGAGGCTTTTGTTATTGTTCTTCACTCTTTAATCTTGTTTTTCTATTCAAATTTTCTGAAAGGTTCCTGTGGATCTAGGGCCAGTGAACAGTTTGAAGGCATACTGTTTTTTCTCTGGCTTCCAGGATATTGGAGTTGGAGCTCCTGATAGGTGAAGAAAAAGCCCCTGATAAAAAGATAGAAGGGGGAAGGAAATTAAAACAAGACTCTTCAGTACTGCACACTCTAGGACTGTTGTACTCCGTATGCCTTAGGAAGGAACATTCACCTCTGCCCAATCTTTGTCTATAGAAAAGCTATGTAGAGAAAATCAAGGCATTCCAATGACAGTTAGTGTTCTTGTATATTTAGTGCCAATTGAAAAGAAAGTGGATAAGAGTGGTACTGAATGTAATTCAGTTGTATACTGAAAATGTTAAATGTGCTTTTTGAAAGCAACATCTATACTTACTCTGGTTAAGTGTATTTGCTGAGACTTGAAAATGCTCTTAATCCTTCTGTGATTTACAGGGGAATAAGTGGCAATTAATTCTACCCATGGTCTACCAGCAAATGATGCACTGATCCCATTTTGATTTTTATAGGACTCATCAATTCTATATGGATTAAGAAAAGATTTGTGGCAAAAATATTTGGCAAACAATTTTTCACATGGATCCTGCCTTCTGTTAGTTCTTTTTGTGATGACAAAAAACCTGTCAAAACGAGTTATTGGACATTCTGGTTTCCTTAAAGTGAAAAGAATAATTTGTTTATGTTGTAATTTTACCCATCAAATATACTATACTTCCTTATTTGTAGTTTTATTTTGAATACTATTTTTAAACTAAATAAACAAAGTAACATAAAATCATAAAATGATTGTAAAGGATATTTTGCAAACTTCTCATCAGCAATGTGGATTTCTATTTTTGGAAGTCCAACATATTTTTTTATTCTAAATATTTTTGTATTTATCCATAAGATGTTGAAAGTACTGTAGGTATTCATTATCCTGATAGTTCCTACTATTTAATTGTTTGTCCTAATAGTTTCCAGATCTACTCTTGTGCATTTCTACTGTTGTAATCTAAGAACCGAAAGGTTGCTAAAATTTTTGTAGTCTATGTAATGCAATTCTTTGTATATAAATTCAAACTGAAATCTTGTTGATTTCAGTCATGTTTATTGACTACATATTTGAATGCAATTGTAATAATTGTTTCTTAAATGGGTCCAAATTGATTATGTGGTTTTAATCAGAATTCATTTTCATAGGAACAGGTAGCAATTGTGAGATAGAAATTGGGGACACATTTTTTTTATCCTCAACTATTCTGAAAGCTACATTTTGGTATATTAGAAATTATTATTGGTAGCAGCACCATTTCCATCAACTGAAGGAGGGCATTTCTTTCTGTTATCCACACAAAATATTTCTTACTGTATTGTGCTGCCATCTATTTGTGAAATAGAGTAAAAACATACAACATTTTTCCACCTTGAGGCAGAAATGTTGGCATACATTCTGTGAAACAACTATATTATATGAAACATTAAGAATTTATTATAAGCAAAGGAGGCAGGCCAGAGAGGTAAAATGTCCTTGCTTCCTCCACTGAATCCATAGCAGCTAATTTTGTGGCTCCCCCAGATGTATATGCAGGTGCTTCTGTTTACCACTCTGCTTGCTTGCTTGCTTCTCATTATAATACATCGGGCTTCATGGCAAGAAAGCCTTTGGCTACCACCGGCTTCCAGGTTTTCCAGAAATTGCTATTGCTGTATTATGGTACATTGCCAATGCTGGTGCCTTCTCCTTGGGGAACACACATGCATGTTCCAGCCAAGAAATGAAGACAGAGCAGGACGTGAACCTCCTTCCCCCTAAACTTGATTTATTTTTCTGTGCAAGGTAAAGAGTTCAGAATACAAAATCCCTTATTTCTAAGCATGAAAATCAAACTCACATATTCATGCTGTTTTTCCATTTAAAATCTGTTCCCTAAGATGCTAAACTGAACAGTTGGTGATTGTTGGATCCCCTGTGATGGCGCCTTCTTGTGTCCCATTTTCAAGATTCTTTTCAATAATAATATGTCTGACTTAACATAGCCCTAGTTATTCTGCCATATAACTTCTATTTTGCAAGCTTCATTTCTTATATTTTCCACTTAAAAACTAAACATGGTCTTAGAAAAAATGGATATTAAAAAGAGGTGATTTGAAATCCGAATAAGGGAGAAAATATTTTTCTTCCCCCAGAAATGAAAGACCAAAAGCAAAATAATTGTTTCTTCAAACTAACTGACGTTGTCTAAGCTGATGTATACAGCCTTATCCTATTCATTAATTTCTGGAAATAGAACATTTTTTTTCCAGGTGGTCTTCCTTCCTTCATCTAGATATATATGTACGTTAATGAAAGTGAGCCCTGTTAACTCTTTAGGACTTAAGTAAACATGCCATAATTTACATTCAAATTGGTCAGATTTCAACTGAAGGTGGATTTTCCATTTTTTCCCCTTTCCTGATCTACCATCCTTTTTACAGAACTCAATCAGGGGTGAAATGCTCCCGGTAAAAAAAAAGCCTCTGATGATCACCCGGCTCAGCTGGGATCGTCAGAGCCTTTTCAAAGCATTTTTTAACCACCTCTTCCCCAGAAGAGCTTGCAGAAAAAAATGCTTTAAAAGTCTCTCTGACAATCAGGCAACTCAGCTGGGATCATCAGAGAGACTTTTAAAGCATTTTTTTCTGCAAGCTCTTCAGCGGAAGAGGTGGTTAAAAAAATGCTTTGAAAAGGCTCTGACAATCCCAGCTGTGTTGCCTGATCGGCAGAGCCTTTTCAAAGCACTTTTTTGCATTTGCAGAAAAAATGTTTTGAAAAATTAAAAAAAAAAAGTTGGCCACGCCCACCCAGTCACATTACCACCCACCCACCAAGCCACGCCCACAGAACTGGTAGTAACAAATTTTACATTTCACCCCTGAACTCAATACATGAATTATCATAACCAATTTAATTTCGCCCCCTTGGTTATTTTAAGAGAGGATGTTAGTTCCTTGCAGTATCAGAAAGGCAATCATAGTATCACTTTAAGATAGGGAAATGATGATAACGCTTCATTTTTGCAGATAAATCAGTGTTACAGATAGTCGTTGAATTAGAATCTGTTAATGGAACCCGACCATCATGGTTTAACTTGTGACAGTCATAAAATCATCCTTTTGACTTTTCTGCCATGGTTGTTAAAGAAATCTGTGGTCGTTAAGCAAACCAATGGTTTATTATGAATGTGGTTTTGCTGAAAGGCGGAAGTAAATGATGGTTTTCAGCAAAACTGTCATAAAATGCAGTCACATAACTGTAAATAGGCCTGGTTGCCAAGACCCTAAATATGGTTTTGTGACTGGAGGGATTCCCCACTGTTGGAACTTCAAATTTGAGTCATAAATATGCCTCAGGTAGATCTGTCAGAACTTTGAACAATCACTAAGCGACCAGTTGTAAGTTGAGGACTACCTGTACTTTAGTGATTAAACATTACCTGCACTGTGAACAACAAAGTAGAAAGCTTGGTAAGTAAAAGGTTAAAGCCTTAGGACAGTGATGGCTAACCTTTCTGCTGTCATGTGCCAAAAGTGGGTGTCACGCTGGCGCATGCCCATACCCACAATTCAATGCACCCCATATATGTGCATGTGCCCCCTCCGCGGTCCCTGCGCTTTTGGCACGTGATGGCACAGGGGGCCCGGTAGGCCCATTTTTTTGCCCTCCCTAGGCTCCAGAGGCTTTCTTGGAGCCTGGGGAGGGCAAAAACGGCCTTCCCCAACCCCCCAGAGGCCCTTCCGAGGCCGGAAAAGGCCCGTTTGCCGACTTCCAGTGGGGCAGGAAGGCCCGTTTTTCGCTCACCCCAGGCTCCAGAGCCTTTCTAAGAGCCTGCGGAGGGCAAAAACGGCATTCCTCACTCCCCTGGAGGCCCTCCAGAGGCCGGAAACAGCCTGTTTCCCGACTTCCGGTGGGCCCAGAAGGCCCGAAAATCAGCTGGCACCAGAGCTGAGCCAGGGCAACGCTTGTGTGCCCACAGATATGGCTCCGCGTGTCACCTGTGGCATACATGCCATAGGTTCACCATCACGGCCTTAGAATGTGATTTTTATTGCTTGGAGTTGAGATGAAGATATACTTTTTAAAAATACCTATGAGTATATTTGCAACATTCACCGAGTATTAATAAAAAAGCTCTTTGCGAGCCCACTTACTTAAGGTTTATTTATGATGGTAATGGTAAAGCTTGAATTGGGAAAAAAAAAAGACAGAGCAAGCTAGTATTTTTAGCAATTTCCCAAATGATGTTGGCTAGGTG
Source organism: Pantherophis guttatus (assembly GCF_059756535.1). Lineage (NCBI taxonomy): Eukaryota > Metazoa > Chordata > Lepidosauria > Squamata > Colubridae > Pantherophis > Pantherophis guttatus. The sequence goes on from NC_142063.1 coordinate 55,018,051, forward strand.
GCCTGCTTTTCAAAGTAATTTCATCTGTTCCATTTAATATACAATTTGGCTTTCTACTGTTTCCATTTGGATAGAATTTTCCTGTTAGTTCCAGCTAACTAATCTGGCATTATTAAATTGTACTTATATATTTTCTTACTCTTTGCGGGTGGACTGAAGGCCAGGAAATCGGAGTGCCTGCATTCTGCACTCTCCACATGCATATTTGCAACAGTTTCTTATATTATTTTTGGGAGTTCTTCCTTCAGGAGAACCCTGTCGATTTTTCTATGGTTATAATAATAATTTGGCCGCATCTAACTGTTCAGAGATTTCTGGAGAGTGAGCTATAAATCCCTCTATAATAGGGAAGGGAGCAGAGCTGGGAATTTCCTGGCAGCCAAAGTACTGCATACAATGAGTCCTTTCATTGCATTTCCAGGAACAGGGCGGATGCCAGACCAGCTTGTGACCTTGAATATGAAGCACGGAGTGGAAGCAAAAAACTATGAGGAGGTATGTCTCTGCTTTTTCTGCTTTTGTCTCTGCTTTTTTGCTAGCACTCATGGGATGCTGTTGATGCATAACGTTGGGCTCAAAACATTATGCTTCTTTTTGATGTGCTCACCATCTAATTTCACTGGCTATTGCTTGTACATACTGAAGTTTTTAAAATTTGCTGAGGTCATTGAAAAGGGTAAAATTGGATCATTATCTTTAAACTATATTTGGTTAGAGATCATTTGTTCATTTCTTTAAAAAGTTTTTTAATAATACATTATTATTAATGAAAACTACATTAAATCTTACTTTAAAATAAGTTCCTGAATTATTTCACAACAGATTTCATTTAAGGCTATTATTCCAAAGACATTTAAGAAGAACCCTATTAAATTCAATAAAATTTACTTTGAAGTAAATGTGTACAACGTTCTATAATTTAGGCCTAAATTCTGCAGGCCTGCATTGTGATCCTTCATAAATGTTTCTCCACAAGGCTTTCAGAAAGAGAAAAAAAATCGATAAAGCATATTTACAGCTGGCTTAATAAAGTGTGGTTCCTATGAATGTTATGAATGGAGATTCCCAAGTTTATTTAATAATATATATTTTCTTGATCATGGTCTAGAAAACAGAACATTTTACTTTTTTTCTTCATTTTAATGTAGATGAAGGCTACCATCACATGTAGGGGTTGTTTGGCAACTATCATACCTGTCTAGAATCCTGTAATATAACTTTTTAGGCCTGTTTTTTGCTTTAGGTGAAATTTCTATAGAAAAGCTGCTATAATATTTGCAAACACCAGAGTTTGATTGCCCTCTTGTGGGCAACAACCAAACTGTTGATAGTAGTTTAAATCTGTTATTATGTATTCAGTGTTCATCTATGTTACAATACTTGAAGTAAATTGAAGAAAACGTTCAGTAGGAAGTATATTTAGGATTACAGTCAAAATCCTCTTGCAATTAAACATAACATTCTTAAAGCCGCTTCTTCCATGTGATTTTTCTGGTCATGTGAGATTTCATTTCCATTTGAGAGTCAAATGTATCCTAAAATTCCTCAATGTTATTAACAATTATTTAGATGTTTGGTAAAATCAACTAGAACTCACTAAACTCTCATCAAGACAGAAAAATTAAAAGTTTGATTTGTAAGTGAGGGAAGTCAAATTTTCTTCTGTTTAGGAAAATTATGGGAATCATAGCAACTGGAACATTTTTTAAAATTACTGTCAAAGAAGGAAAGTGTGGATATTTGCCTTGCTCATTAAGTGCTATTTATATGTGAAGTTGAGAGAAATGAATAGAAAATTACTTCCCTTTCAAGGTTGGAGTCCATCTTTAATCCTCATTTATAATACAGTATCCTCAATGTTGCAGATTGCTGTTGTCATGGCCAGATCACCATCTGTGAAGGATTATTAGGTGGAGTGATCCTGAATTTTTAATCTCCCCTTTTACCATGATTCCAGCAAGGTGATAGCCATGCAGAGAGGATAACCCCTGCTAGCTACACAGAATGGGCAAAAAATTAAGGTGTCTACCTCAATCCCAATTGACTACATTTTTAATTAAAAAGAAAACAATAAGTATCTTATACCAACAAACCTACATTGGATAGTAAATATGTTTTGTGGTTTCAGGTAGTTGGTTTGCTGTACCTTGTCTGTCTGCCATCATGTAGTGTTCAACCAGAGTTGTGTACTGTATTATATAGGAAAAAGAAAGTGGTTTTGGCTTTAGGAAAGAATTGGTTACTTAGCAGTAGAATTACTTCCAGATATTAGAGGTATTACTTGTGCCAATTTTATGCCTATGAACATTTGTGCTTGGTGATGAAGGATAGGAAATAGGATTTTAGAGATGTTGAAATTCTACCCTTTTTATTCTGGATACATTCTTTATAATCTCATCATAGCCAAGCAATAACTGGACTGTTTATTGTGGCAAAAGATGGAGTATTGGCTGTGAGCTTCCTGGCATTAAAAGGATCTCAAGTGGCGGGATGTGGAGACAAATGTCTGGTCATAATAGACAGTGCTGATCCAGATGTATCTATTGTCTACTTTCAATTAAGGCAGTTTTGTCTAAGGTTTAAAGAAATAACTGCATTTTGAGATCAGGAATCTTCATATTACTGATGAAGACACAGATGGGATATGCTGAAAAATAATCTGAAATTAATTTGCTACTCAATAGATGGAGGAAATGTTTATACCACATCTGCATAAATAAACATGTAATAATTCTCAGCTGCCCTTATTGTCCTAGGAACCTGCTGAAAGAGATGTAGAAAGGTAGTCCTTATATTTACTGACCACTGGTGTTTAGTGACTGTTCAGTGAAGTTACAGTGAAGGTTCTGGAAAAAAAAAGAGACTTAAAATCATAGCAGTATCTCCACATTCATGTGATTGCAATTCAGGTGTTTCAGGACGGTCACAACGTCCTGTGGCCAAGTGACTGCCATCTGCAACCTTTACAGTTGGTGTCTGACAAGCAAAGTCAACGGGGAAGGCAGCAGGAAATCGCAAGCCATGCATACATGACATGTCACTTAACAACCTGCAGCAATTTGTCTAATAATCAGAGCCAGAACTGACAAGGTGGCATATGTCGGGTGTAGTCATGTGACTTTACTTTATGACCGCATCGCTTAGTGACACAATTGCCAGTCCAAATTGCAGTCAGTAAATGAGGACTATCTGTATTCACAAAAAATATGTTAATAAAAAGCATCTCCTTAAGGTATGCTATGTTTATTTGTTGGCATAGTGGACTGTGTTCCAGTAGAAGTTCACATTTAAATGGGAATGGGTTGATACCTTCTGGATCATTGACATATAATGTCCTCTTTTATCAGATTGCTAAAGTGGAAAAGCTGAAACCATTGGAGCTGGAGCTGCGACGACTGGAAGATCTTTCAGAATCTATTGTTAATGACTTTGCATACATGAAAAAGCGAGAAGAGGAGATGCGGGATACTAATGGTATGTACTTGTGGGCCTCCGAGTACCACTGTTATGTTTCTCTGCCTAGAGAATATGAATAATGTTTTTTATACAAAACATGATAAATATTCCATTATTCTATTGTTTTATTTAATTATTTAATTAGAATATAACTTCCCATACAGTTGCATTTCAAAGTTTACAATAAAATACAAGATAAAAACAATAAGTTAATATCAAATCAAAAACATACCAAAAAGGTGAATTGGAAAAAAAAATATAAACACCTGACAGTCATTTAGGGAAGAACTAAGCAAAGAAGTCTCTAAAAGCTGTAATAGTAGATACCTGATGAATTTCAGTGTACACATAAGCATAGAGAAGGCTCACCCCACTAGTCACTAGTATAAACGTGATCAAGCATTATGTTCATCAAAGCTGAAGTTCTCCTGCATGTGCTAAAGCTGACTTTAGGGTCCTACAGTTACTTATTCCCAATTTCTGCAGAAAGGAAATTATGCTGAAATAAAAAATTACCAAAGGTGACCTAATTATACCTTTCACTTCAAAGCTCCAAGCCACTCTTTTTACATCTTGAGGCTGAAATAGTTTGGAATACAAGTGGTCCTCGACTTATAACCACAATTGAGCTCCAAATTTATGTTTTTAAGCAAGACAGTTGTTAAGTGAATTTTGTCCCATTTTATGACCTTTCTTGCCACAGCTGTTAATAACATGGTTGTTTAGTGAAACTGGCTTTCTCATTGACTTTGCTTGTCAGGTCGCAAAAGGTGATTACATGACTCCAGGATACTGCAACCATTATAAATATGAGCCATTGTCAAGCATTTGAATTTTGATCATTTGACCATGGAGATGCTGCAATGGTTGAATGAAAAATGGTCATAAGCCACTTTTTTTAGTGCCGTTATAAGATTGAATGCTCACTAAATAAACTGTTGTAAGTCAAGGACTCCCTGTATTCACTATCTTAATATGTTAGCCCTGTGACAGTCTGACATAGACCTATGGTTGTCATAGAGACCAGGAAAACATAATCGGACACTAGTAGGACAGTCTTAACATGAATGAAGTGTATGTGGCTCATATTCATTTATTCTCCTGCACTACACCTGTGACCATCTCTGCCAGCTAAGTCAGATAAGCAGAGTGGAGATCTCACCAACAAAATCTTTAGTCTGTTTCTTTCAAACCAAATAAATCAATAGCTTCTCCCAGTTTGGAGAAATGTTCTGATAATGAGTTATTTCAGTGGGCCCCAATGATTCCTCATATTCTCTAGCTGGGTTTTTTTGTTGATTAAGAAAGTTGGCAGAGTTGAGTCAAATATACCACATAGGTCTCGATAATATATGTGAGACGTTCTTAGACTGAACCTACATTTTGTGTACCAACTTGCTTTTTAACAATATTACCAGGTGATAATAGAGGAGAATGATAGCCCACAACTATCCTGCTTTTAAAGATGTCTCTTCACAATCCCTTTCCATCCTACTGAGATTACCTGAACAGAGACATCTCTGTTCTGCATGTTTAGTTATCATATACTCTAATTTTGCTATGCCAATATAATATTTTTTTTTGCCACTTTCAGTGTCAAAAGAAAGAGGTTTCCATGTCACTCACTGTCAGGGATACGTACATCTAGTTCTAAGAACAGTCAAATTCGGTATTTGAAATGTGATCAGAAGTAACTTGTGTGCATGCTTTGTAATATGTTTTATAACTTGATTCTAGAACATTTTTCTAAAACTTAAACTTTCCCTTTCTAGACAGGTATATGATTCATTAGAAGCAATGAGTATAAGCAAAACATGTTGAGGACTGTTTATTGACCATGCATATCTCATTTTCACATGCAGTTGTTATGAAACTAAGAATATGAATACAGAATACCAGATTTGGAAGGGACCTTGAAGGTCATCTAGTCCAACTCCTTGATCAAACAGGAAATTACAAACGGCTGTCCAATCTCTTTTTAAACACCTCCAGTGATGGAGCACACAACTTCTGGAGACAAGCCGTTCCACTGATTAATTGGAGTTTGGTGCTGTGACTCCTGATGATGTGGACAGGATTTTGGGGAGACTTAGTGCGGCCACATGTTTACTGGACCCGTGTCCCTCCTGGTTGGTACTGGCTTCCCGGGAGGTTACACGAGGCTGGCTCCAGGGTGTTATCAACGCTTCGTTGAGTGAGGGTTACTTCCCCACCACCTTGAAAGAGGCGGTGGTGAGGCCTCTCCTCAAGAAGCCGTCCCTGGATCCGGCAATATTGGCCAACTATCGTCCTGTCTCCAACCTTCGCTTTATGGCGAAGGTTGTTGAGAGTGTGGTCGCACGACAGTTTCCGCAATTCCTGGAGGAAACATCTTATCTAGATCCGTTCCAGTCGGGTTTCAGGTCTGGGCACAGCACAGAAACGACATTGGTCGCGTTGGTTGATGATCTCTGGAGGGCTCGGGACAGGGGTTGTTCCTCTGTTCTGGTCCTGTTAGACCTCTCAGCGGCTTTTGATACCATCGACCATGGTATCATGCTGCACCGGCTGGAAGAGTTGGGGGTGGGAGGCACCGTGTTACGGTGGTTCTCCTCCTTTCTCTCCGACCGGTCGCAGTTTGTGTTGGCAGGGGGGCAGAGGTCGACCTCGAGGCCTCTCATTTGTGGAGTGCCACAGGGATCGGTCCTCTCGCCCCTTCTGTTCAACATTTATGTGAAGCCGCTGGGTGAGATCATCCGTGGCTTTGGGGTGAGATACCACCAGTACGCTGATGACACCCAGCTGTACATCTCCACCCCAGGCCACCCCAACGATGCCCTTGAAGTGATGTCCCAGTGCCTGGAGGCTGTACGGGTCTGGATGGGGAGGAACAGGCTCAGGCTCAACCCTTCCAAGACTGAGTGGCTGTGGCTCCCGGCATCCCGATATAGTCAGTTGACTCCATCACTGACTATTGGGGGCGAGTCATTGGCCCCCACAGAGAGGGCTCGCAATCTGGGAGTCCTCCTGGATATGCAGCTGTCCTTGGAGGAACATCTGACGGCTGTAACCAGGGGGACCTTTTGTCAGGTTCGCCTGATTCGCCAGTTGCGGCCCTTTCTTGATCGGGATTCCCTGTGCACAGTCACTCACGCCCTCGTCACCTCTCGCCTTGACTATTGCAACGCTCTCTACATGGGGCTCCCCTTGAGGAGCACCCGGAGGCTCCAGCTGGTCCAGAACGCAGCAGCGCGGGTAGTGACGGGAGCAGCATGGCGCTCCCATGTAACACCGCTCCTGCGCGAGCTGCACTGGCTCCCAGTTGTCTTCCGGGTGCGCTTCAAGGTGTTGGTTATCACCTTTAAAGCGCTCCATGGCATAGGGCCTAGCTATCTTCGAGACCGCCTGCTGCTACCAACGACCTCCCATCGACCCGTGCGCTCCCACAGAGAGGGCCTCCTCGGGGTGCCATCAGCCAGACAATGTAGGCTGGTGACCCCCAGGGGGAGAGCCTTCTCTGTGGGGGCACCTACCCTCTGGAATCAGTTGCCCCCGGAGATAAGAAGAATCCAGGACCTCAATGCCTTCCGTCGCGCCCTTAAAACCCATTTATTTAAACAAGCCGGGCTGGCTTAAGATGAAATTTTTAACTGTTTTTAAATGTTTTAAACGTTTTTAATTGGTAAATGAGTTTTAATTGGGCCAAATTTATATATCTTTTAATTGTTTTTAATATTTGTTCTGCATGTTTTTTTAATCTGGCTGTACACCGCCCTGAGTCCTTAGGGAGAAGGGCGGTATAGAAATCCAATATAAAATAAAAAATAAAAAATAAATTGTTCTCACTGACAGGAAATTTCTCCTTAATTGAATCTCTTCCTTAAGCTTCCATTCATTGCTTCTGGTCTTGCCCTCATGTGATTTGGAAAATAAATTAATCTGTGCAGGCTCTCAAATATTGGAAAACTGCTATCATGTCATCCCTAATCCATCTCTTCATTAGCCTAGACATTCTCAGTTCCTGCAACAGTTCATTGTACAATTTAGCCTCCATTCCTCTAATCATCTTTGTTGTCTCCTCTGCACTCTTTCTAAAGTCTTAACATCTTTTTTGTATCAAGGGGACCAAAACTGGATGCAGTATTCCAAGTGTAGTCTTACCAATGCCATATAAAGCGATACTAACACTTCATGTAATCTTGATACTGTCCTTCTGTTGATGCAGCCTAGGACTTTATGGCTTTTTGGCAGCTGCATACTTAAGTGACTGTCCACTAGAACTCCTAAATCCCTGTCATAGTTACTGCTGTTGCATCAGATATCATCTATTCTGTACCTGTGCATGTTTTTTCTAATTTGAATTGTATCGGTTGAATAAAAACAGAACCTCTTTTCATTATATCTTGTCCACTGAGCCCAAACAGCTTTTTACTGAAAATATCAGCACTTCAAGTGAAGACATAATAGACTGTGAGATTCAAATTTTCTTGGCATTTTTTTCTAACAATGGGCTTTTTTCTTTCAGAATCTACCAACATTCGAGTACTGTACTTCAGCATTTTTTCAATGTTCTGCCTCATTGGACTGGCAACTTGGCAAGTTTTTTATCTGCGGCATTTCTTCAAAGCTAAGAAATTGATTGAGTAGCAAGAAGGGCTAATTTTCCCTTGTTTTGACACCCCAGGGAACAACACAGAGACCTAGCAATGACTATTGAGAGCCAACTTGGAGCTGACCTGCAAAAACGAACTTTTTCTACAATTACCCACCAAAGGGATGGAGGGAGGGAAATACTGGCACAAAAACTGAGGAGGAAATTCAGGACTATTGAATAGATTTGGAAGAGGTGGTAGTTTGATTTTGAGAATTTTTGGACACAAATAAATAAAATTGTCTCAAACTGATCTTTTTTTGTTTGTTTACATAAACAGTTAAATGATGTTATCTTACATGTCACAGAGTTACTCGTATCTGCCACTTCAATACCCAATGTGATGTATTTGAACCAATCTTGTTATTATATGGAGTTGGGTGAGGGAATGGCAAGAAGTACAGGTGGTCCTCTACTTACAACAGTTCATTTAGTGACCGTTCAAAGTTACAGCAGAAAAAGGTGACTAATGACCATTTTTCAGAGTTACGACCTTTGCAACATCCCCATGATCATGTGATCAAAGTTCAGATGGTTGCAGTGTCCTAATAACGTGATCACCTTTTGTGACCTTCTGACAAGCAAAGTGAACGGGGAAGCCAGGTTCACATAACAACCAGGTTATTAACTTATCAACTGGATTGATTCACTGAACAGCTGAGGCAAAGAAAATCGTAAAATGGGACAAAACTCGCTTTACAAATGTCTCACTTAACAACAAATGTTGGGCTCAATTGTGGTCGTAAATTGAGGACTATCTGTACTTGGAGCAGAATTTCACAGAAAGAGAGATTGCAAACAATCAGGAGCCACATTTCAGGAAGTGGGGAGGAATGACCAGTGACAGCTTTCTATGAAAATATTTAATATTTATATTGTTATGTTACTTCCAATGGCCTAAGAGAAATGATGTCATTGTTTAAATTACAGAAGGACTTGAGGTATAGCTTCTTCAAGTTTCCTATCCCATACTCTGATATAATTTCTGCTAAATGTCTATGGAGATTATCAGCCATCCAGTTCATTGTTGTCCCAAAGGTATTGTTCAAAAGGCAACATTTCTTTGTTTTTTCTTTGTTATCAACAAAGGACAGATGCCTTTTGAACAACAACTTTGGGACAATTTCAAAACAGCTCTTGAAAAAGCACCTTGAGAATTGTAAGAGATTGTTTATTTAATCATAAGAAGCTTTTCCCTAATGTATATTTGAAATCCATGCTTTTTCTTTTCTTTTCATTTTCTTAACTTTTCCTTTACTTCCTGCTTTCAACAATAAAAATACTACTTAATCTGTATGAGACCTGCATTGGACAGATTTAAATCAGCTTATAGTTAGATGCTTACAGTCTTTCTTCCATGTATTGGGACATAATGTGTAGAACAATCAATTTGCATGATAAAACATAATCTGTACTTTTTCAAAGAGTTTGTATTTTTCCAACGCTTTACAAGATTTACATCAGTGACAAAAAAATATATTTTGCCACAATAGTTCTAAATCCCACTTGTTGATTCTATATGGCCAGCACCCATAAACCTCCTAAAATGCTATGCAGTTTCCGGTTTCTATACAGAAAGTATCAGTTCATTGAGAGCAGCTTCTTTGGCTGAACAGTCACAAAGTCTTTTTCTAGTCTAATTACTTAAATCCCAGCCCTACTGTTTTAGAAAATATAATTACTAAATTCACAAATAGGCTTCTCCATAATAATTCTGTCAAATAGTTTGACTCCATTAACAGAAAGATGCCTGTTGTGAACCCAATTTGCTGCTCCTGTCTCAAAATCCTACTTTGACAACAAAGCAAAAGTAACTTGTTTTTTAAGTATTCAAAATATACTGCAAAAATAAGTCCTCTCAAGAAAACTATATTAAATGTAGGATGTCACACAGCTATGAAAAGGTCTTAGTATTTGTCATAATTTTCTTCTTGGATTTGTTTCTCTCTGTGTTGTGAGTTTTGCTTACAAGCTTTCATGGATTATTTTAGACACTTCTCTGGCAATCTCTCTGTAAATATTTGGAAGAAATTAAACCTGAGATATGATGGAAAATATGCTTTAAAAGATGACTTACCTCACATGGACTTTAACCCTATCCCTAACATTTAAAGAAAAATAAATTGTTTGGGAAGTGGTATCCTCTTACTCATTCTTTTATCACTTTTTAGCAAATCGGGATTAGCATCTTTTAGTAAGGCAATAGTTTTGCCCTCATGTCATTAGTGTCTTTGCTCCTAACTGGTATGGTATACAAGTAAATAAAACAAGTTTTATCAAACTTTTGTTTTTACCAAATAAAACCTGGTTGGGGATATTTTTGGGGAAATTATTCAAAGTATCCTGTTTCCCCTAAAATAACACATCCCCTGATAATAAGCCCAATTGGGCTTTTGAGCGCATGCACTAAAATAAGCCCCACCCCAAAAATATTTAAATGCATGCACAGCTGGTCCCCGCCATTTCCTCGGGTTAGGGAGACAGAGCTGGAAATCAGGTAAGACGGCAAGAGGAGCCCCATCTTGCTCCATGTGCCCCAAAGTAATAAGACATCCCCGAAAATAAGGCCAAGCACTTATTTCGGGGTTCAAAAAAATATAAGGGTCTTATTTTCGGGGAAACAGTGTGTCTGTAAATTGATCAAACCTTTACATTTCATTTAATTGACTATTTCATTCCAAAGTCTGAACTGAATAGATAGCTTTTTGAGTCTAAAAGTGTTGACAGCTACTTTTAAAAGTATTGGGAGATATTTGTTGAAAATTGTATACATGTGCTGAACATGTTATTGTTAAAGGTAATGTAAGTGGTGAAGGTCAGTATTTCTATGTCCATCTGGGAAAGTAGATTCAGCTAAAAATACCATAAGGCTGCAATGTAAGAAGATGCAGCGTGCAAGCCGTTGCACTTATACCATGTTTGATTTTGTTTGAAATAATACTTGTTCCATGTGAGATTTCTTCTGCAGAAAAGCCGAAGTAATCAAGACAGAATTTGACTTATGTGTGGATGCACCATTGTATGTTTAAGTATGGTTTATATTTGTTTCACTAAAATGTGTTTTATCAGTTTTCCAGTCTCCCTATTTATAACTCTTAATACAAGGAGCCTTAAACCTGTATTAAGTCCAAAGTTTCTATTGCTAAGCAAAACAGTTGTTGAGTGAATTTTGCCCCAATTTATGACCTTTCTTGCCACAGTTAAGTGAATTACTGCAGTTTTTAAGTTAGTAACAGAGTTAGTAATTGAATCTGGCTTCCCCATTGACTTTATCAGAAAATCACAAAAGATGATCACAGGACACTACAGCTGTAATAAATACATGCCAGTTGCCAAGCGTCCAAATTTTGATTACATGGAGATGTTGCAATGCTTGTAAGTGTTGTAACTTTTTTCAGTACCATTGTCTCTTCGAACTGTCACTAAATGAATTGTTGTAAGTCGAGGACTACCTGTAGTACAAAGAAACGTGTATACTACTTTAAACAAATTATGTACACTTTCATGCATGAACAGTTTAGAAAAAGTTTCATTTGAAGGAATTCTTAAGTCTGAGATATATTACAAATTCCAGCATTCATAGCATGCACTTAAGATTCGTACAGGAGGAAAAGGGAAGCAACAAATAATAAAAAGGAGGTCTTGATGCAGACCCTTCAGAGATCTGTATACTGCAGTATTTTTTCAACCTTGGCAACTTTGAAATGTGTGAACTTCAATTCCCAGAATTCCCCAGCCAGCTAAGTGTTGAAGTCTTAGCAAGGTTGGGAAACACGTAGAATTTTAATCTGATGACAGACCTATGCAGCCATTTAAAGTCTTATCTTTTTGTATGTTCTATTTTTTTCCACTAATCAGCTGTAATGTACGCCAGCAGCTAGGATGTTTTAAATGTAAATTTTAAACAGTATAAAGTAAACTGTTCTGGTGAAATGTAGATTCTCTTTAAAATATCACATCCGATATTTAAGAAAATAAATTCTCAATATATTCAATCACATTGAATATGTAAGCATATAAAAACTATAAATCTAATTATCTAATACCGGTAGTAACAATTTAAGTAAGGAATATAATTCAAATTCCATAGAGTATAAATTCTTTTTTTTCCCATTCCATAGAGCAGAGGTCTTTAAACTTGGCAGCTTTAAGACTTGTGGACTTCAACTCCCAGAATTCTCCAGCCAGCTATGCTATGGTGGCTGGAGCTATGCTGGCTGGAGAATTCTGGGAGTTGAAGTCCACAAGTCTTAAAGCGGCCAAGTTTGAAGACCTCTGCCATAGAGTATGAATTCTGAATTTTTCCTAATTCTTAATCCTAAAAACGGGCAGTTCGAAGTTAAAATTAACACGACAGCTGCAAATTTCGGAGCGGAGCGCTCCCAAGCCTCTTCGTCGTCTCCCTCCCGTGCAGCCCACACTTTTCAAGTTCTACTTGCTTCAGTTGCTTCCTTTAGTCCGGCGGAGTTTGTCACCTCCCGCTTTTACTCGTCTGCCTCCTTAAGCGCATGTTTCGGGACATCTTCCTGCCGCATAACGAGCTCCAGAGCTCCCCTCGTTCTCGTCCACGGCGCGTACGCGGGCGGAGGCCCCGCTCGTCTCTGCTTATAGGGAGACGGGACGGTGCCCGGCTCGTTCTTAAACCCAGGCGTTCCTTCGCCTCAGCTCTCCACCCCGCTCCCTTTTCGCGCTTTTCCGGCTGCCCTGTTTCTCCATCACGGGTGAAGAGACCTTCCGTCTCTGAGGCAGAAATGGTTCCGGGTCAGCGAAAGCGGTAGCCGACCTGCTGCCGAGCTCGGGGGGCTTCGGAGGTTCGGGAAAGCCGGCGAAAGGGGCAGTCCGGGGAAACTCTGGTGGCTCTCCCAGATTGAGGCCGGGAAAAGGGGTCCGCGCTTGCGCAGAGCCGGAGCTCTGGTGTATTGGCGGCGGCAATAATAGCAGGAAGCCGCTCACCATCATCGCGTGAGGGGCCGCGATCCTTGGTGGCAGACGGGCCGCCTGCGCTCCCCTTTCTTCGATCCTCGGGAAGCGGTAGCGGGGCAGCCATGTCTCTGAACCAATATGAGAGGCATTATAACTCCATCAACTCCGACTTCGGAAGCGAGTCGTCCAGTAGGAGCAGCCCCCGTCCTGGTTCGGGCTTGGGGGGCGAGCAGGAGGAATTGCATTACGCCCCTATACGGGTTTTGGGTCGGGGGGCGTTCGGCGAGGCCACCCTGTATCGCCGGACTGAGGTAAGTCGTTGCCCTGGTACTCTTTTTTTTTTTCCTTCCTTGCATAAATCGAGGGCCCGAGTTTTCCTCTAATCCCTCCCTCCCTCCCTCCCTCACTTTTTTTTTAAATTGCTTCTTTGACTGTTAAAATTCCTCATTTCTTTGAGGTGGGCCATTATCTTACATTTTGGAAGTTTAAATTGGGGTGGGAGGAGGGGCTGAAAATTTTACAATAAACTTATTATGCCTGATATATGCATATATTGTATATATGCAGGCAGATCATTTCTTTTGCAGCTCCAGTTCCCTCGGTTTTCAAAAATTGAAAACCTTTAAGTATTAGTTTTAAGTATTACAAAATGCCTGAAGAATTTCACCAAACTGGTGGAATGACTATTACAATAGCAAGTGCAATCCATTATTAGTAAGTTCAGTATAAAGACATGTATGCTGAGACAAATCTGTACTAAAACACATACAAATGGGATTTCAGCTGTATAGAAAAGGGGATTTCAACAGAAAATCAGTCCTTGACTGCTGCAAAAGGCACACGTTCCAAACTGAAATTACAAAAGAGAAAAAAAAGTGTCAATTTTATAGTTCAAGCCTATAGCTGGACCACATTTGGAATCCTGTATATTGTAAAGGCGAAGTGCAACATAATAATTAGGAGACTGAAGCCACTCCCTTTTGAGATACAAATGCTTGATATTCTTTAACTTGGAAAATACAAAATTGTTAAAACGATAGAAGTAGATAAAACAGTGCAAAGCTGGAGTATAGAGAAACTTTTCCAGTTCAAAATTAATAACTCACTGATTCTATAGTTATTTCATTAAGAGCTGGGATATCCACAACAGATAAAAGGAAGTACTTTTTAAGGTTACTTATATTAACCTATGGGCATAGCCCATAGCTTAAATACATAGTTTATAGCCAAACTGTTTAGTGTTTGATTATGTGCCATCAATTTAGCATTAGCTCTTAGAGATCACATAGATTTTTTTCCATGACAGTCTGTCTCTAACTTGGTCCTTCAGGTCTTCATCCATTGCCAGCAGTTCTGGACCTATTGCTACTATAACTGAGTCAATTGACGTTGCTTCTAGTCTTCATCTTCTCTTTCCTTTCACCTGTCCTAGGATTAGGGCCTTCTCCAGGGAGCTTGGTCTTCACATCATATGTCTGAAGTAGGATAACTTGAGCCTGGTCATTTGTTCCTTTAGTGAGAATTTGGGTTGATTTCAATAAATGATCCACTTATTTGTTTTCTTGGCTATCTATGGGATTCTTAGGAGTCTACTCCAAAGTTCAAAAATGTCAATGCTCTTCCTGTCCTGCTTCTTTGAAGTCCAACTTTCATTTCCACGTAATGTCACAGGGAATACATAATTTGACGTGGCGATCCCTAATTAGGCAAATTCATATAAGATAAAACTATCAGCAGATATTGCCTATGTTGAAGGCAATAGTTCTCTTAATTCAATTGCTGGGAATGACTTGGAGATTATACTGCAATGGGTATTGGTTCTTCTTTGGTATTTAGTTTGCCATTGTGAGAGCAGCATGCGAGGTTACATTGTCCTGTGGTCTGATCTAGTATAACTACTGGCTACTCCCCAATATGTATCCCATTACCTTCTACTGCAAACATTTCTGCCTGCATTTCTTTTATTGGTTTGATAGATTTTCATCCAGCTTTTCCTGTTTTGTATAGGGAATTTTGTACTTTTCACAAATACTTTGTTGTTGCTATAATCCCTAATTCTTCTTCCATATTCTATAGTCTTCTTTTTTTAACCTTTCTCAATTTTGTAAACAATTTATTGTGAAGCTAAACTTAAGGCCCTAAAGTAAGAGCTGTAAGTATGTACAGCACAAAGGTTTTAGTGAACAAATATGTCTTCAGATGACATAGAAAATGAATAAGGATGTAATTATACATTTGCAGAATTTATTTTAACATGTTCTCTCTTTGCATAATGAATGTTACAGTCTATTAATTATTTAATATCATTAACAACTCTATTTTCTGTGGATAAAGTGGATAATTTTTGAATGCCACATCTAAAATATTTTTTTAATAGTTCATTAAAGATAACTTGAAAATCCTTAACATAGCTTCAGTGGCTACCAGAATTAATAAATTAACTGAATAACATGACCTAGAATCTTATCACAAGAATTTGATATTTATACCAAATAGTGATACTCCTTATCAAATAGGATTTTCTTACTGTTTAAAGCTGAGGTTGGAGTAACAGGTAACTCCTACTCCCACACCATCTTGTTATGAACTAGAGATTATATGCCTGAAAAGCTGACAATATTCAATTATTACTGAAAAGGGAGAAAAGATTAGTTCTTGGAATCAGAAATAAGGAATGAGCATTTGAATCCCATATTTAATTTTTGGATGACTGAAGAAATAAATGTTATTTTTAAGATGTTTGTAAATTATCTGGAGTATATGTTTAACTAAGCAGGCTTTTTAAATTGCAGGACGATTCACTTGTAGTATGGAAGGAAGTGGATCTTACCAGATTGTCAGAAAAAGAGCGGCGTGATGCTTTGAATGAGATCGTTATTCTTGCTCTGTTGCAACATGATAATATCATTGCTTATTACAATCATTTCATGGATAACACCACTTTGCTGATTGAACTGGAGTACTGTAATGGTGAGAACAATGTTTTGTAAAAAGCAAACTGATCTTCCATCTTGAGTTCTGCAAGGAGAGATGGAACAGAGAGAATCTGTGCTTTGTTTATAAATGTTAGCTGCAGGTAGATTGACAAATGCAAACCAAATTTACCTTGCAGGACTGCCATTTATGTTTCAGAGATATATACTCTGTAGTTGTTGAATAAGAGACACTTAGAATCAGAACTACGTAAAAAGATGTGGCACTAAATATACAGCCAATTTGAGATTTGCAGAATAAACAGAGTAAAGAAAATTAAAAGTACAATGACAAATAATCTTTTTATTTTAAGCCATACATGGTGCTCCCTTCTCCTGTACTAGATATTTTGGATTACATTTTTCCTTCCTTGCAAAATTCTATAGTCTTACTTTCTAATTAATTTTGCAGATTATTAGCATCAAAGGAATCATTATTTATTTAAACTTAAATTTCATTATTTTCCCAAGTTTATTGAACCTTTATTTGTAACATCTTTTGAGGTTTGGATTAAAGGTGGCAGCAGTAGCAAAGAATAGAGCAGAAATGAGAATCCTTTTTTCCATAGAAAAAATTAAGAAAACATTAACATCCCCTGAGGGATTTTTAATACACAGAGAGAGAATGTGTGAAATTTATAACTCAGTATTTTTCTTTCTTACTTACAGGTGGAAATCTCTATGATAAGATCCTACGACAAAAAGACACATTGTTTGAAGAAGAGGTAATGAAAATGCTGGGAGAAAAAAGGCAGTTTGCTTCTCTTTTATTCACTTGATTGGCCTTTAATTTGGTTTTAAAATAGTCTTCCTCAATCAGATTACCTCCAGGCATGCTGAACTATAGATGTCATAATTTCCAGCGAGTATAGGAATTATGGAAACTGTAGTCCAATACTTTCAGAAGGGTTCATCAAACTGTATAGAGGCAGGGAGCAAATAATCTTTACAATAAAAAAAAGTTAAAATAACCCAAACACCACCAGATTATCATAGTTTATGACTTTTGTGAATACTGATAACTTGTGTGTACTTGTATAGAAATGTGAATTCATAGGAGTTTTGGGGGAAAGTCTTTTTCATATTGAGGTCTTGTGAGATTTGATAATCTCAGGGATTTTTTAAAAATAATAATTTAGGGAGACTGCAAATGCCATCAAGAGGCTTGTGAGTATAGTAGTCATTGTTGTGTAACTCTCAAGTTATGTAGCGAAATGGAAAACTCCAATCTGATTATATGGACGACACCTTGCCTATGCCATTGCCTTGCACTGAGATCTGTAGGAAAGTATATGTAACAAGGATATTTGTATTATGTACATTTTATATATTTGTGTGATACTATAGATGTCACACTTGATATGACTTCCTAAGGGATTTATGAGTCTGCTTGATTACGGTGACATGACAATAGCCTAACAGCTTTAATAAAGATTTTTTTTATTACTGTCACAACTCTTAGAATACTTTTCTTAAATACATTTCATATTTAAAAGAATGGAACATTTTTTTCTGCATTCCTAAAACTAATTGCTAAGCAGAAAGATTCATGCACTTGTTTTAATATATATAATTGTCCGGCTATTGTTATATCAGTTTAAAATGTGATTACATATATGATATGTTCCTTGAGTGAGATGTATGTCCAGTGAGATGTATTTTCTGTTCCAAAATATGTTTTGAATTGCAACTTTAGCACTTTAAAGTCATCTTATTTTTAAAAGTCCATTTTATTAAAATAAGATGGTCTTCATGATAAATACCCAATTATATTCAATGGTTGCCCAATATTTTACATATCTGTAAAAGGGAGACAATGAGAGAATACAGATGTTTTGTTTAAAGAAATGTTTAAAGTATAGAGTGGTGGTATGATAGCTGAAACTTCAAATTAAGGAGTGTAAAGATCACCATGAATTTTTTTTACAACAGCCTGAAACCTGTTGTAAAAAAAAAACCCTGTTCATACTCTTAGTTATTTTTGTTATTAAGTTATAAATTTCTTTAGCATCCATTATCCATTTGAAAACTATGAACTAATAATTGCAGAAAGATAACTTTGTAGAAAAGTGCTCAATATTAAATTGTTCTTAAATGATAAAATCCACTTTCTAAAGAAAGGTTCAATTAGAATATTTCCTGTGCTTGTCTCCTAAAAAACATTTTTTTTCTATGTGGTTTTTTTGCAGATGGTAGTGTGGTACCTCTTTCAAATTGCATCAGCAGTGAGCTGTATCCACAGAGAAGGAATTCTTCACAGGTACTTTAACTTAGGTGCAAAAGAAGGCAAAAATTCTGTCTGTTGACTCTGACAAATTTCTCCTAAAGGAAAGGCAGATAAATATTACTATATAGTTAAATGAGAGTTCCTCAAATTGCATACAACCAAATATATGAAAGACCATATTCTGCAGCACTAAGCATCTGACAAGCATTTTCATAATATTAACTGAATTACAACTTACAGTTTCCATATGACATGAAAAGTAATGGATACAGAGAGTTCAAGTAGGCTTAGATTCCTGTTCTGCAGTGAAGCTCATTGAATGAATTTGAGCCAATCACCTTTGCCTAAGTATCATCACAAGGCTGCTGTGAGGTTAAAATGGATTGGGAAGAAACCATGTGTATTATCTTGAGCTCCTTGTAGAAAAAGCATCATAAAAATGAAATACATAAATATTATAACTGTAAGGCAAACTATTTAGATTGGCATATTATTTCCTGTACTTGTTGTTTCACATTTTATTATTTTGCTTCATATTAACTTTTTAACCACTGGACCATAATAACATTAAACATTATTCACAATGATAAGTTATCACATTCTGAAGACATATTAAATTGACTTTATTTTTATTCTGGCCCCTCTGTTTCTGAAGTTCTTTGGTGATAACACCCTCAAGTAGCAGAATCTAGAAAAAAACTAGTCTTCTTGGAATAAAAATGATACAGTTAGAAATACAGGCCTCAGATACTCATATATGCCCAAATGGGTTATAGTTTGTTGGGTAAACTTTTTTTTAAAAAATGTGGAAGTATTTGAACAATTTTGTTCTTTTACATGGATGCTTCATAAAAGTTTAAAAAATTTTTTAAAATCAAGGATTCTGCCATGAATTTACATTGAAATGCATTCTTCCAGTCCTCATAGATGAAGAAGCAACACATTCAAGCATTAACTATTCATTGCTTTCAAACCTTTAAATCTTGAATAAGATTAAAGTGGTTTAGAAACAAACATACATGTACAAAATTTCAATTTTACTTTTTTTGCCCTTTTATTTCACTTTCTGCTTATAAAACTAGAATTAATGATTAAAAGATTTATGAACCATTCTTCAGGATTGTGTCCATGGTATGGAAACTATTAGCTAGTGAAATAGCTTCTATCTTTATCTTAAAGGCTTTCTGCATGAAGACTTTTGTTCTGAGAATAAGCATTTGCTATACTACATCTTTCGAGCATCTAATTTCTTCATTGGCCCCGGTGTCTTTGACATCTTTTAATGCCTTTAACTGCCTGACATTTTTCATCATTAAGAATAATAATACATTAATAATAAAGGTGTGACTTAAGTGGATGAAGAATTTTTGTGATCAATAAAATTGCTAATAAAGATCATATTTGGAATCTCATATATTAATCAATATACATATATACTATATATTCATATTTTATCACAATTGGTTTGTTAATATTTAAATTTGTTCACTTAATAAAGAACCATAAAGTGCTATATGCAATCCCTATTTTAAATGATACCCCAGTTGGGACTCCTGGTGATGAAATGACTGTTCAGATATAGACAGAGAATCAACTGCTTCTGAGTGTGGTTTAATTGGCACAGACTAAGTAGTTTTCTGTCATTTTTTTGGCACTATAGAAACTTGCAGTATGCATTTTTCTTGTCCTCTTGTTTTTAAATCATTCATATGCAATTCAAATGCATATAAGGAGCAACAAAATTCATATAGAACAAAATTAATACATGCAATAGCTTTTCTTGAAAAAGAAAGAGATAATATAACATCCATAAAATTTGATGGGGTCAGCTAACTCTTGGAAATCTAGTGCTCAAAAAGGATTTCCAACAGTTAACTGAAGCTGTCATATTCTTCCTGAAAAGACAGATAGGTGTTAGAAGGAAATAGCGGGGCCTAGATAATCTCAGCTGATCTTGAAAGGAGCTAAGAGGATCAGATTTGATTAACTCTTGGATGGAAACCACTAAGAAATCCCAAGGCTATAGGTCCGTGATGGCAAACCTATGGCACGCGTGCCACAGGTGACACGCAGAGCCGTATCAGTGGGCACACGAGCTCAGGTCCGCCAGCTGATTTTTAGGCCTTCTGGGCCCACCGGAAGTCAGCAAACGGGCCATTTCTGGCTTCCGGAAGACCTCTGGGGGGGTGGGGAAGGCTGTTTTCACCCTCCCCAGGCTCCAAGAAAGCCTCTGGAGCCTGGGGAAGACAAAAAACAGGCATACCAGGGCCACCGTGCCATCGCGTGCCAAAAGCAGGGGAGCCTAGGGGGTTGGGGCACATTGAATTATGGGTGTGGGCACGCGTGTGTGCGACACCCCCCCATGCTCCCCCCGCTTTTGGCACGCAATGACAAAAAGGTTAGCCATCACTGCTATAGGTTAACCTGAGAAGAAGACAATACTAATACTAATAATTGTTATTATTTATTAAGTGTATGTGCCACAATCTCTGAACATCTCTGGGCAGCTAATAGCAAATAATAGCAAATGCTTCTGGATGGTTATCCAAAAAAACAACATGGATGTTATCTAATCAGTTATAATACTTAGTTTGAGGGAATATTTACCTTTAGATTCAAAATAATACTTTTTTAAATTAATCATAATTTTCTATGGACATGCCAAATTGATCTTCTAGACATGTGCTTTGAAAACAACATTATTTTTTAACTTCGTCTATAAACCCCAAGCATCTACCTTACCTATTTTTCCTGTTTTATTATGTAATTCTATGCATATCTGTCTAGATCCCATTGAGTTCTATGGGGCTCCCTCAGAAAGAAGAATATAGGACTGCTTCCTCATTGCACTTCAACTTGAAATTATTCTAGTATCTATTTTAAACATATATTTAACTGAGAATACTAGATTAGCCCTGCTTTAAAACTAAAGAAATAATATCAGCTTGCATCACATGATAAAGTTTAAGAGCCCTGTAATAAAAATGTAAGACTGTACACATGAAGAGGGTATTAATGCCTTCAGAATATAGGTAATCCTCGACTAAGACCACAATTGAGCCCTAAATTTTTGTTGCTAAGTGAAACATTTGTTAAATGAATTTTGCCCTATTTTATGACTTTTTGTGCCACAGTTGTTAAGTGAATCTGGCTTCCCATTGACTTTGCTTGTAAGAAGGTTACAAAAGGGGATCACATGATTCCAGGACACTGCAACGGTCATAAATATGAGTCAGTTGCCAAGCATCCAAATTTTGATCACGTGATTATGGGGATGCTGCCATGGTCATAAGTATGAAAAATGGTCATAAGTCACTTTTTTCATGCCATTGTAACTTTGAATGGTCACTAAATGAACTGTTGTAAGTCAGGGGTGGGTTCTACTTACCTTTACTACCGGTTCGCAGCGGGTCCGCGCACACGCATGCGCAGAAGCTTTGCGCATGCGCAGAAGCATTTTGACGATGTCGGGGTCGGTGGGCAAAGCCTCCCACTGGTTTTACTACCGGTTCTATAGAACCGGTGCGAACCGGGGGAAACCCACCACTGTTGTAAGTCATTTTGTTAACAAAGTGAATATGTTATTTTTTTAAAAGGTTCTTTCTCTGTTGATATAAATATTTATATCTCAATGTTTCTTTCTTAGAGATATAAAGACCTTGAATATCTTCCTCACCAAAGCAAATCTCATAAAGCTGGGGGACTATGGCCTAGCAAAAAAACTGAACTCTGAGTATTCCATGGCTGAAACTGTAAGTGGCTGCAGGACGAATGTAATGATGATGATGATGATTCAGCTATTTGGGACTTTACGCACTTCAAATAATAAGATCAACTGTTTATTTCTTACTTTTTCCTCTTCTGAATTATTTCTAACAAAAGCGTCTAAATTTGCAATTCAGATATTTGAATTCTTTGAATTCACATCTAGATGTTTTTCAGTAGACTTTTAAAATAAATACATGGCTGCTCTCCTCCCTATAGGCCTTTAGGAAGGCATTTAAGGCCTGGCTCTTTCTCTGGGCATTTGGGTCAGGATCAGCAGAGTCATTGAATCATTGAGTTATATCTAGGAGTTCTAGTCACTGTGTTATTATATTAGTTGCTTTTAATGATCTGTGCTATTTCCCCTCTGTGTTGTGTTTGTTGTTGTAACTTTTGTATGCTGCTTAGAGTTACATTGTTCGAGTTGGGTGGCTATAAAAATGGCTCTAAATATTCCCAAGACTTGGTTTGAAAGAAATAACAAACTGATCAAATGACACATCTAATGATAGAATGTTTATGTTGGCATTGGTAAATCTTTTTCTCTTTGTCTATTTTGTTTAGTATAATTGTAGAATTGTTTGATATCTTTTTGTTTTGACTATTTGCTTCAGTTTGCTCTCTTTTAAAGATTCAAACTTTATATTAAGAAAAAGTAGGTGCTCTAGTTATAAATAGGAGAATATATATATGATAATTACTTTTCTACAAATAAGCTGAAGCAAATCTGAGCACTTGGGAGGGAAGGGAAGGCAGTATCTTCGAGACCGCCTTCTGCCACCAAGAGCCTCCCCCCGGCCAGTACGCTCCCACAGAGGGGCTCCTCGGAGTGCCGTTGGTCAAACAGTGTTGGCTGGCGGACCCCAGGGGAAGAGCCTTCTCTGTGGGGGCACCTGCCCTATGGAACGAATTGCCCCCGGAGATAAGGAGGATTCCAGATCTACACACCTTTCGCCGCACCCTCAAGACCTTCCTATTCCAACAAGCCGGGCTGGCCTAACTCTTTTAATTGAGTAATTTAGTTCTTAATTTGATTTTAAATTGGGGTTGTTTTTAATTGTCGTGGGATAAATAGGACAGCAATTAGAACTTATTGCATTGTGTCTGCTTGATATTGAATAACTGACCTAATATCTCTAATATTTTGTTTTGTAGTTGGTAGGAACACCGTACTACATGTCTCCAGAGCTCTGCCAGGGAGTAAAATATAATTTCAAATCTGACATATGGGCAGTTGGCTGTGTTGCTTTTGAGCTCCTTACCTTGAAGAGAACTTTTGATGCAACGGTAAGTCACTCTATGGAATAACTATGCTCGTGATTAATACTGCATCATCTTTTTTACATTGTCCTATGGTGAGTGATTAAGAAAGGGTGACTCCAATTTTAGGTACCATATGACAGTGAAAGTTCTAGGTGAATTGTGAAATTCTCATTTAGAGATCCCTTTGCCTTTCTACTGTACTTCCGAAGTTTCTCGCTACCTTGGAATGCAGATAAAATTGGAACTTATTCAGCAGCTGAGACAATTAAAAGTACAGTTTCACAGACCATCATCTCAGAAAATTTCTCATATTCCATTTAGATCCAACATGGCTGACTGGGGAATTCTGGGAATTGAAATCGACACATCTTAAAAGTTGCCAAATTTGAGAAAGACTGATTTAGATTATTTCGCTTTTTCTTTCTTAGAATCCCTTGAACCTCTGTGTGAAGATTGTGCAAGGAACCCGGGCAATGGAGGTTGATTCTAACATATATTCTGTGGATCTCATCCAAATGGTGCATTCCTGCCTTCATCAGGTTGGTGAGCTACCTCCATTCTCTGATTGGGTTTTTTGGTTTGAGAGAGAGTGGAGAAAGAGCCTTTGAAACTTTTTACCAGCTGTCAGATATTAAAAACTCCTTATCAAGCCCACTTGATTTGATTGATTTTATTTGATTTTATTTGATTTATTAGATTTCTATACCGCCCTTCTCCCGAAGGACTCAGGGCGGTGTACAGCCATATTAAAACACATATAAATATACAAAATTTAAAACAATTTAAAATTGAATATATAAAATTTGGCCCATAGATTAAAACACACATACACCCATTCTAAAATTCGTCTTAGGCCAGGCCGGCTTATTGGAACAGGAGGGTCTTCAAGGCGCGGCGAAAGGTACGCAGGTCGGGGATGAGACGAATCTCAAGAGGCAGCTCATTCCAGAGGGCTGGTGCCCCCACAGAGAAGGCTCTCCCCCTGGGTGTCGCCAGTCGGCATTGTCTGGCCGACAGCACCCTGAGGAGCCCCTCTCTGTGGGAGCATATTGGCCGGTGGGAGGCTGTTGCTGGCAGCAGGCGGTCTCGTATATACCCCGGTACTAAGCCATGGAGCGCTTTAAAGGTGGTGACCAACACCTTGAATCGCACTCAGAAGACCACCGGGAGCCAGTGCAGCTCGCGCAGGAGGGGTGTTACATGAGTGTGCCGAGTCGCTCCCATAACCACCCGCGCGGCTGCATTCTGGACCAGTTGGAGCCTCTGAGTGCTCTTCAAGGGGAGCCCCATGTAGAGAGTTTTACAGTAGTCAAGACGTGATGTGACGAGGGCATGAGTGACCGTGCACAGGGCATCCCGGTCCAGAAAGGGACACAACTGGTCTATCAGGCGAACCTGATAAAAAGCTCCCCTGGCCACGGCCGTCATATGATCTTCCAAGGACAGCCATGCATCCAGGAGAACACCCAAGTTGCGAACCCTCTCTGATGGGGACAAGATCTCACCTTCAATAGTCAGCGATGGAGCCAGCTGACTATATCGGGACGCCGGAAACCACAGCCACTCTGTCTTGGAAGGGTTGAGTCTGAGCTTGTTCCTCCCCATCCAGATCCGCACGGCCTCCAGGCACCGGGACATCACATCAAGGGCATCATTGGGGTGGTCCGGAGTGGAGATACAGCTGAGTATCATCAGTGTACTGATGGTACTTCACCCCGAAACCACGGATGATCTCACCCAGTGGCTTCACATAAATGTTGAACAGAAGGGGCGAGAGGACCGACCCTTGTGGCACCCCACATATAAGGCACCTTGGGGTCGACCTCTGCCCCCGTGCCAACACAGACTGCGACCAGTCGGAGAGAAAGGAGGAGAACCGCCGCAACATGGTGCCCCCCACCCCCAACTCTTCCAACTGGTGCAGCATGATACCATGGTCGATGGTATCAAAAGCCGCTGAGAGGTCTAATAGGACCTCTATGCTGAGTTACGAGGCGAGAGCTATGGAATTGGGGCACGCAGATGATCTGGCTGTTACCCTATTACGGTGGTTGGAATTAATACTTTGGATGAAAGACACCACTATAGACACTATATGGAATACAAATATAAAGTCACTCGGGTGGGTTTTTTTTTTTTTTTTTAGAAGATATTTGTTATTGATGGGGGCAGATGGTAAATGAAGATATCGAACATACTGTTGGAATTAGGATGTGATGTTACCCTAACATGGGTGATGGAGTTAACAATCCAGATGAAAGACATTACAGAAGATATCATATGGATTACAAGCTTAAAGTCTTTTTTAAGAGGATTTTATTTACATAAGGGAATATTTTTTAGTGGTGTGGGCAGAAGAATAAAGATATTAAGAATTATTAAGAATGGTAGTCTTGTAGGAAAGTGGGTGGAGACAGGTTAGCTTATTGATTGTTTAGTTTAAGAAAAGGGATAGTATGTTTAGATATGAATATATGTAAAAGATTTGAGTTAAGAGATATATCGATGGGGGTGGAGGAAATGGGTAGACTATGAATTGAACAAATGTTAAATTAGGATTTATTATATAGTCTTATAGTGGAAGGTTGCTTTGAAATGTTATATTAATATACATAAAAGATTTGATTTAAGAGATACATGTATGGGGGGGCAGAAAAAGGGTAGATTATGAGCAGAAATTGCTAAACTGGGAGATATAATAATATTATTATGCTAAATTAGGAGTTATTATATAATATTATAGTAGAATGTTATTTTGAAATGTATAGTATAAGGGAGATATAATAATATTATTAGAAAGAAAGGGTCAGCATATGGGGGATGGAGTAAGGGGATGGTAAAGTATTATATAATCTGTTATGAATTTGGGTTTTATTTTGAAGAAGCCACAGGGGGAGGGGAGGGGGAGGGGGGTTAGGGAGGAGGGGGAAAAAAGGGGGGGGAATTTGTATTTGAAAAACTTTTTCAATTAAAAAAAAAACAACCTTCAACACAAAGCGAAGGTTGGAGATTGGATGATATTTTGCTAACACTGCAGGGTCCAGGGAAGGCTTCTTGAGGAGAGGCCTCACCACTGCCTCTTTCACTTGCTTTCTCTAGAGTAGGAAATTAAAAGAACTAATAGTGTGGCTTTTCAGATCTATTTTCAATGTTGAATATTTTTCCATTTTTTAGATTGGATGGTGTACTATTGTTTCCCACTTCTTAACTACATTTAAAAATCATATACTATAAAGAGAGAAACCAAATAATGTTTATCTTCCTTTTTTGTTGCCCCACATTCATTGTTCTTTTTTAACCATAAAGTAAGCAAAATATATAATCTTTTCTTGAAATAAAAATGAAATGTACCTTCCCACCCCAAAGACATATAAAAACTACTGGCTTTTAGCAACCTCTCCCATTATGATTTTTTTTCTTTCATCTTTTAGGCCCACTACTTTCAGTATGAAAATTATGAAGTTTGACCTTGAAGAACTTTTACTTTAAATAGGAGAAAAATGTATTTTTTAAAAAATCAGAAGATGATACTATAAAAGAAATAAATAAAATGAGACTTAAGTTTACCTCACACACACAAGTTCAATTTCAGTTAAAGATGTCCTCTTTTTATTTTCAGCTTTCAGATTTTGAACGGGAATCTTTCTCTGAAGTCATCAAATATGAGCTGAGTTGAGTCTGAGGGGCTGGATTTTCTCCGCAGATTAGTTGTACATTGTACATTGAGACACCATAATCTGTTTTTTTTCTTATAGAGATCTACCTTGGTTTTCTGAGTCAAGGTGGAAGGGAAATTTCTCTGGTAAAACTGCAAAAGGAAAATTGCTGCAGTAAATTAGCAAAACCATTCTATTTTTATCTTTTCTAGCAGATAAATCAAATCCTGAGGTTATTCCTCCCCACACACGCTGACAAACCCTGCCCCCAGCCTGGTATTGGTGTTAACTTTGAAGTCAGTATGAGGCCTTGCTGTTCTTGGCAAACTGGGTTGGCAAATATTTTGGAGGAATAGGTTGGAAGGTATTGGGGGAAATGTAGATGTTATATCTCTTTTTCTTTCAGCAGAAAAACAAGTATGACAGCACACATTAGTTATAAATTCAGTGAGAGTAATTTTGGTTTAAATGCTAAAATAAAATGCTTCATTTAAACACTAAAAAGTTGCCATGCGTTGTTTGGAAAAGTGTAAGAGGAGAGGAAGAGCAGCAAAAGAGATTTAGCTGGCACCTTGCTCCTGCACTCAGGGTTCCACTTTTGTTGTCACTTAGCTTCATAGTTAAGTGTCCTCCTTGGCTACTGCATTTAACATAAGCACTGTTAAACTATCTGAGCTCATTTTATGGCCCTTTTGATTTGCTATGTTTGGGGAAATGGAAAGAGACCACAAAGATGTAACTTATTCATTGCCCTTTTGATTTGCTGTGTTTGGGGAAATGGAAAGAGACTACAAAGATGTAACTTATTCATTGCCCTTGAGTTAAAGATTTGAAAAATGATCTGTCACTCACCTCTTTTAGGATCCAGAGAAGAGACCTACTGCTGATGAGCTACTTGAGAGTCCATTTATCAAGAAGCGCAGGAGGTAAATATTAAACATAAACAGGTTGTCAGAATTTATCAGAATCCTTACCTATGCTATCTGACATAATGTAGAAAATTTTCTTTCAAAAAGAGTAACAGTCTTTCACTGTTAAGGGGGAAACATAACATAAGGGAAACATTTCTCAAACTTTTTGTCCATGGATGAGCATTGCTTGAGATTAATTTATTAGTTAAAGACGGTGAAAAACATGTAACACAGTGGAAGTTTTTAGATTACTGAAGCCTCTATTTTATTTCATTTGAAAAATATCAAAGCAGATAATATATGAAGTATAAAATATTAAAATAGAAAAATTGTCCTGACAAATTAGTTATTTGAAATGCTATAGATTTTTAAGCAACAGCCTTGAAACTCTTAAAGTTAAAATCTAAATTAGATTTATAATTATAGTGTGAGAAAATCAGCTAAATTGGCATCTGAATTAACAACACAATTTACCAATTAGATGTGAGGCAGCAAATTATTAGTCAATTATTTTGCTGCCATTACATTTTTAGTTCCATGAATGGGGGAGGTGCTTGTGAGGTATTCCACATCTTGTACTAGAAGTATTTGGCTAGCTTTGACTTGGGGAGGAGGATGGGTGGTCCATTGGCTGCTTGGTTTCAAGTAGCAAAGTCATTTGGCTGGTTGGACCCTTCATTCCCTTGGCTTCTTTAAAATAATCTAATACTCCTTACAGACTTATTTGTACTACGGTTCTGTGATTATTTTGTGACCTAATTCTCTGGATTGGATTTTTGTTTTGTTTTTTCATGTTCCAGGCCCTATACTAGGTTTACTTGTTTATATCTCTCTGCCTCTAGGTGTAGAAATGCAATATTGGTCTCCAAATTAAACTGACAAATAAGCTCTTAAATTTGGTCTGGATTAGTGCCTCTAGAAACATAATATATCCCTCCCAGGCATATATTATGTTTTTAGAGGGAACATTTTTCCAGAAGAGATTTTTTTTTAAATGCAGGATGGAAGCTTTTGTCAATTTCTTCTTTACCCTACAGCTCTCAGGCAATAAAGGGTCCCCCAATCCTTGGGAACAGATTTTTGAGAACATAGGGACTGATGAGAATGGCAAATTTATTTCCCCCATTTCCTGTTTATAAAACCTCCCCAATTTACATTTACACAACACTGAAGCATGTCCATTGTTTATATAGGCTATATTAATCTATGCGTGTTATGGATATTGTGTATTTCAAGCATTGAGTAACAGTGCTTATTATGTAGAAATTTCAATATTTACTACAGACACTGTAGCTTACAGTACAATTTTATAAAAGGGTTATTTGCAGTGTCATTAAATCATATAATGATTCCTGTTGAAAAAGCTGTATTGATGCACCATTCTTACTGTTTATTCTTCCTGGCAGGGATATGGAGGAAAAAGTTGCACTTCTTAATGGCCCAAACAAACGCCCAAGGTAAAGGAATACATGTTGAAGAATAAAACAGAAGAAAATAGTTGGTCTCTGCAAGTATCTTAGCATGAGCAAAACACCTCTCCCAAAAGTGTTAAAACAGCTGTGTGCTTTGGAAGGCTCCCTCTGCTGCTCCAAAGACTATCCTAAGCCATCTCTGTGTGCATGTGTTTATACAGTGGAAGGGTACAATCTAGATAATAAAATAATAGGTATCTGAAGAGATCTTGCAGGGTGAATAGGCAAAGCTGATACATCTGCCTTCTTTCTCTCTGCCTCCTCCTTTTCATGGCCTCAGCACTAGCCAACATCATACTTGTCCTTGCCTCTTTTAGCTGTTCCCATGCTTGAATTCCACTGCTGCATCTTCAATTCAAGTGCAGCAGAACTCAAACAGTCAGCTATCTTTTCTTCCAAACTTCCCAGGGTCTTATTTTCTTTTAGGTATTGAGCTGAGGTGGCGCAGTGGTTAGAGTACAGTACTGCAGGCTACTTCTGCTGGCTGCCTGCTGCCTGTAACTTGGCAGTTCGAATCTCACCAGGCTCAAGGTTGACTCAGCCTTCCATCCTTCCGAGGCCAGTAAAATGAAGACTCAGATTGTTGGGGGCAATATGCCAACTCTGTAAACCGCTTAGAGAGGGCTGTAAAGCACTATGAAGTGGTATATAAGTCTAAATGCTATGCTATTGTCATCAAATATTGCATCAGGAATGGTGTAATCCAACCAGCTGTCTGCCTATTTTCCTAGCACCTTTCTACCCCTTTCAGTGCCACTAAATGGAGGAAATGCCTTTGCCTTTCCTCCATTGTCTCCCACCCTGGAATACTTATGCCCAGATGTGTGTGTTCTGGTTCTATGCCCAGGCCAAATATACACATTGGAGGTCCTGGTGCTTTGGTTTGAGCACAAATCCCAGGCATGTCTTTTGGTCCAAACATAGATCACCTGAAACTGACTGTTCCTCACTGAACCTTTTGCATAACTTTTCTTGGTAGATAATTACTATAAAAGAATGCTATATTTAAGACATTTAAATTGTAAAATATGCAAGTGTTAAACTATTATAAGTTACATTTAGTTTTACTTTTATTGTTAACCATGCCCATCATTTACTTTAGATTTCCATTTACTATACATCACCCTACTTATAAATTGTGCTGTATTACTGAACAATTTACATATACAGCTAAAAATGTCAATAGTTTAATTTGTCAATGTATTTGTACGCCCTTCTCATAAGTTTATTCATGTCACTGCCTTTAAAAATTCAAAAGTTGTATATATGTGTCTTCAAATTGATTTCTGATTTTTATTTGCTTTACAAGATGCTGCTTTCTTCCATGTTTCCATGCAGTCTGTCTAGCCTCTGAACCTAATGCATGCCAATGTATATTTATATATATATGGAAAACTCTTAGCACTTATATGAAGTGTTTTTGCATGGAATCTGGAAATTAAAATTTTTCCATCTATCTTCTCTTTAGAGGCTTAGAAAAGCAGCTCATGGTAAACAGTGTATCCATACAGATCTCTTGTGATTTACAGAACAAGTACTATGAATGAAGCACCTATTGCAGTGGTGACTTCACGCAGTAGTGAAGTATATGTATGGGGAGGTGGAAAGTCCACTCCTCAGAAGCTGGATGTTATTAAAAATGGCTGCAGTGCACGGCAGGTCTGTGCAGGAAACACTCACTTTGCAGTGGTAACAGTGGAGAAAGAGCTCTATACTTGGGTGGTAAGTGTCAAAAGAATTTGGGAAGGTTGGGAGAGAGGAATTCTCCAAAACACTATTATTTGGCATCTGCCATCAACGAAGGGATCAAATGCTACTAGGAATTTGCATCTTGTACTGCAAGGAAGTCATCATGACAGATCACACTGGCCTCTCCAATTGAGCAAAGAAACAGCAGTTACATTTATATCCATTCATGTCCCAAATACATGAACAAGTGGAACTGCAAACTAAAGAGCCTTTGGCCCAATTTATCAGCTGGAAGGAATTAAGTATTTCTAGAGATTAATGTTTTATTTATATTAAGTGATTGATATGCCACCTATTTGTGGCAGCTGTAGGTGGCTTAGTGGCTTAATAAGTATAACACTGTATTAAGTCATAACATCAGTATAATCCTAAAATGATAACTCTTGCTATCTTCATTTAAAATCTTCTTAACCAAATGTCCTACAAAAGAATGCTGCTTTGACCAGCTTACTTAAGACTTAAAAAATGGGGGCTAATTCAGCCTCATGGGGCAAGTTGTTCCATGGGGAGGGTCCACCACTAATAATAGTTCCCAAATTCCTCATCTCTCTCATGGGTGGGTAGCCATAGCATCTTTGTAGCTACACTATGTAGGATGGGCTGATTGTACCTGGAGAAAACTATACCAGAAGTGCTAATAGTCAAATCTGTAGAGTGCTTTTAGTTCCAATCAGCACTTGAACTCAAGCAGAACGGACCTCATGCAAAATAGATATTAAAATAATGCTGGAAATAATATTCAGCCACTATAAGTTGTAGCCTTATCTTGGAGGAAAAGACATAAGGGACACATATATGTGAAGACAGTATAAAATAGAATTTAACTCATTAAATGTAAGTCATATTAAATGTTAGTCTATGTTAAGGAAGGGATTCCCAGTTTAATGTTCTATGTTTTGATATATGCTACATCACTGTTGATATCTGATACTATTAGATAATCAGAAAATACACATGTCTATTTTTACTTCATTCTTGGGTACCTAAGTGGTATTCCCTCATTCAGTGAGTTTGCCTACTATAAGCTAGGTTCCAAAGAACAAGAGTGGTACTCTTTCTCCACCTCCCGCATCTTCCAAAAAGTATTCCAAAATTTAGATGGTTATCTGGAGCAACATTCCATAGGACACCTACAAAAAACCCAATAATTACCAGTATTATTTAGATGATGAAGGAAGAATAGGCCATTTTATCCTGTGGAAACACGGAGGAATATAGAGGTCTCTCTGGTTCTTCGATACTCTATATTATTTATTTTAGTTTCTTTTCATTAACAATATTCCTTGGCTCTTAAACCACTTTATCAAATATATTTTTTTAATAGAACATGCAGGGGGGCACTAAACTGCATGGTCAGTTGGGACATGGAGATAAAGCTTCGTATCGGCAGCCTAAGCATGTGGAAAAATTGCAGGGCAAAGCTATTCGTCAAGTATCGTGTGGAGATGACTTTACAATCTGCATTACAGGTGAGAGACATAGGTAACAATGCACCAAAAATGTTATGGAAGAACTGAAAAAGTGTATTAACTAAAAGAGAAAATACCCCAAATACAAGGGAATATGTAATACTCAGGTATTGATAAACCTGGAAGGCAGACAAACCTGCAGCTGCTGGAATTAGGACAACTTCCAAAAGCCAATTTATATTTGTTTTGTGTTCTTTGAAATGCCAGTATATTGGCTTTTATATTACATTTTGTGATTGTATAAAATCATTAAAATGAATCAGAAGCAAAAATTAAAAATACATAGATTATAAGTGGCAGTCTTTATATAATTCAGATATGGGCCAGACTAGGATGATGTAGTAGATTAAGCCATAATGGACGTGGCTTGATCAAAGTAATTAGATTGCACTATAGTTAAATTCTCCCTGTATTAAACAGGAAGATAACCATTGGATTTTTAAGTTATTCATGTATCCCTTGTTTTCATGCAGATGAAGGTCAAGCTTTTGCCTTTGGTTCAGATTACTATGGCTGCATTGGCATTGACAAGGCTTTTGGGTCTGAGGTCCTGGAGCCCCAGCAAATCAATTTTTTTTCCAGTAATCCGGTGGAACAGGTTTCCTGTGGAGATAATCATGTGGCAGTGCTGACACGAAATCATGAGGTCTACACATGGGGCTGTGGAGAATATGGTAGGTTACTCTACAGGCAGTTTTTAATCTTTGGTAAAGATTAATGACTGATAGAAGTAAATTTCCTTGGAACACTATCATGATAGACCAGATTAAATGAGGATTTCTGCTTCTGGAAAGGTAGATGGTTGATGGATAGCTTTCTTTTAATTTTACCTATACTCATCATTGTTTCTCCCCAAATATAGGCCGCTTGGGTTTGGATTCAGAAGAGGATCATTCCATCCCACAAAAGGTAAAACTGATTGAACTTGACTGTATTTCCTAGTCTTGAGACATTTTCTTTCTAATTCAGCATATTAAGAACAAATATCTATTAAGGTCTTGTAAATTAATACAGACAAGGGGAAAGAATGTTTGATTGGGAGCCATGCAGTTAGTTAGAAGATGAGCAAATATTTTGTATTTGAGATGGAAAAAGTGAAACTTTGACTCTGGGTTTTGCTAATTAGATACATTCATTGTTATAGGAATGGCCAGTACTATTAGTATGTAAAAGTGAAAAGTTGAAGTTGTAATGTTATTATCTTATTCTACTGTGCCAAAAGAATCAGGAGTCAATGTTTTTTTCCTTTTTCTCTTTTACCCCATATTTCTTTCTCTTCCCTTTTTCCTCCCCATTTCCCCCCATTTTCATTTTCTTTTGTATTGTATTTCATGATAATAAAATTATTTTTAAAAAGGAATGTGGGTGACTATATAAATGTTTTAAATAAAAGGAAAAGAACTATATTCTGAATGCAGCATCTTTCCATATGACTATTTTACCTTCTCCTATATAAAACAGATGATAGATAGAAAAAGTATTGCTTTACATAACAAACCAGGCACATCTACTCTGATTATCTCCATGGTTCTAGATAAAGATTTATAGTATCCTTGCTTTTCTTTTAAATTGCAAATATTAATTTTTAAAATTCCAAATTGATGCAAGGTTTTCCTTCTATGTGTTCCAAGTATAACTTGTAAAATTTTTTTGTCCTTTTTCATTTAACATACAATATACAAGTAGCCCTTGATTTCTGACCAGTTACTTAACAACTGTTCATAATTATAATGTCCCTCCCCAAAAAAGCTACATTATGGCTTGGGTTCAAAGTTATGATGACCATATACATTTACACTCTGCAGGCATGTGATCACATTTGGACATTTGATAGCCAGCTCACCTTTATGGTAACTTGCTGAATCACCTGACTGTGATTTTTGACTTTTTTGCCAGTTTCCAGTGTTAACTTCAATTTCTGGTAAAAATCCCCATTTGGGAAAATTGATTTGCTTAATGACTGTGGCATTCACTTATTGATTGCTGCAAAAAATCTGGACCAGTCATGTGATGCCTCAGCCTACAACTGCACCAATTTATGGCTGTAACTCTGGGCTCAGTTATGGTTGTAAGTTGGGGATTAACTATAATTGTTATATTTCAAATTGCTGCAATGGACAACAGTTTGCCTTTATTTTGTAAATCCTCATTGTAGTCTGAATAGCTTTTTCTCTGTCATGTAGCAGATTAGAAGGGCTTTGATTCTTTCCACAACTGTTGTTTTCCCACTCCAGGTGTCAAGAAACTAGGAATAAAAACCCCCAAGTCTCTGTCGATTGGGACTCTGCAGCAACTGTGTTCAGTTGTTGAGGTATTTTATGTATTTCTTTTTTAGGTAGAAATTCAAAAGACTTCCAATATTGTCTCAGTCCAGTGTGGCAGTGATGGAACCTTTCTCCTTACACAAGCTGGCAAAGTGTTGGCCTGTGGTCTGAATGAATTCAACAAGCTAGGCCTGAACCAATGCACTTCAGGGATCATTAATCATGATGTGAGTGGCCTTGTATGAAAATAGAGAAATAATGTTTTCATGACACATCCTTATAAATATAATTTTTAAAATTAATAACAAATATTTGTTGTTGACAGATTAAAAAGAACCAAAGGGCGGCAAATAAATATGTTTTACAATTTCTAGAAATAATTTTATGCATGTTTGGAAAGCCTATACAAGAACCAATAAATATTGCTTTTCTTACAAAGAGTTTTGTGATATTAAGACATTCTCAAGCTTTGCATGCATCGTTCTTGATTAAATTGTGAGCATGTACCAAATCATGGCATTGGTTTTATAAAATTTATGTCTTCTCATAGGCTTATCAAGAAATCCCATATGCTACAACTTTCACTTTGGCCAAGAAACTCTCTTTCTACAAGATTCGCACTATTGCTCCAGGAAAGACACATACTGCTGCCATCGATGGTAAGATCAAATTATTATCTTGTGATATAGTTTTATTTCTAGATAAGGGTAAGCTAACCTACAACTTCAGTAGGTGGCAGCAGATTAATCTCAGCAGTGTCAGTTTTGGGTTATTACTCACTCATATAAGTGACACCCTGGGAATCTTAAAGCTATTAAGTAAACTGGGAAGTTATAGAATAAAACAAAATATTGGAAGAAGGTAATGCAAACCTTCCCAGTAGCATTGACAGGTAACTGCACTGATGCAATCACTAGGAGTTATAGAGTGATAGCATTTAAATATTAGAAAGGACCTTAGAGATCATCTAGTCCAATTTTCTGTTCAATTCAGGAAGCGTCTAGGGGAGCATCTCTGAAAGATGGCCATCTAATTTTTTTTTAAGTACTTCCACCAAAGGAGAATCCATTACTCTCCAAGGCAATCTGCTCTTTTAAACATCCTTTAGCAACATTTTCCAGATGCCTAATTAAAATTTAATTCTTTGTAATTTAAACTTTTTGTTTTCTGTCTTGTTTTCGGAATTAACATGAACAGTTCAGTCCTATCTTCTATTTCAGGGGTGTCAAGCTCAAGGCCCGGGAGCCAGAGCTGGCCTGCGGGCTGCTTAGATCTGGCCTGTGGGGCTGCCCTGGAAACAGTGAAGGACTGCCCCACGGTGCCTCTGCCAGCAAAAATGGAGCTCGGGAGGGTAGTAGGTGGCCCCTCTGAGCTCCATTTTCATTGGCAGAGGGCTGCAGGAGGCCATCACAGCCGAAAATGGAGCTTGGGAGCCTGTTTTCGCTGACAGAGCACTTGGGTCACCACAGGTGCCCCCGACACAAGTGACATCAAGCTGGCCATGCCCACCCCGGCCCCCCAAGGTCAAACACCACCATGATGCAGCCCTCAATGAAATCAAGTTTGACACCCTTGTTCTACTTGGATGCTTTTCAGATATTTTAGATAGCTATTATGCCTTTCTGCAATTCTCCCCCCTTCCAACTAAGTATACCTACTGTATATTTGCCTTTTTAGCTATCGACCTCTATCTGAAAGACAGAATTACAATTACAATTAATGCACAATTTTTAACTAATAATACATAGTAAACATGTTAAATTAGCTCCATAAACTATTTCACACTACTGCAGTCAGCAGGGATTAAACTGCAGTTAGTTTATTGGATTAAAAATAAAATCCTGAATGTTAACTCTTAAATTCCTAGCAGTGAATTGAGTGAGATAACATTATGAAACTATCATTTCTGTGGTTAGGTACACCAATTAGACAACCCATGACCCATTGGGTAATAGTTTCAGAGCTATTTCCTTACCTACCCTGTTTTCCCCAAAATAAGACATCCCCTGATAATAAGCCCAATTGGGCTTTTGAGCACATGGCAATAAGACCAAGCGCTTATTTCAGGGTTCAAAAAAATATAAGACAGGGTCTTATTTTCGGGGAAACATGGTATATAAAGAAACAGAATGACTAAGGGCAACAAAGCAGTGGGAGCAATTTACAACTTTCTGCCAAATTGACTGTGGCTGATTGCCCTCCAGCAGCTGATGATGAAACTGATTAATCCAGTCTCTAGTGGACTGGGATGGGACTGCTCTACTGAACCCTGGGAGGACAGTACTAAAATTAATTTACATTAATTTACATTAACTATACAATTACACTATTTACATGAATAAATGAAAAAGCAAGACCACAATCTGCAGTCTGATTGTTATTAGGATAATTCTCCTGAAATAAATAAATATGTTTGTGCATGTGTGTGTGTGCATGCACATGTGCCATATAGGCATTCTTTGACAAGAAAAATAGAAGTGATTTCAGCTCCATTCTTATCTGGAAATATTTCTACCTGATCAGGAAAAGAGATAATCTGAAATTGTATATAACATAAAAATGGTAGAGTGCCTCAGGATTCTGTCTAATAAGATTGTCTTCTACTGATCTTAGGAGTCTTGTGACTTAATTATACCTACACCGTCAATGGACTAGAGCCACTTTATTTTCAAAGTTCCAGATGGGCCTGTGTCTAACTTAAATTATCTTGACTATAATCAACACTAATAGAAACATATGCATGTTGGTAAAGATATGATGAAATGATGCCTATTACCTATTAGAAATGCTTAAGATGAATGTATCTCTTGTCATGCTTCATGGCAAGGAAATCTATAATCTTAGAACAAATAATGATGAAGTGTTCTAAATGACGTCTTGCATTACAACTCACAATATATTATTTGACAGTGTTTCTCAGTTTTCTGCATTATTAGTTCCTAATTACATAATTGTTTTTATTTCAGAGCGGGGTCGTCTGCTTACTTTTGGCTCCAATAAGTGTGGACAGTTGGGTGTTGGGGATTATAAGAAGCACCTAGGCATTAATTTACTAGGAGGGCCCCTTGGGGGAAAACAGGTCATCAGAGTTTCCTGCGGTGATGAGTTCACCATAGCTGCTACTGATGGTAAGTATAAGCATTAGTAGGTTGATGTGAATTTCTTTAAATTGAGTCTGTAAAGAATCAAAAATGGTTTGCTTAGAGATTATAATAAAAAAAAATCCAAACTGACTCGAAGGCATAAAATACATGGAGTATATTTCAAGTCATGAAGTACTTTTTTGCTTTTAATATAAATAGTACAGCCAAAAGATGAACAGAGGTAGATGCAAGCATTTCATATTGACTCATCAATACCTACATTACAATAACACGGTTAAAATTAGCCTCAAATTGTAATGTAGGTACTGATGAGTCAATATGAAATGCTTGCATCTACCTCTGTTCGTCTTTTGGCTGTATTGTTTAAACTATTAAAAGGGACTAATTAATTTAAATTTTAATATAAAACCTCACAAATCACCATATTCCTATAGGGCCCACAATGGTATTTTGGTTGTTATTATATCCTTAAATAGAAATAAATATTCAAACCTAGAATGGGGTTCTTGACTTTAACATGGTAAACATGGCTTAGGACCCGGGTACTTGCGAGACCGACTTCTGCCACCAATAGCCTCCCACCGGCCAGTCTGCTCACACAGAGAGGGACTCCTCAGGGTGCCGTCAGCCAAGCAATGTTGGCTGGCGGCACCCAGGGGGAGAGCCTTCTCCATGGGAGCTCCTGCCCTTTGGAACGAACTGCCCCCGGAAATACGCAAGATCTCCGACGTCCGTGTGTTTCGCTGTGCCCTTAAGACCCTACTGTTTCGCCAGGCAGGACTAACTATGTAATTATTTTAAATTGGGGGTTTTAAATTGGGGGTTTTAATCTGGGCCGAAATTGTGTAATATTTTTAATAATTTTACATTTTGATATTTGTATATTTTTTGTTTTAAAATGGCTGTATACCACCCCGAATCCTTCGGGAGAGGGGCGGTATAGAAATAAAATAATAATAATAATAATTATTATTATTATTATTATTATTATTATTATTATTATTATTATTATTATATTTTATTTTATTTTATTTTATTTTCCAGATAACCATATATTTGCATGGGGTAATGGAGGGAATGGCCGTTTAGCAATGACACCAACAGAGAGAGCGCACAGTTCTGATATTTGTACATCATGGCCTCGGCCCATTTTTGGCTCCTTGCATTATGTCCCAGATTTATCTTGCCGTGGATGGCATACCATAATAATTGTTGGTAAGTATAAAAATACTGGGTTGTTAAGCTAGATCATTACTTCATTTTTTTCCTCTTAACTGTAAGATAAAACACATTACTTGGATTGATATGTAAGAATGGGTCATTACTAAGCATACATCAGATTTCCCATATTCTTTAAATCTTGAGCTGAGAAAATGTTCTTTTTTTTCTCCAGAAAAAGTTATAAATTCTAAAACCATCCTTCGCTCCAGTAGCAGTGGTCTGTCCATTGGGACTGGTAAGTAATACATAATTCTCTGTTGGAATAGAAAATATTATAAGAATAATTCAGAAGAATAGCACATCTCTACATAAAAATTATCAAGTTCAATCTCTGGCATAGACAACTGAGTAAATTGTTGCTTTGAAAGTCACTGTTATCACTGCAAGTCACCATTATCACAGTGTAGACTGTAATCAGCCAAGATATAACTGCTAGATAGACTAAAGGCCTTATTTACAAGACAGAGAATTTATTCTGATAAATCACTTTAGAGCTTGTTCTTTGTCTTCATTTCATTCATTAGAGAATAAATAAAATAATGCAGTTGTAGGGCCTTCCCTTGTGGACTTGTCTCATATAATAATATAATGCTAAATATGATCATATTAAGGTGAATTTAAGAAAGTCCAATTTGCCTGGGTGGAAAAGGATCAGAATTGAGTAGCAGGCCATTAGCTCTTGGAAGACAATTGATATTTTGAGAAACCACCGTGTTTCCCTGAAAATAAGACCCTGTCTTTTTTTTTTTTTTAATTTGATTTATATGCCGCCCCTCTCCGGAGACTCAGGGCGGCTTATAATGCATTAAACAATAGCCTCCATACTTTTGTATATTTATACAAAGCTTATTGCCCCCATAATCTGGGTCCTGTCTTATATTTTTTTTACCCCGAAATAAGGGCTTGGCCTTATTTTCGGGGGGGGGGTCTTATTATTTTGGGGCACAATTTGGGGGTGGCAGGTGGGGTGGGGAGAGGGAGAAGCAAGGGGCAGGAAGCCTTGCCATGCCCGGTGAGAGAAGAGACGGCAAGAATCACGGCTGCTTTTGCAGCCAATTGAGGCTGCAAAAGCAGCAAGAGAAAAGGTGGAGGGGAACCAGGAAGATCGGGTAGATGAGATGCTGGGCAGTGAGGGCTGTGGCCATGGAAGTACCCGCTGTGCAGGGGTGGCTGAGCCTGCATTGCGTGGCTGGCCGGGGTGGCCACAGCTTCCCGAGTGCGAGGCTTTCCCGGTTGCTGGGCACTGGGCCCTCCGCTTCCGAGCAGGGAGGCTGTCCATGGCGGGCAGAGCGCAGTTTCCTCCTCCTCCTCTCTGAAGGCCCATCCTGCTTAAAGGCCAAGCGCGGCACTTCCCCTAGCCTGCCCGCCCCTTCGCCCACCCCTCTCCAAGTGCTCCGATTGTGCAACCTCCCCGCCCCTCGAGATAAACCGGCTAAGAGGCTCGCAGTAGCGAGCCGAAGCCATCCTGAGCCTCGCCGCTTTTGGTCGCTGCCTCCCTGGCCCGAGACTCCCGCAGCACGCCCGTTCAAGGAGGCCAGGAGCCCTTTACCCCTGGTTCTGCCTTCAGGGCTCTACTGGCTGGCCCTCTCCCCACACATCCCTGGCCTGCCTGTCAACATTACAGAAGATGCAACATTGCACACTGCCCATAAGCAACGTGCAGTCTCTCACAGTAACAAGAATTGCCTGCAATTCTCCTTACTTTGAGAGGCTGCATGTTGCAAAGAAGAACGAAGCAAGGTGGTGGGAGGGTGGAGGACAAAGCAAGGCAGAGGCTGCGGAGCTATTCCAAGGCCCCGCATCGGCTTACTTGAAGGGCGTTCAGCCAGGCCACCCATGCCAAACCCTCCCCCTCCCACCCAGGGCAGCCACATCCCTTAACTAACCTGCTTTCCAGCTCTGTTCTCTCCTGTGTATAGTCTTTTGGACTAAGATAAAAAAAATAAAAACACCACTAGTTCAGACCTTCCAACTTCTCATGAAGAAAAAAAAATCTCGCGAAGTTGAAAGGTGTTTTTACCGTAGTCCCACAATACTTTTCTTGCCCTGCACATGACAGTGGAGAACAGAGCTGGAAAGCAGGTTAGTGAAGAGATGTGGCTGCCTTGGGAGGTTTTTTTTTTGGGGGGGGGTGAGGGACCTCTGTGTGTGTTGTGTAGAGAAGGGGGGGGGGTGGAGAGAACATTGCTGCCAGCCCTGGATAACTCTGAGGTTGGATCGGATCTCTCTCTTTTTTTCTCTCTCTTTCTCACACACACCGTTCTTTCTTTGGGATCACAGCCCAGACGGCCCTTCCAGGATTGCAAGGCTGAAGGCTTCGGAAGGAGCATTTTGGGGATGTGTGTCTGTGCTGCAATCCCAAGTAAAGAAAGATCAGAAGGAAAAAGGGGGAGGAGGCCGGCAGCTGGGGAGGTGCTCTGGAGATCAGAGCCGAATTGCACAGCCCTCGCTGGCTCAGCTGATCAGCGGGCAGCAGTTAAGGGGCTGAAACTCCAGGAGGTGACTGGGGAAGGGAAGGGCTGCCTCCTGTGCTGGCCACGCCCACCCCGTCACTAGGGCTTATTTTCAGGGGAGGGCATATATGCCCACCCCAAAAAATCAGACTTGGCCTTATTTTCGGGACATGTCCTATTTTCGGGGAAATACGGTAGCTACTACAATATTATAGGTCTTTTCAGTCTTCTAGCTTTCATTTAATTGGTAGAATGAAATTATGCTTTCTCTAACCAGTGCACCTTGCTGAAACACTTCAGTTGCTTGGAATAAATTTTAAATATTTATAGTCTCAGAACATTCTGGCAGATATGAATTCTATGGAATCTCTGCTCTTTTTATGAATTTTTTTTTTCTGCCAAATTAGGTTGGCATTAAAACAAGGAAACTGATTGAGTATAATCTACACAATGATTACAATATGCATTTATGAAAACAGATCTAAAAAGAAATTGTTGGGCCAATTGAATACATGGAAAATATTCCACCAGTTAGAAATAATGATTGCAAGCACAATATAGAGAGAAAGGATGTACATTTAAGAAGACATTTTGATGATGTGAGGGGAACATAGACAGCAGAAGGTGATAGATAAGAAATTTAAAACATAGACATTTAAATTTAATAAACTCTTGAATAAAGAATATTGCTTTCCTTTTTCATGAGGTGATTGTATTCTCCTTACACCTACTAAGACTGCCAGATCAGCTAACTCTACTGACAATCATTGGTCTTACATTGAATATGGAACAGCAGAGATCATTAACAAAATTAATATATAGAAATGTTAAATTTTTGAAGGGTAGGGGAAAAAAAGATAGCATAATTAAGAAGAAAAAGTCATTAAGAGAAAGTTGTTAAATTGGAGATTTACAGTCATTTGCAAAGATCTTCAAAATCAGGAGTTTGGTAGCTCTTTCAAACTAACAAATGTTATTAAAGCCATATGCTTTTATGAAGTACAGATATATAAGGTAACTAAACTGATGCAGGATTTAAAATTGGGATGGGGCACGCGAGGAAAAGACAGATTAATTATACAGATTAAATATGAGACTAAATTAATAATTATAACATGTTAAACAGCTATTGTATTTGTTAATACCTTCTGAGAAAGCCTAAAACCTTTTGATGTATATGAATTCAGTAGACATTTGTTCATTTGTGATGTTTGTTTCTGTGGGATCTATAACGGAATGCTCTGGAAGATTAAAATGCTCTGCTACTATTTTCTCTTCTGATATTGATAACATATGTGATCCATTAATTCTTTTGCACAAAACCTGGTCCCATTTGTCTTATACAGAATTCCATCGCTGATGGCATATGTCTCATTAGTGAAAGAGCATTTGAAGGTGCCTATAATCCTGAGCATGAAGTTGCTGGGGCTGTGTGATGCTACAACTTAGAAATCTATGTTTGTTTCAGGGTTTGATCTCCATGTTAGTATCATCTCTCTATTACTGGTGGCTTATGAGTATTGACTTAAAGTTGGGTGATTTTCTATATGCAAATATAGGCCTGCCACCTGGTACTAAGAAAGTG
Organism: Pantherophis guttatus; assembly: GCF_059756535.1. NCBI lineage: Eukaryota > Metazoa > Chordata > Lepidosauria > Squamata > Colubridae > Pantherophis > Pantherophis guttatus. Next base: position 55,061,171 of record NC_142063.1, read on the forward strand.
CAGTGTCATTGTCCATTATAACATTGCCAGGGAGTTCAGTCTCTCAATTCAGCTGTATCTTGAGGTAGATGATGATGGTTAGGAAGCTAAGCAGAATAGCAATGGAAGAGTGATTTAACTGTACTGTAAAGGGAAGGAGGTTTCTGGGCTGGTTGTGTTTTGTCCCACTGTTATCCCGTTATTTTCTAAACAAGTGTTTTGTTCAAATGTGAAATAAAGAGATTCTAGGATAAATATTCTTCAGCCTCCTCTATTACCACTATGCTTGTTGAATGAAATAGAGAAAAAAGAGGAAAAGCAGCTGGTGTAATGTTAACATACAAGAATATTAGGATTTTGGTAGAATACAAGAAATGTATGACTACAATGCTGTGGTAATTGAAAGATAGATATAGGAAAAGTTAAATGTTATGGAAAAATAAATTTTGTCTTCATGTTTACTGTGAGATAACATCATCATACCATCATGGTAGTAGTTCCTTACTGAACTAATTGTGACTGGCAACCCTGTCGCTAAATGATGTAAAATGTCATGTCTACTATAATCGCTGGAATTTCAAGGATCAGTTATAAGTCCCTTTGTTCAGTGCCATTGTAACTTTGAACGGTTGCTAAACAAATAGTCATTAAGTGAGGACTGTATGGCTGAGTCAGTGGTTTTTAATTTTGCATTCTATCATAAGGATACTTTTGTCTTTTTACATCAACTCCATTCTGACAGTAGTATATGCATTTTTAAGAACATCAGATTTCCTTGAAATGAGCACATATTTAAGATTTTTAATTCCCTACTCTTTTCTGTTAGTAGCCCAGGGTTCTACAGCTGAACCAAATGAGGAAGAAGAAACTGAACAGGATTCTGAGAGCCCTGATAATAGCAGAGGCTTCCGGAGAACTATGGAAGCAGATTGCGGAATGGGAGATCAGATCAGCACCACAGAAGTAGCTGTAGATAGCAGTGCTGCTAGCAGCTCCTGTCCTAGTTGGCTACGCAAGGTAACTCACTGTTGCTATGGTTAGAAAAAAGGAAAAATAAAACTTTTTCTAATAGTTGTATTGGAATTAATGGCTTTTCCAAAACATGTACTTTAAAATGACCCTTAAAAATTAATATTGAAAAAACAAGCATTTTTTTTTTAAAGTATACAATATTTCTTTATGTATATTAGATGAATTTATAATCCTGATGAGCAGTTAGTTTTTCTTCAACAGTTGAAACAATTATTCATTGTAGGCAGTATTTCTTTTGATAGGAATGAGAGATTGAATTCCATTTCATTCAGAATATGTATGTACTCAGTGTCTAATGCATATCTAATGCATCATCAGCAGTTACAATTTACCATGCTCAACATATTAGATAGAGCTAAAAGAAAATGTTTACTTTTAAAATAATTAATCGGCCACTCATTCTTATTTCTTTTGTAACATCCAACATAAGCGTGTTGGATATCTTTATATTCTTATTTGCTTGCTCTCTTTGTGAAATAGGAGCTGGAGAATGCAGAGTTCATCCCAATGCCCCAAACCCCTTCTCTTGAAAGCTTAGCCTCTTCCAGATCTGACAAAGAAACTTTTCCCTACAATGAACTAAAAGGACTCCATATGCCTTCGCCCACACCAGTTGACATTAACGAATGCAAATCAGAATCTTGGGTAATGTAAATATCTATAAATATATGGAAATAGTTTCTGTAGTTTGGGATCTGGATTGGAGGAAGAAATAAGGTGCAAAATGAAAAGCTTTAAAAATGTTTGTCTAAGAGATGAAGTACGATACATGAAATTATTAGGCTAAGAGGATTTACATAACTAAGAGGATTTACATATGCAACATGGCGCTCCCATGTAACACTGATCCTGTGCGAGCTGCACTGGCTCCCGGTGGTTTTCCGGGTGCGCTTCAAGGTGTTGGTTATCACCTTTAAAGCGCTTCATGGCATAGGGCCTAGCTATCTGCGAGACCGCCTGCTGCTACCGACGACCTCCCATCGACCCGTGCGCTCCCACAGAGAGGGCCTCCTCAGGGTGCCATCAGCCAAACAATGTAGGCTGGTGGCCCCTAGGGGGAGGGCCTTCTCTGTGGGGGCTCCCACCCTCTGGAATCAGTTGCCCCCAGAGATAAGGAGAATCCATGACCTCAATGCCTTCCGTCGTTCCCTGAAAACCCATCTTTTCCAGCAAGCCGGGTTGGCTTAAGAAGAAATTTTTAAATTCTTTAATTAGTCTGTGATTTTTTAACTTTCGGGCCAAAATTTATATATATTTTTAAATGTTTTAATATTTGTATTCTATGTTTTTTATCTTGGCTGTACACTGCCCTGAGTCCTCAGGGAGAAGGGCTGTATATAAATTGGAAATTAAATTAAATTAAATTAAAAATAACTGAGAAAGAAATATAATTCAAACTGGTGTATGAGCGTGTAAGCTTTTAAGGTTGGATGACAGAAACTATTTCCCTCAAAACTATAGAGATTTTAAAGAATTGTGTGAGGCCATTGCTAGTAAAGAACATTTCATTCTATCCTTATCATAATTTCACAAAATCTGATTTTATCTTTTATGATTGTAAGCTGCCCAGAGTTGCCTTGAGCTAAGATACCGTGTTTCCCCGAAAAGAAGACCCGGTCTTATTTTCTTTTGACCCCCCCAAAAAAACACCTAGGGCTTCTTTTCAGGGGTTTTAATTATTGATTCACCTTGTGGCAGTGGCACCAACAACCCCGCCCAGCAGGAGCCTACTGCCAACCCACTTCTTCTGCGGCTGCTTGCCACCCCTCGCATGCATCAACCCTGGCTTCCGTTTTGCTGTCAGAGCCTTCTGGAAAGCCCTCTGCAGCTGAGAAACGGGCTTCGGATTGACCCGCGCTGCACCTCCTGGCTTCTGTTTCATCTTCAGAGGTTTTCCAGAAGGCATCTGTAGCCGATAAAAGAGCTCCAGATTGGTCCAGACCTCTATTATCGGCTGCAGAGGGCTTTCTAGAAACCTCTGTTGGCAAAATGGAGGCCAGGGGCCACACGTGCAAGCAGCGGCAAGCGGCCACAGAAGACATGGGCCTACAAGGCGAGGCAGGTGTCGGAGTGTACAAAGCCTGGTGAGTAGGGCAGCTCCACACACCCTATCCCCACCCTAACTTAATTTATACTGGTGTGCTTCACCCCATGCGTTCAAAAACATGATAGGGCTTCTTTTTGGGGTGGGTCATATTTTCAGGGAAACACGGTAGGTGGCCCATACATTTTATAAATAAATAAAACTGGGAAGACAAAAAATATGAAAACAGCACTAAAACCAAGCAGAAAGATTTACAAAAATGATGAAATCTTTCTCATTCCCAAAGAAATATATATTTCAGGTTTATAGCTAGAACATTTGCAGATTTCCTAATTAGCTAATTATTCTACAATTATTGTCAAGCTTCCAAGTAACATCCCCAACCAAGTAAAACTACGAGGCAGGCAATTCCTCAATGTTCTATTTTATTAGAGATGTCATATTGGCACATCTGGAAAAACCCGAATCTGAAAGCCCCCAGGTTTTCCCTACCCAAAGGAAAGTCAAAGTCCCTTCCCCTGCACCCACATGTCCATCACATGGTCCAATCAATCCACCGCCCCAGCTAGAGATGTTTCCCAGTCACATCTTTCCAGTTGCAGGCTGAACGTCCTTGACTCCCAGAGAAAAGAATGCTATTATAGCTATCTATCTCTACCCACTCCTTGCCACCCACCTCCCAGTTTCCCACAGCAGGACTATGCACTAAATGTGGCAGCCCTGAAGATCCAAAGAGAAAGATGGCCTCCAGGGCTGACAATTATTTAGTATTTTGATCTAATCTCCCAGCTATGATTACCTATAGTGATTTGGAAAAGCATTGATTTTCAATTTTCTATAACACTTATTCATGAATATACTCAATTTTCTTTTTACAGCAGCTAGTCTTGGATTCAACAGAATCCTGTGATAGAGGGAAATTGCCTGTGGCATCATCTGAATGTAAATGCAGTTTTCTGCAGGCTGAAGTGGAACGTCTGAGTGGTTTAATATCAAAGTGCTTGGCAGATCAAGAAAAATTACAACAAGAAACTGCCCGTCTTAATGCCCAGCTGCAAGTTCTCTCTAGGAGACAAGGAACACACCAGGTAATTTTTTTACTGGGAAAAGCTAACAGTTACATTCTAGAGTCAACAATACCTACACCTCCAAGCAAATCTGATGGGGCCTCAGTCACCCTAATTAACTGCAGCTTCTGAATGTGCTTCAAGGACAGCCTCATGTAAAGCACATTGCACTACCCCAATTCAGGAGGTGATTAAGGTGTGCATGACTAGGAACAGATTGGTACACAACACAAAGTTGTGCAAAACTGCTCTTGGCCATGGTGGCTTATTCCTCAAACAAGATTTGGGAATCCAGAAGGCCCTCCAAATTGCACACTTGTTCTGTTTGTGGTAGTACAAAAATTGTTCAGCACTATTGTCTTTAGGATGGCTTCTTTAAACAGGGGTCTCCAACCTTGGCAACTTTAAGACTTGTGGACTTCAACTCCCAGAATTCCTCAGACAGCTTTGCTGTCTGAGGAACTCTGGGAGTTGAAGTCCACATGTTTTAAAGTTGCCACGGTTGGGGAACACTGCTTTAAAGGATAGTAAAACCACCCCCTGGGAAGCCTTAGCCAATCAATAGGGACAAGCTTGTAGTCCCTAGAACTTTCTTAGGACCCTAACTCATCAGGACTAACAGGATCAAATTCCACCCAGATAACCACAAATTAAACTGCATTAACCTTCATGGGATCTACTTCAAAGTTGGAGTTCAACTTGGAACAAATCTGAGTTAATTTATCTGATAAGTGCCTGGCATATTTGTTACAGAGAGTTTGCAAGTAATCTTCTGAACCAGCTCTTCCCCGAATGGTCCTGGTTATTTTAAACAAGTCTTCGGTGCTTATTCAGCCTAATTGGAAGCAAGTGGAACTAACTTTATATCATGTTCATTTATATTTCCCTGGTGAAATAACCAGGATGCTGATAAGATGATACCTTAAGAAAACACACTGGCTTTTTCCCAACTTTCTATTCCTTTTCAAACCCTTAAAGAATAAATACTGTAGCCAACGTTAAGAGGTAAACTAGTTCATAAATAAGTTCCAGCTGAGTAGTTTTATGGGAAGTTTATACACTGCTCAAAAAAATAAAGGGAACACAAGCAGAAGACATCTGAGATCTGAATGAATGAAATAGCCTTATTAAATACTTTGTTCATTACATACAGTAGTTTTGTGTTCCCTTTAGTTGTTTGAGCAGTGTATAAACTACTGTATGTAAAGAACGAAGTATTTAATAAGGCTATCATTCATTCAGATCTCGGATGTCTTCTGCTTGTGTTCCCTTTATTTTTTTGAGCAGTATATTTCTTTGACAATCTGAGCAAACAGCTGTTAGGCCTTCCATGACCATTTTATTTTTAGTACATGTGTGGAATAACAGATTAGAAAGCAATTGTGGTTAAACAAAATATCCAGTTGGACACATTTCATTGTAGTACTGCCTGTAGATTTTTTTCAATTGTGAATATGTTTTCTTTTTAATCTGAACAGCTGGAATCTCATTCCAAAGCTACACAAACATCCAAAGAAGAGATGGAATCAGATCCAAAGCCTGACTTGGATTCTGAGTCCTGGTGTCTCCTTGGAACTGACTCATGCCGCTTTAGCCTGTAGTCTTTATATCCTGGAACCTATTCATTTTCACACAACATTAACTACATGCAGAGAACAGCTTTCCTAGATACAGGTCCTTCGTTAACAATGAAGTCAAGAGTCTCCATAGCCTCCATGTATGCAAGAGAGGAAGCACTGCCTTAAGCTATGAAACTAGGAGGGAATTTAGAGAGAGTGCGAACACTTAAATTCAAACCAATGTCTGTGCAGGTATGACAATAGTGAGTTCTCTCAGTGTATTGTTGAGTGGGTAACACTGTTCCCAGGAATGGTTCCAGCAGCAGCACTTCATTTACTTCCTAACTTTCAAAGAACAGCATTGAAACTGCAACAGTATTCACTTCATCTTCAAGCAATTCAAAGATGAAAAATGATTGAAAAGAGAAAGCCAGCAAACATCTACATTGACAGTAAAATTAAATGCTCTTAGTTACTTTTAGCTGATAAAGTTAAAGGAGAAGCATCTTAGTTTCTAAGAATGAAGTTTGAAGGTGAAATATTAAAAAAAGAAGTGGATGAAAACATCCCAACAGAAAAAAACAAGTTTCTATTTATATTCATTTCTAAACATATATACATGAGTCTGCAGGTAACTTATTTATATTTTAGGGATGTTGGAGAAAGACATCAAGCACCCCTTTTTTTCAATGCCGTTAAGCATTGTTCAAATGCAAAAGAACTGGCTGAACTCTTTCAGCTACTCTAAATCTCTAGCTCTAGAACTCAACAAGCACTGCTTTTGATGTCAGACAAAGAGTGATTGGAATTTGAAATCAGACACATTTACGACTTGACTCATATTATTCAGTTATTGGCCTGAATTCAATAAGAACTATGAAAAACCTCTTTTTTGCCCTAAATCAGTATTTTTGCTTCCATTCAATACTTAATGAAACTGGACTTAAACATTGCTTTTAACAAAGTATGTCACTTTGACCACAAATTATAGTGGTCACAATCAATTATCATACATCACTTCAGAACTTCTTCTCTAGTATTATTACTAAACTATGCATGACAATTTTTTGAAGGTATGTTGCTTTATTTTTCACATTTAAAAATGAAATTGATATTTTTGTTAATTGGATTACTTCACTATCTTACTCCTTTGGCATAGATATAATTTCTAAGAACTATTTCTGCATTTCTCTTTACAGTAGTATGGGGTTTTATTGCAGCTTAAATATAACCTTTAGAAAAAGTTCTTTTGTATGCTTGTGTCCCATTATTTTATTTGGTAGACCCTTGATTTTAATCTCAACTTCTCATATATCTCCAACATCTCTTACGTATTCTATAATTTTACCAGACTGAGAAAAGGAGAAGGTTAAACCAAAATTTGGTCTGTTAAAATATTTAATAGATCATTGTGCCATTTGGCTGATTTCTTGCCCTCCAAAAATTACTGAAGTTTTTTTCACCCCGAATGAAAATACTGTTTCATCAACAGAGGTTGTCTTTTTAGAAAAAAAACAATTATGTTGGGGCTACATCTAGTAAAAAAAAAAAATCATGGAGCAGATGAGAATCACTATTTTGCAGAGCACTGTTTTTATGTCTCAGTGCTCTGGAGTACTAACTCACTGTACTGAGTGGTGATCCCTCAGCAATACATGTGTGCCTTTAAACATAACACCATCCAAGTTGTGCCTGTTACAGATCCTGATATATGCCCCTGCCCTGCTATGCAACCAAAGCAGAGATTTTGTCCCACTTAAAGGATGAAGGGAAAAGGTCAAAGTGCCTTTTAGAAGTCCATTTCCCTTCTCCCTTTTTTAGCAGTGCTAGTTCTTAAATGACGGTTACTTACTAGCATTGCTGTTGATCTATTATATTGAAATTCAACGTATGAAAACTATTTTGTTGTAATCTGTTTTTCTAAAATGCAATAGTGGAATGGTTTGATGTTTTCTGTTTAAATAAATTTTGACACTCAATTGTTTCTGTCCTGATTAATTCTAATAGAAATTGAAGATATTTCAAGGAGAACACATTTAAGGTTGCTTGATTCTACATTTATCATGATCAGACATTGTCCACATTTTCACAGGCAATGTTTATCTTCTTCCTCCTACTGCTGTTTTTTTAATATGTTCAAATGGGTGCTGCTTTACTTTTTAGAAATTCTACTGCAAGATATGAAAATCTTACAACACTTAAAACCAATCATTTTTCTGTATATATTATGTTTATACCTTTTAGTCCTTTTAGCTTGTCATTATGGTTAGATAGTTCTCACTTAACAACCACTCATGCCACAATGACTTTGAATTTATGACAGGACTGAGTGGTATTTACAATGGGTCCTCAAGTTCCAGCCATCCCAGCAACCCTATGTTAATCTGATTGTTATTTGTGACCTTCGTTGGCTTCCCACAAGCAAAGTCAATAGAGGAGCTGGCAAGGAAAGTCACAAGTCATCTAGTAAATCACTTGCACTCTCCCCCATCCAGCAGCAGCTATCTCTACCCCTGGTGGGCTCATACTTCACCATGCAGATTATGCCCCACACCCCAACAACAGACACACCCCCCCTCTGCTCAGGAGCAACCACCCAGAGCCTTGCTGCCCTATGCCAGCCACCTGCGTAACTTCTGCTCAGCAGCAGCCACTTACCTACCTGCCAGCTTGCTGGCAAGTACCTGGGACTTACTTAATAACCCATGATCCTTGCTTATACAGCAACAGAGAGTATGGGATTGCCATTACTATGTGATGTCGCATTACACCATGCTCTACAACCACACTGCTTAGTAATGGAAAACTTCAGTCCCATATGATCATTATTAACGGAAGACTGCTTATATCAAGAATATAAATTATACAACACTGATCAAGATGATGAGTAGCACACATCAATCACTTATATTCATTTGGTGTTGATTGGATCATACATAATCAGGCTTGAACAAAGAATACTGATAAGACCACCTTTCATTTATATAATAGTGTGTCTTGAAGAAAAACAGCTACATATCAGATAATTGATAAGGGGATTACACACCACTTTTTGGTTCCTGAGTATTGGGTATACAAAGAAGATAAATACCATTAGAAAGTAGAACCACCAGCACTATTCTGCTGAAATATACCTTTCTGGAAAATACAGGACAGGTTAATCAGAACAGGTTAATGCATGCAACAGAAAATCAGAACAGGTTAATGCATCTGCATGTTTGATTTAGACAGGAAGAACACAATTTCTTTGGGAAGGTTTGCACATTCTTATGACATTCAGGATAGTAAATCTAATATGAAAGAGGAGAAATCTCTCAATATAGTTCGAGTTCATTCAACAAACACTAGAATTATGAAGCACCACTTCTAGTAACTTTTATATCACCAATCTCTGCCATTTTATTAAAAAAATACATTTGAAAAGATTGCCTATTTATTGATCCTGAACAGATAGGAAAAGCATGCTGCAGATGCTATGAGATAAAAATTTTTTTAGGGTGGATTCAAGGAAGAAAGCCGCCTCTGCCATCACATCTGCCTATCAGGGTTCCAAGTAACCCCCCCCCCCCGACTCTGAGGCTAGAAGTTCCTCACAGTTCCATTTTATTGGAAATGTCATATTGGCACATCTGGGAAAACCCAAATCTGAAAGCTTCCAGGTTTTCCCACCCAAAGGAAAGTCGAAGTTCCTTTCCCTGCAGCCACAAATCCATCACATGGTCCAATCAATGCACCATCCCAACTGGAGATGCCTCCAGTCACGCCACTCCAGGTGTAGGTAGAATGTCCTTGATTCCCAGAGAAAGAATGTTGCTATGGCTAGATATATCTACAACTCCATGCAATCCCCCTTCCCAATAGCACTAAGTGTGACAGCCGTGAAGATCCAAAGATGGCCTCCAGGGCTGATACTGCCTATGGAACATTTTACCCCCTAAGATGAGGTTGGCTCCCCCTCCCCTTTTAGTTTTCTAGAATAAGACCTGGCTCTATTAGCATGGGGATCCAACGCTGGCATGCAACTCTGGGCTTCTAGCCTGGTGTCTTAACCACTAAACTGGCTCTCTTTTTAGTTTCTTAACTTTGTTTTTTAACTTTGTCTATTTTTGTATAGATGTTATATTTTTTATTTGTAAACTGCCCCGAGACATTTAGATAGTGAGATGGGGCGTATAAATTTGATTAATAAATAAAAATAAAATAAGAGAGAATATGTGACAAATATTGCAATCAGGGGTAATATACTGTATCACTTTAAGACATTTTGAGATTCAGCTTAATCTTAAGAGTATCCAAAAAAGGTCTTCATGCAGAAATTGTATCCAAAAAAGGTCTTCATGCAGAAATCTTTTTCTTACTGTACACATTAGACTTATCCATATTGAAACTATAGGATAGCTTTCTAAAAGACAAGGACATAGTTCAAGGAAAATAAAGCTAACTACTGCCTTCTCTCCAACAGACGTGAAGACAACAGTACAGAACTATAAACACTTCTGACCTATAATGAAGAAGCAATCATTGGTCCTCCCATTAATACAAACAACTTCAATTTACCATGATATACTAATATAATACCCATGCTTGTATAAACAATTTAAGATTTGTAAAACAAACTGAATTTATTATTCCATTTGAATTTGAGCCACAAGCCAAAATCTGTTGTGAGATGGGCAGCTACATAAATTTTATGTAAATAAAAATATTTTTTTTATTTCTCAAAAATTAAAGAATTGCATATACAAGCACAGTCATAGCAAACCGGGATTAATGACAAATTTTGCGTATTGTTCCTTGTGCAAATTTCTCCAAAAGTAAAATATAGTCACAGAATCCAACAATAAGATCATCTTGTATTTTACCTCATCAAGCTCTAATAAAATCTGATTTGATAAATACCAGTAATATAAATGGCTATTACTCAAGAGATGAAATCTGAGCTTTGTTTCATTATGAAGTAATTTAAATCTAAGTATGGTGCAAAAGAGTTATTAAAGTTTCCTTTCTGAAGCTGGATAGAAAAATAAGAACAAGAAGTTGGTGAAAGCAAAGTTTCCTGCTTAAATCCATTTGACATTTTGTTAGTGAAACAGCGTAACAGAATAAGAGTTGGAAAGGACCTTGGAGATCAAGTTCAGCCCCCTGCTCAAGCAGGAAATCCTATATCATTGGCTGTCCAATATCCTCTTGAAAATCTCTGGTGTTGTTCCATTGATTAATTGTTCTGTCAGGAAAGTTCTAGGTGGTTCTCTCCTTGATTACTTTCCATCCATTGCTTCTTGTTCTACTTCAGATGCTTGACTCCATTGCTTCTTTGTGGTAGCCCCTTAGATCCTGGAACTCCACTATCATGTCACCCTTTATTCCTTCTTTTCATCAAACTAGACACACCCCAATTCCTGCAAAAAATCTTCATATGCTTTAGCTTCCAACAAAATTAGCAGCATGGGCAACAATTATTTTTCACATTACATAAATACTGAATTTTAAACATTCTATTATTCAAAATGAAGCTTTCCAGTTTCCTTGAAATTTTAAGTTAGCACCAGATCATTGAAAATTTGAGGCTCAGATAAAACTAGCAATTCAATTTTGGGGAATCTTATACTATACTCTGTTAACAGTGTGTTATGCAAAATTGGTATTTTCCAAACAAAGCATTCATCCATATGTTTCCACTTTCAGCAAATACATTTGCTTTTGCAAGCAACTTAAGTTCTATATATTTTATTATAGACCATGTTTGTTGCCTGAAGACAGCTAATTTGCTTATAAATATGTTTATTCCATTTGTTTACTGATTGTTCTAGTTGACCTATTCCCAGATATTTTAATCATTTATGTGTTAGCAAAGGCAGAGCTAAATGAATACCCACTTCCAAATAACTATCTCTGTTTCCTTTCACTGATCTTAAAGTTGCATAGAGTTGAAAATCAGGTACAATTATGCTATAAAGAACAATCCATCCAAACTCCCCCCCCCCTTTTTAACAGGAATTTTTATAGATTAAAGTGAGGAAGACTAACCTTATGCAATAGGAAACAAAACTGAATGTAAAGCTGTTCCCAGCTAATATAAATAGCAGTATGTAATACAATGAAATAGCTCTTACTCTTCTCCAGCTATCATTCTAATATTTAAAATACGAATTTTCTAGAATATGGGTGCTTTTTGTAATGGTACTCAGCACAGAAATGGGAATCATTTATCTCTGGCAGCTCATACAAAAAATAATTGATCTCGGATGCCATCAAAGAGTCACAAGTATAGCCATGATTTATAAGAACTTCATATTTCTTCCAATTTTTAATAGGCCTTTTTGCAGGGCCCTTCTTCTATGTTCTAAGAAACAGACAAAAATTCCACTGCAAAATATGCAAGGAATCTCAGGGAACCATTTTTTCAGAATACAAAATTTCAAGATGATAAAAACAAAGCCACTTTTTGTCCGTCTACCAGTAGGTGCCTTGACCTGTAGTATAAAGGGATTAATGATCATTTAAAATTAGTGGATTTCTCATTGGTTTTACACTGAAACTGCTTCTCAATAGCATCAAACTGAGAAAAACTGCAAGAAACCAAAGTATGATTACACCAGTTGTAGATGTCATCTTGTCTATTTACTAGCAACGCTTTTTTTGATGTGGTGGTGGAGGTCTATTCTTAATGTTCTTGCACTTGGGAATATGTCTCTCAGCAACCTTAGGTGCAAACTGACGAGTACAATATGGACACAATTTGTAATCTGGATTTTCCATAGCTGGTGCTGGGGGAAGATCTGAGGCCTTTCCCCCTTTGGAGATGATGCGCTGCACTTCACGAGCCCTGCGCAAAGTCTTGATGAAAGAGTCATGCTTCTGTCTCCAATTGCTTTGTTTAGATGTAGAATTGCTTTGCTTGGGAGTCTCAGGACTTTGGCTGGAAGTTTTTTTCTGCAGCAAGAAGGGGAATGGGAAAAATAATTTAAAATAATTAACGCAACTTTGTTAGCTCGTACTGTGATCATTCCCGTAACTATTTTTTTTTATGGCAATTAATAGCATTTAAGCTTATATAGCAATAGTATAGCAATTTAGGCTATGTAAAGCCCCATAGTGCTTTACAGCACTCTCTGGGCACTTTACAATGTAGAAGTATTATTTACATATTGCTCCCAACAATCTGGGTCCTCTTTTTTCCGACCCCGAAGGATGGAAAGCTGAGTCAACCCTGAACTCTAGGTTTTGGGCAGAGTTAGCCTGCGATACTGCACTTTAACCATTGTGGCACCAGGGCTGTCTATAAAAGCTCTTTATAGAAGTTTATATTGTCATATATAAGAGTAGGTTATTTCTAATGCCATACATTTTGAATTTTTTAAATTAGATAACTGGGACTATAAAATGTATGTAAAGGGTGAACTTTATTAATTTTTAAAAGTCATTTCCACTTCTTCCTTATGTCATTTCAAGCTGATAATATAACATTCTTAATCTATGCCATTATTAAAGTATCTCAATACCATAATTGAATTGTGAATGAAACTTACTGCAGTAGAATGTTATGAATTGGATAGATAGTGTGAAGAAGATAGCTTTTGATCCTACTACATTATTTTCCTTCATCATCCTAAATATAAACTATTTCTTCATTTTGTGGTTTTCCCTAAAACCAATTGTCATTCTGTCTTGTTGCAGTGACTTTTGAGCATTCATTACAGATTCTTTAATATAACAATTTTAACCATTTGTTTTCACATTCTCATTGCCTCCTAGTTCACTAATAATAAAGGTTAAAAAAAAAGTTAAACTTGCTCTAGTATCTTAATAGACTAATGCTCTAGTAACATTAATGGAAATTTTGCCTTAGTTTTTCGTGTCTTCCGAACATCATTTTCAGCAGTCATCATATTTATTACTGCATTTAAATGATGAAAATTAAAAACTAATTATGGACCATCAAGTGATATTAAGAAAGAGGTCTGTTTTAAAGAAAGGTCAGAAGAAAAAGACTGAACAGTATTTTACCCAGGTGCTGCTCAACAAGCTTAAGGCTGTTAAACATAAGAGTTAGAAAATGCATTAAGAACCCCCATATAAACCACAGAAGCAGGATATATTTAATAAATTAGTATGCACATCACCTGTGAAATATATGAGCCCTTCAAGAGATGATATGTCTCCAATTCAGTACCCTTTGCTCTAGCCTTGCTTGAATCAAACACTTTTCTCTTGGATCCATAATTTTTTCTGCAAATATTCATATGTTTCTCCAACCTGGAGCAGTAAAGTTTCCGTCTGCAAAAACTACATTCTCCCCAAACTTCTATATCATTCTGGACCTCTATATATGATGGTTCTGCTGCCACTGATTCTGCATGGCCTACTGGGGTTCCTGTTGGAGAACAAGACTGCTTGTGTACAGATGCTGGTTCTAGGCTGTGAGTGGAAGAAATATTGGAGAAGTTATCTCTAATTTTATTGTTGCTAGCTATCAATCGTTGCTTTTTGAGCCTTTCCATATGAAGTGTTTGTGGAAGCAGGGCAGTCCCAATTGAAGCTATGACAATCTCCGGAACAAGCGGTTTTTTATCATCTTTATCACATTGTGCGGTAGATTTGGAATCATAATCTTGAGAAATAGCTATCATTTTTTTCTCAGGCATCCATAATCCTCCTTGCTCTCTTCTTGCTTCTACTTTAGTCTGCTGTCTTTTCCATTGGATTTTACGGAGCTCTTCTTCTGTTTTCCTTAGTTTCTCCCTAAGGAGAGCCTCCTTTCGCTGGATTTCCTCCTCCAAACTTCGTCCAGCAGCCTCCAGTTTTTGAATATAGCCTGACTCTGCTCTTTGTGAATGAGAAGTTGTTCTATTAGATTGTTGTACAGAAAAAGGAGACTGCACCCCTACAGGCTGAGCCTTCACCGCATGTGACACTTTTGTTTTCTCTGAACTAATCCCACAGGAAGGAATGTCTGTTGCTGGTGCATTTCCAACTTGCCAAGAACTTGGTAAGGGACCATTCCCAGATTTTGGGTGAAAAACCGGCTTAAGTGGATATGCTCTGTCAACACCTTCTCTCCGCTTCATTCTCCAGTGGGAAGGCACAGTGCTGGCCTGACCCTTGAAACACCAGTTATGGGGGCCAGCAGAATAAAAACCTGCTTTCTCTAAGCCCAACTGATTATTTTCTGCAGGCTGAGTACACGAAGAGCTCCGCTCTTTGAGAACATGAAGATCTTTCAATTTCTTATCTTTACAGCACACAAGTTGTTGCTGAATATTATTTCTCAGATGTTCTAACTGGGACTGTTCTTTAAGAACTTCAGGATGACATCTTTCCTGGCTTGTTGCAGGAAGACTGGAATTGGATGCTATTGGATCCATATGCGAACACACAGCCAGCTGCAACTGAGCCATTCAGCATTTCCACTAAATCTGAAGAAATGCAACAAATTATATACATGCTATAATTCCTGCTCTCATTCTAGAATTCTATTCCTTTATTATGATTGAGAAAATATGATCTGACTGCAAGTAATCTAAATGAATGTTGACCTCCAACAAAATCAATGTAGGATTTCAGCTATGATCAATAAAAACAACTGTGCAAATGAAATAATGTATTTTAGCAGTACTGCATTGCTTCTAATATAACTCACAATATCTGAATGTGGAAACCATAAAAAACAACCACATCCATACCTATCTTATTCTGGATAATTATTAGATTGCCCACAATGCTAACCCTGTGTGTATCATTAGTCTACCAGTGCTGACCCAAAGGTACTTTTTCAAAAGGCAACTGGACTTTTTTATTTTTCCTTGAAAGAAAAACAAAGAAACTCCAGTTGCCTTCTGAAAAAATACCTTTGGGACAACTATGACCTGGATGACTGAGAATCTCCACAGATCTACCAGTGCTGAATTCCTGCTGCTGCACCTACGTGGTTGGGACAATGAGAAGATAATACTATTAATGTACCATCTTCCCTGATGCTTCTCTTCCTGTGGATGACCTCTGTGCAATCTTAGAATATCCTTATCTCCATATCCATGGGATTTCAATGTCCGTGCTGAAACTGCTCAATAAAAAGCACCTCAAGATTTAATAACTCCCTTGATTACTATGAGTCTGTTCCAATTTACATCTGACCTGCATATGTAAAAGGTTACACTCAGGATTTAGTAATATTATTCTGAGTGACTGCTAATAGTAATAGCACTTATATAAGTCCTCACAGTGCTTTACAGCCCTCTCTAAGAAGTTTACAGAGTCAGCATATTCCCCCAACAATCTGGATCCTCACTATACCAACCTCAGAAGGATGGAACACTGAGTCAATCTTGAACCAGTGAGAACTAAACCCTGGCAGTCAGCAGAATTAGCCTGCAATACTGCATTCTGACTACTACGCCAACATGGCTCTTAATCTGAAAATGGGAAGTCTTTCTGTTATGTAAATCATGAAGAGATCATTACCTACTCAATTTCAAACTGATGGTTAGTATAAACCAGCAGGAAAGAAGACCAGTTAAAATGACTGAGGATTATAGTCCAATAGTTTCCTGAGTGTACTTTGAGGAATTTTCTGCTGATAGACTGGATAAACTGCAGAATATGGAAGTAGTTTTAGTGGTTAGGATGACC
Organism: Pantherophis guttatus; assembly: GCF_059756535.1. Taxonomy (NCBI): domain Eukaryota; kingdom Metazoa; phylum Chordata; class Lepidosauria; order Squamata; family Colubridae; genus Pantherophis; species Pantherophis guttatus. The sequence continues at coordinate 55,077,481 of NC_142063.1, forward strand.
AACCCTTGAGGAGACAAATGACCCTTAGGGATACTATGGAGCTGAGAAAAATGAAGTTCATAGGAGAAACAAGAACTGGAAGACAAATACCTTACACTGAGATCAGACTGAGGTTCTGTAAAAGGTCACCTGCACAACACTGGAAGAAACAAAGTTACTCACTTTCCTGACTCCACGGGTCAAAAAAAGATCAATATGGTGGTCACAATGGTGTGACTGAAGTTCCATCTATTTCTTAAGCGTGGAATGTGTACTGATGACCGTGTAAAAATGAACTGATGACCACACCCTGCAGAATCTCCATTTGCCTTCACTGCATTTTCAAATAATAAGTCAACATTTATATTCTGTACTCTGCAACACCTTCTTTGCCAAGATTTTGCAGTAGAGGGTAGAAGACTTCACATAATTTTTTGCATACAATCAGATCTATCTCAACTTGAAATACTGGGTATATCATAAGATTATAATCCTGACAATTTTTTCTCTGATTTTGTATTTCAATTTGTAGATCTCTAGAATGTGAACAGGTTGTACAGAGCTAGGCCTAACACGTGATTATTTGATCCTTGCCCTATCTGGTTTATTGAATCAACCACAACTGGTCTCATATTTAAGCAATGCTTCCTTGCAGATGGGATATTATTTGTTGCCTAAAGGCAGCAGATGTAAGGTCTCGGTTACAAAAAAGTCCATTGATTATGGATGTTTTTGCAATTATAGACCAATAACAAACTCACATAACGCATTTCAGTTCATTTGGCAGGGATGTGATGCAAACATTGGCTAAAAAAATGAACGTGTATGAAGACTGGCTAGATTTCAATAGTTGTGTATCCTAAACAAAAGTATCATTCCAGATTGTCTGGTAAGAATGGGTTTTGGGGTCAGATTTGTGAACTGAAGTTTAGCCTGTTTTGATCGGGTTCCACCTGAGGTTAAATAATAGGGTCATAGTCTGAGAGTGCTGTTTAATTGGCTGCCATTGGATTGTGAGAATTACATTTGCACAGATGCAATTCTTTCTAATAAGTTAGCAACAATTGTCCATACCTTCACTAGAGTATATCTCATCTTGGTTACTGTAATGTGTTAAATGGACCTAACCTTGAAAAATATCCAGAAATTGCAGTTGGTGTAAAAGGAGGCAGCCAGACAAGTAATCAATGCAAAATTCAAGGAATAACAATATGTATACTGAAAAATCTTCATTATCTTCCAGATGTTTATTTAGGTGATTTAAATTGATACATGTTGATATTAAGTTTTCAAAGTCCTAACAGTGTGTGGGATCTGACATATATATTGGCCTTTTCTATTACAAATATGTCCAAAGATCAATATCTGCAAAAGAGGCTCTTCTCAAGATATATTTGGAACACTTGTACTATGTTTTTCTCAGTCTATAAAATGTATTCCCTTAGGAATTATGTTTCCCATTTTCCCAACTTAAAAGTCAATAAACACAACAGAGAAATTGCTTTAAGACAGCAAAGACAGAAAGAGAATGGAATAAGCATAAGTCAGAAAACCTTTGCTTGTCTCTTTTTCATCCTGTATTATAGCATTTCCTTACTTCTACAATAAATACGTTGTACATATTAAAATTTACCCACCCTAAACTGGTGGAAATCTGTAGATATCTAAAACAATCAAACTATTTACTAGCCTGTAAAGCAGAAATAACTTCTCTTTATGTGGTTACACTAGGAATCCGAAGAAAGCTAAGTCATACTTAGATGACCTTTTCATAACTTTAAATCGTCTACTCTAGACCCTTTTCTTTCCTAATGAATATCTCTGTAGGTAAAATACCCTTCCAGTTGAATTTCAATCCATTGGCTCTTCTGTATTTCTTGATAACAATTTTAAATGGTTTGCCATTCCTTTTCTCTAGGTTCTTCAAAGAAAAACCAGAAAGTCCAGCTGCCTCTTGAAAAAAGCACCTTTGGCACCTTTTCTCTATTTTTTTTTTTTTAACTTTCTGGTCTAGACTACAGCCCGTGGATTTCTGGTTGTCTCCCCTCTACAAACCCGACACCGCTTAGTTTTCCAATATCAGCCGGGATAAGCCAAGGAATGTTATTGCTTGTGAATGCTTTTGCTGTTACGGTTCACTTCTATAAGGAAAGAGGACTGAAAGGAATGCCTCCCCCACACCTCCCCTCAAAGGCGGCCGCTACAAGCATTACAGCATTAAACTAGCGCTCGTCTCCATTAATGATTTTACACTCTAATGGGACCCGAACTGCCGGTTCGAAATTTGACAAAACTCAGGGAAGAGGATACCGATGAAGGCATTGTCGCTTCTACGACCTGAATTCACGCACCTACCAAAGTAGCCTGCCCGCCGGCTCCAGACACACAACCGCCGCGCACGCAACGCTGCGCCCGCGCCACCAGACCTTCGGGCGGCGGTTGAGTGCCGTTGCGTAGCAACCGCAGCGCGCGCCCGCTACATCCGATTCTACCTCAGCGGTTTCCGGTGGGCGAGACGCCTTAGGAACCTTACCGGCTTTTCGAAATTATGTGTTGTTAGTTATAGGCCAACCTGCCCGCCGTTTAGCCATAAAACGCAGCGCCGCTCGACTATTAGTCGTTTAATTAATCCCACTTCGGTTCCGCCCTACCGAAGCGTGTCTCGACAAAGTGTGTTCGTCGTTAGCGGCCGTTGGTGCGCCGCTAGCGCCCGCTCAGGTCTAGGGGGAGGGTCTCTCTCTCTCGAGCCATCTGCGAAGCTGGCAGAGAAACCTTCGTGTTGCCCGAGCGAAACCTGACCCGGCAGGTCTCAGGCGCTTCTGTCTTCTATATCCAACGGGATGGAAATAAGGGAGGGGCCTGTCGGAGCGATGCCATGAGCCTTGCCCTCCAACTTCCCCTGCAGGACGGAGGGGAGGGGAGGGAAGCGAGAGTCAGGTTAACTTAGTTATCCTGCGTAGGCACCGGGGAGCGGATCGCTTCGACAATGCAGTCTTTGGAGGCTGCCCGAGGGACGGTCTCTCTGCGGGTATGGCACCTGCCTTTCTTTTTCTGCCTGATTGCTATTTTGTTTTCAGTGCAGGCACCCCCGACCATGGCTGAGGGAAGCGGCCTTGCTTCGGTGGACTATGAGGTGTTTGGGAAGGTGCAAGGGGTATTTTTCCGCAAACATACCCAGGTGAGCGGGCTCAGTCTGTAATTCCCCCGAAGTAATAGATTGTACAGTATTGGTAATTTTTGGTCACTTTTTACCCATTTCTCTTCTGCAATTGGTTTCAAACTGGTGAACATTCTGGAGGTGGTTAGTAAATTAGAACGTTCTACTTCCATCTGGTTTACTATTAGTCCATTTTTATCTAGTTCTTTGTTCATTTTTATGTTTTAATTTTTAATGCTGAATATTATAATTTTATATTGTGTTTTTATGTTGTAAGCTACCAAGAGTTGCTTGACAATGAAATGGGTGGCATATAAATATAATAAATACATATAATTGTGAGAACTTTGGAGGCTTTGCTTAGGCAGCTGGATACAGGTTGTCCTTGATTTATGACCACAATTGGGACCAGAATGTCTGTTACTAAGCAAAGTGGTTGTTAAATGAGTTGTACCCCAATTTTACAACCTTTTTTTTTTCCAATGTTATTAAGTAAATCATTGCAGTTGTTAAATGAATCATGTGCTTGTTAACTGAATCTGGCTTCCCCTACTGATTTTGGTTGTCAGAAGCTGGCAGGGAAAATCATAAATGGTGATCACCAGGATGCTGCAACAATCAAATACATGCCGATTGCCAAGCACACAAATTTTGATCACGTGACTATGGGGATCATGCAGTGGTCAACACTGTAAGGACTAGACATAAATCATGTTTTTCAATATCATTCTAAGTTGCAACATCGCTAAATGAATGGGTTATAAATTGAGGACTACCTGTAGTCCTAACCTGAGTTAAGTCATATTATTGAAGTCAGAAGAATAGACACATGTAAGCTGTATTTGCCTTTATTATTGTAAGATGCCATTGTCTTTTATATTAACTCTTTTTAACAACAAATAATACATTTCCAATTAGTGTTGGTTTATCTTTGAATGACATAGCAGAAGTTTGGATTATATAGTAATTCAGTGGGGTTATAATAATTCTCTACAGAGGAATTTTAAAGGTTTTTATATAATTCAGATTAATCATATTTCTGTATGTGTGATTTTTTAAAAAATATTTGCATGTGTATTATTTTTAGGCACAAGGAAAAAAGTTGGGTCTAGTTGGCTGGGTCCAAAATACTAACTATGGCACCGTGCAAGGACAAATCCAAGGACCTCTTGTCAAAGTCCAACAACTTCAGGAATGGCTTCAGAAAACTGGAAGCCCCAAATCTCACATCGACAGAGCTGAATTCCACAATGAAAAGAAAATTGCTCATTTAGAGCATAGTGACTTTTGTATAATCAAATAAAAGGCTTAGGAATAGAAAGCATTGGATTTATAAAGTCAACCATGGACTTGTCTAGAAGAAAGTCATTCATTTAGTTTTCATTTTCTTGTACCGTAATTGGTTAAATACATTCTTTCTGTTGTAATTATTTATTATATGAAGCTTCTATTAAATATTTTAAGATAAACATTTCCTGAATTGAGTGATGTCCCAATATTTTGACTGTTAATAAAGACACATTTGCTGCATCATATCCAGAGCTATGTATAAAAATGAAATGACATATTGAAAGATTGCAAGTATATAGAATATAAATTACAGAATTTCATTGCAAACTTATTAATTTTTTGTTTTAGAGTTTTTGAAGTTTCATAAATAACTTGATATAGAAGGTAAATTATACACTAAGAAAAGGAACTCTTTTAAATAAGTATAAATGACTTTTTCTGATCAAGACTTACACTGTGCTATGTAAAGTATATATTTTTTTTATTTTTCTGCATTTCAATATAATCTAGTTACAAACCATGGTATAACTATCGAAATAAACAGATGGGAACATAATAGCCATATTTGGGGGGCGGGGTTTCAGGGCTATGGTGTTCATACAACTCCTATGGACCAATTAAAGTCTGATTCTTTTTAACTGATACTTCACTATACACAAGCAAAAGTATTGTCCCAAAGGTGCTTTTTTAGGAAGCAACTGGACTTTTGTTTTTTTCTTTTGAAGACAAAAGACCGTCTTTAAACGTCGTCATCCAAGAAGCTTCTTCAGCTCTAACAGGATAGTGGGGAATGGAAGGAATATAAATCCTGTCAGAGCTGAAGAAGCTTCTTGGATGAAAAGCGCAACATCTTCAAAAGAAAAAATAAAGTCCAGTTGCCTCCTGAAAAAGCACCTTTATTTTTATTTTATTTTTATTATTCATATTTCTATGCCGCCCACTCTCCGAGGACTCTGGGCGCCTTACACCAAAGACAGAATACTAAATACCCCCAACAATCTGGGTCCTCATTTTACCCACCTCGGAAGGATGGAAGGCCAAGTCAACCTTGAGCCACTGATCCACTGAACTAGCAGTCAGCTGAAGTAGCTGCAGTACTTCACCCTAACCACTGCGCCACCTCGGCAACCATGACCTGTATGACACAGAATCTCTACAGACTTACTTTTACTTTACTTTTACTTTTACTTTTATTTAATTTGTATATTCCCCTTCTCCCGAAGGACTCAGGGCGGTGAACAGCCAATAATAAAATACATACATACATACATACATACATACATACATACATACATACATAAGACAAGCAAAAGTATTTAATCTGCACTGCTGGATCTAAGTGTGAGATAAATACCTAAATGTAGTACAACCCTCAGTTTTATTAAATTTATTAAATTACATCATTTCCAATTAATATTCAAATATTGTCTCTATTGCACATATGCCTTGGAATATAAGAGTTCATCAAGTCAGAGCTGCACAGCCACAGCTTTAAATGTGTTTCAAACTTCTCAACTTGTCCAGCTGCTGCTTATATCATGTTTCAGCAATAATATTCCTTTTAGCTCTTCCTCAGCAACCTGAAATACTGTATTCCTACAAGGTGTTTTTCTGTATTTTATCTTTGTTGATAAGAAATAATGTGAAAAAATTAACAACCATTTTAAGAATAATTAGGCCCTTTTTTAGCACTCATCTTATGTGACTGCGATATATTTTTGAATGTATAATTTTTATTTCTCCTCCCTAAATGTAATGATTTATATTTCATCTCTTAAAGGACAACTTTGAAAGAGTGCTGTGTATCATACTAGTAAAATTTCATTAAAAATTCCAGTGCTTCAAGGATCGTCTAATTGGACATTTACAATGTGCACGGTTATTATAGCTCAAACTTTAAGCCGAAAATATGCATCCACCTACGTTTAAACACTAACTTTTTCTGTGCTACTTGTCCCCTTGCTCAAGATTTTTAAATTCTGCAGCTGTTTAATTGCGGAAATATTCTTCAGGAATAGTTGATTATAAGAGACCTAGTGCGAATCAGAAGCAAGTTCGGATTTATATTATACAGTAATTTGGAGGAACTAACAGAAAACTTCGATCCGTCTTGTAAATAAAGATCACAAAAATACCACAACTCCCAGAATGCATTGCAATATTTTGATGTACGCTGGGAACTGAAGTTCTCACAGGAGGCATTTGAGAAGGCCCAATTTCTTCCTCAGCACCGACCTGATTTCAGGTGATTGACAATAAAGCTAACTGAAGCGGCGGAAGATGAGAGTTGGGTCGGGTCCCACTGAGGTGATTTGGCCCGGCGGGAAAAAACACACGGAAGAAAAACGGGGCTGTTGTGGTTACGTCTGGGATGAAAAAAAGGAGGTAGATCCTGTAGTTACTTCAACGGAGAGACGGTGGGAAGAAAACGGAAATAACGACAGATCTCCAGAAACTGTTCGATGTGGACGGCGCTACCCTCCTTCCTCTTTCTCGCATGTCGTCAGTTATCTTGAAGCCCAAAGTTCCTCCTTAAATCTGGCAGAAAGGTGGGACTTCTTCCGATTTCATTATTGTCCATTGCTCAAATAGTCTCAGCAGTGCAGCATTATCGAAATGTGCATTGTAAAGTCCTTTTACCTATTTTACATCTTACTTTCCACTCGCCCAAGATTCCAATCTATTGGCGTTTGTGGAAGGGATTTAGCACATTTTAATCTTCACAAAGTCCTGTGAGAGCACTTAGCTCAGTGTGTGACAGGCTAAATGTCAATACAAATAGAAGCCAAAAATGAGTGCTGTTAATGAGTGTAAGAGTGTTAACTATTGCACCAACTGACTTGTAAATGTAATATGTTATCACAGCAAAAATGACAATTGCGTTAATCAAAGAATGGCAAGCTAGCTCATAATAGTCATTTTTCCTAATATTTTCCATGTTATAGTTTAGAAATAAATTGTCCAGTTTCTCCACTACTCAGCTGATCAGTTATTAATGGGAACTGAGAATTAGGATTTGACTGAAAAAAGTCATTTTACGTGGCGAGCACAGGGAGAGCAATGTTAACATCACTGCTAATAGTTCTTGCATGCAATTTTAAATAAAAGTAGTCTTAACTAAACATATCTAGGTTGAACTTAAATGAAAGAAAAAAATCTAAATTGAACTGGATTTTGTTAAATAAAATACAAAATGAGCATGGGAAACACTCTGGAAAATATTAAGGGATTTATAAAATATCTGGCTAAAAAATTAAAAGGTCATTGGATTCTCTGTTTTTTTAACAGGACATTTACAGAAAAGGCAGGTGACAATGCATAACCAATAGATCGAGACTTCAACAATCTTTTTTCTCACAATGATCAAATGCTTGCCTGAAGAAGTACAAACCAGTTTGCGCTCTGGAGTGGCCATTAACTCAGTCGGACATTGTGTTGAGGAGCTTATCCTTAATAGCATAGATGCAAAAGCTACATGTATTGCTATTAGAGTGGATTTGGAAACCTTTAAGGTCCAGGTGGTGGACAATGGCTGTGGTTTGGGAAGAGAAGACCTCAACAAAGTAGGCAATAGATACTTTACTAGTAAATGTTATTCATTGGAAGACTTAGAAAATCTGAAGTTTTATGGCTTCCGTGGAGAGGCTTTGGCAAGTATTGCAAGTATGGCCAGTATATTGGAAATATCATCCAGGACAAGTAGGATAGCAAAAACCTTCTTGAAACTGTTTCACAATGGAAAAGGTCTTGAAGTCTCAGAAGCAGAACTGAATAGGCCAAGTCTTGGAACAACAGTGACTGTATACAATTTATACCATCAGTTACCTGTGAGGAGAAAGTGCATGGATTTCACACTGGAATTTGAAAGACTGAGGCATAAAGTAGAAGCTCTTTCATTTGTTCATCCATCTGTCTCTTTTTCTTTACGGAATGAAGCTTCCTGTTCAATGATGCTTCAGCTACCCAAAACAAAAGATATGCGCACACGTTTTTCTCAGATTTATGGTCTAGGTAAATCTCAGAAATTACGGGAAATAAACTATAGGTCTGGAGGATTTGAAATAATGGGCTTTATCAGTTCAGAAGGACATTACAATAAGAATATTCAGTTTTTGTATGTAAATAATAGATTGATATTAAAAACAAAATTGCATAAGCTTATTGATTTTCTATTGAGGAAACAGAGTGTTATATGTAAAACAAAAACTGGGTCTTTGCTCTCAAGTCCTGTCCGCCATCGTTCCGGCTCAGAACTCCATGGTGTGTTTATTATCAATGTGAAGTGTCAGCATGATGAATATGATATATGTTTGGAACCTGCAAAAACTTTAATAGAATTTCGCAGATGGAATGCTCTCCTAACCTGCCTTGAAGAAGGAGTAAAGGCATTTTTAAAGCAAGAACATCTATTTATTGAGTTGTGTAGTGAAGATACTACAGACTTTAATGAAAATAATGATTTTTGTTTGGGTAACACAATAGCTTTACAGTCTTCTCTCCCCAAAGAGAAAGATATTCAGGAGAGCTTTAAATCAGCTTGTGATAATATTGTAGAATCTTATGAAACATTTAATCTGCAGTCAAAATCTGTCAAAAGGAAAGTAACTCTGACAAAGAAGAGACTTGATAATATACAACCTATTAACAATGTGAAAGAAGTAGGTGTTTACTCAGATGTAACTGGTTTTGAATCTGTTCATGAATTGAGAAGTAGTAAAGATAAGTATCTTCTGCCCAATAAAAATGACATTTCTGATTTTCTAAAATTGAATAAATTCCCTGAAGAGTCAGAACTACACATTGATGTTATGAGTTCCAAATGCCCAGGAGAACTTGGCATTCAAGACAAGATTTCAGAAACAGACCAGCATTCTGATACTTTGCTTTGTACTGAGAACCATGGGAAGAAAGATGCAAATAGTCAACAAGATGCAGGAATCCAGGAAAGAAGCCCTGATTTAGACATTGTGAGATGTACTGAAATTGAAAAACATATTGATGAATTTAAAAGTAAATATATTTTTGGACATAGCATGATGGAAAAATGCAAATTGGAAAAAAAGAGCAAAGAATCCTTTATTGAGTTAAATATTGATAGAGGATTGATGGTAGAACAAAATTCTTTGGGTTCTGAAAACATTACAGCATATTTACCTCAAAATCAGCCATCATATAAAGCAACAGAATCTAGTAATTTATTAAACAGACAGGCTAAACTGGGTCCAGTAAGTGCCACGGATATCTTTGAAAAACAGCTAGAATTTTCAGAGCAGATTCCAAGTTCTCTAGAATATATGACAAAAACCAATATACATACAGGAAATACAAAGGAATGGCTAAAGAAAAAGAGTACATCAGCCTCACTTCCTGCAGATAGTACTGTGCGTTCTGTAATATCACACGTGAAAGGATATATGCCTGTGGTGCCTGCAGATTCAGTTAATCATCTAGATGATATAAATAGCAGTAGGCAAATAAGTGACATTTCTGTTAGGGTTCAATATTGTGATTCAACAAAATTAAGTTGCCATTCAAAACTGGGATCACTAGATAGGTTCAGAAAATATTATGGGAATTTAAAAAAGAATGCATCAATAAAAGATACAGAAATAAGAAATAGTGATGAAGCACCAGTCTGTTCCGGATCTATGGCTGGTGATAGAACAAATCTACAGATTATTTGTGAAACTCCAACAAAAGAATATATTGAGTCTAATAATAATGGCTTTAATTGCTTCCTTCCCTTAGAAAAGTCTCAACATTCCCCAGAAGAAAATCTGGCAATCAGAAAAGCTTTTAGTACAAATACCATTACAAAATATTCTCATAAAGTAAGGAAATCTCTATCTGGATCTAATTGTACAAGGACACTCGCCTCTAAAGTGTCAAGAATGAAAGAATGTGATAAGGATGTTATAAGTATGCAACCCATAGAGAAATCTTCAGTTCAAACTGAAGTGTGTTCAGACCCCAAAGATAAAAGTATACAGCATTTCACATCTAGAAGTACTCATTTACAAAATACCCATAAAAAATCTCAACATTGTCTTTCTATAAGAGAGGAAGAGGAAGAAAGTAATTGTTTTGCTTCAGCCTCTGATAAACAAGGTAATTCCATGGGAACATTGAGTGCAAGAGCAGATGTGGAAGGAACTGTCAGTCATTGTTTCATTGACACGGATGGAGAATACACAATCTCCGAAAACAGACACTCAGTTCTGTGTAACAAAGTGGATACCGACAATTCTTGTGAAGACGCAAGCATTATGGGTGAATTTACAAAGGAAGCTGCGAAATGTAATGAGTTTCAAAGCGTAAATGTGCCTGGAAATATGGAGAAGAACACAGATGATTCAAGTGTGAATGAGAAACCAAAATTCAGTCCCTCTGAGTGGTTTTATAAGTTTGATGCATCATTGGGCAGAATGGTATTCATCAACAAAATGAGTGGGCTGAGTTCCTATAGTGCTCCTCCTGAAGAAACTTCGGTAGCTTGTACTCAGGATCTAAGCACAATAGCTGTAAATGTCATAGAGAATGGTAAGTACATGGTGTACAACTGTTTCATTGCGTTATGGAGGCAATGGCTGTATCAGGAGTTAAATCTTAATCATTCAGAGTAATATCTTCTCCAATACACTGTGAGAGATTATGGAAAGGTTAGGAAAGGAACAGAGGAAAGAGCAGATGTAAACAATTAAATTAAGAGCAGATAAGTCAGTTGATAGCTTATTTCATAAATGGCAGATTTGCCTAGGAGTAGGTGAAAAATATGAGAAGCATTGAAGAAGAAATCATATGTAGTGTGGTATCATTTATATTTTTATTTTTACTAGTCTTGTTGATATATTATTAATGGGTTTTCAGATTTATTTAGTAGTAATTTTAAATGTACTATGAGTGTTTTAATAATTTCTTATATTGTGTAAGCTACTGAGAGCTGGCAGATTGCAGTGGAATAGATGTGCAAATCAATCAATCAATCAATGAGACTACATCATATTTAATTCAATATAAATGAGGGTGAAGAATTCCTCTTATTGCCTCTTTAATCTTGCTCAATTCTATGTCACTTAACATACATGTATGGTATATAGGTATATATATTCTCAATTTACCACAATGGAGCCCCAAATTTCTTGTGCTAAGCAGAATAGTTGTTAAGTGAGTCTTGCCCCATTTTTACAGTCTTCCTTGCCACCACCATTAAGTGAATCACTGCAGTTGTTAAGTCAGTCACCCAGTTGTTAAGTGAATCTGGCTTCCCCATTCTTATCAGAAGGTCCAGGACTCTGGAGCACCACAGCTATCATAAATACATACCAATTGCAAAGTGTTCGAATTTTGATCACATGATGTTGGGGATGCTGCAACAGTCATAAATGTGAAAGATGATCATAACTCACTTTTTACAGTGCCATTGTAACTTTGAACAGTTACTTAATGAATGGTTGTAAATTGAGGACTACCTGTATATGGGTAGAAATGTTAAATGGATTTATAAAATTCTTGTAAATTTGATTGCCCAATTAGCAATGAAGACAATGATTTTCTCTTGAATCATCTGGCTTCATTCTGTACTTAAGAATTGTTTAAAACAATAAGCTTCCAGCAAATAGATTTGTCATTTCTTTTTCAATCACAGTACAGATTACTTTATCGAAAATTATGGGTATTGTTACAGAAGATAGTCCAATTACCTGCATAATTAGAAGTGTACTTAAATGGAACTTCTTCCTATAGTAGTTATGTGTAGGTTAAGCAACATAGAATTCAATATAGTTTTGGTAATTAAATTCTGTTGCAGCATTTCTCAAATGCTTGAATCCTGATTCTTTTTAAAATGTATATTATCTTCCTGACTATTGTATTTGCAACCATCTCTTTCATGGGGAAGAACAACATGCAGCTGCATGGAGTCTGAATGTAAGGTTCAGTAGTAGCATAAGAAGCAGACTAGACTGATAGTGGGCCCAAAAGATTCATACTTCTGCTTCAGTATATACTTTCAAGCAGAACATATCTACTATTGAATGAAAAGTATATTTGGCTCTACTTGATTAGGATATTTTCCTTCCTGACATGTTCTACTTCTTGTTTAGGATATTTTCTTTCCTGACATGTTCACTAGGTTTCTAGTGCCTTATTTTGAAAGACTATAACACTATTTGAGAATCGCATCATTACTAGCCTTACTAATACTTCCCATGTTTGTATATTTGAAGATACTGATCACAATGTAATTCTGCTTAGTTTTATACTATGACTTCCACCATGTGAATTTATAAAATGGGATGACTAGGGATTGTAATAACATGCAGAAGTATATATAGAGGTAATTATAAGAGTACATATCGAAATAACCGATTAAATATTTAGGGTTTCAGTGCAGGTGCCATCCCTTTCGAAGTGAAGTCATTGTGCCCTTCCTTCCAAAAGCACAGAAAGAGAGGAGTTTGGAAAGTCAGGATTACAGAGGTAGGCCAAGTTTACCAGGGCATAAAATACTAATTCTGCAACTGTCCCAACAGAAACTTGGTGCAATTTGAGCTCTATTAACAGTTACATTTGTATGAATCATCTGAAAATAGCTTTTCTAGATTCAAAGTCACCTGCAGTATTGTGTCTGTAGAGATTCTCAGTCATCCAGGTCATGTTTGTCCCAAAGGTGTTTTTTCAGGAGGCAACTGGGCTTTCTTGGTTTTTCTTTGACCTGGATGACTGAGAATCTCTACAGACTTTTAGCTATGCAATTTGGGAAGAACACCTTCGAATGGTGTGGGAGTATGGATTTCCAGAAAAATTGCAGACTACAGGAACCATTAGCACTACTCAGGTGACCCCAAGGACACAAATAAACTTTCAAGTGCTTCAACAACCCTCTAAAAGGATGGAAATGACCAGCTGTCTGCAACGAATATAAAACCTTCCATTCTGCACCATCCAGTCAGAGCTGAAAAAGCTTCTTGGATGAGAAGTGAAATGTCTTCAAAGAAAAAACAAGGAAGTCCAGTTGTCTACTAAAAAAGCACCTTTGGGACTGCAGTATTGTGGATAATGTGAAGTGTTCGGTTCTATGTAAACAGTGTCAGTGGTTTGAAAAAGAATGATCCAGTCTGCTTTAATTGTTTTGCTCTAAAAAAAGGTTAAATTTTTCAGACTTTATCAGCCACAAAATATTAAACAATTGTTCTGCTACTTTATTAGTATGTTTACAGTTGAAATAGAGGAGGCAATGATTTCTAACATTTTTAAATAACAGAGTACATGTATTGTGTACTAAAATGTACAATAGATTGGAAGATTCAGAATGTGTTTAGTACAAAATGTAAGGTTTTTGAAAAAAAAAAAGTCATATTGTACCTGATCCCAGTATGTGGGAGAGGGGGCATTCTGCTCCCTTTTGCCTTTCAGCTCCAATTCAGTAGCCCTTAAGCAATCGCATTCCATTTTATACCAAATTTATATTTTGCTGATAAAGAAATAAAGGGAGAGCTGATGAAAGCTAAAAAGCTTGAAATAGATCTATACTAGTCTCAATTTATTTCTTTATCAGCAATATATATATATCTTCTTAAGTTTTCATGGGTGTGCTGTGATGCCTACCAGAATCCTTTCCCCTCTACAGCAGACAGATAATAATAGAGAATCTGAGAAAGCTGGGCCTGTAACACAAAGCCAAGCAGCTAGGAGGAGGAAGCAGGAAGAAAAACTGTTGTCCTCCAATCGGAACACAGAGTTGCAGGCTAGCCAGCATATGTCAGCAGCAGCAAATATAGATAAGTGACAGCTCCGGCCCTGCAACAGAGAATCCATAGCTTCTACATGAAACAGAGCCTGAAGATGACAGGGTTGTGAGCCTGTCGAAACGTTGCTTTAAGAAAAACTTATAATTTCAAGATTGCATGTTATCTTTTCCCTTAGATGCACAAGAAGAATCTCTTCAGGGCCTACTTTCAGAGTGGGACAATCCTGTGTTTGCTCAATGTCCAGAGGTAGGTAATTTTATGTAGCATTTATTTATTTGTTTATTTAAATTTATTGGCAACCATGAAGCATTTATTTATTTATTATTGCATTTAATTTATTGATGACCCAAAGTAACACTGGGTATCTTACAGTATTAAAAGGACACAACTATACAAAACCTATACACAATACAAATAAAATGCTATAAAAATATAAATACTCAACACCAACTAAAAGATAGGGAGGAAGTAGGATGAGCAGTGGGGGGGGGGAGTGAGATCTACTATTAATCTATCAATCAATCTAAAATTCTGTAAAGCTACACACATATTAGATATATTACTTCCTGGCTGAACTTGGCTGATTTAAAAAAAAGGTCTGCATTTAAATGGGAGACCAATAGGAGATCCCAGTGCTATAGGCTCAACTGGGAATTCAAAGGAAAAAAGTATCCTGGAAGAATGCAGTGGCAAAGCATTTTCATATCATTAGCAAGTAAATTGTAACTTTTGGGAAGGTATGGTGAACTGAAGATTACTCTATGAAAGTGGAGCCAATACAGTTACCTGCTGAAATATGATATGGTAGAGGAGGTGGTCAAAAATTCAATGATAGCATGGGCTAAAAATATTGGGCACAACATAAACTTAAACGAATGGGATACAATTTGGAATAGCAATCTCAAAATGACCATGGCGGTAGCCTACAAGGAAAATCAATATAAGATGCTACATAGGTGGCATCTAGCCCCTGCCAGGATTGCCAAAATCTACCCTAACATGAGCCCAAAATGCTGGAAATGTGGCCACCATCAAGGCACCTTCTACCACTGTTGGTGGACATGTCCCAAAGCGAAAAAAATTTGGAGAAAAATTGATCTCGGAAATGATAGAGGAAAATGGATCTCGGAAATGATAGAGGAAAATATAAATTTTGAACTGGAAACTTTTCTCCTGGGAATCCTGAAAAAAGAATACAAGAAGGAAAAGAGGTATCTAATCATACACATAATAACAACGGCAAGAATAACGTACGCTCAGTACTGGAAAGAGGAAAAATTACCACCGGAAGAACATGTAATTAGTAAGATATTAGAGTGCACCGAAATGAATAAGCTAACACTTGAGATTAACGAAAGAGAGAATACAGAATACTATGCAGTGTGGGAAATGTGGTATAAGTGGATGGAGAAGAGAAACAAAATGCATAGCATGAGGGGTACAAGGAATAATCCAATAGTGACTAAATAGAATTGAACATTACCATTCGTACCATATTTTAAACTATAACCAATGATGCAATATTATGTAAATAATATGTAAACAATGTATATATATTTGTTAACACCACGGAACCGAAAAACGTTTGAATTGTATTACTATATATCACAATAAAAAACTAATAAAAAAAAGAAAAAAAAAGAAAGTTGAGCCAGTCTGTGGCAAAGACCAAGGAACCAATCCAGTGATTAGACCTGCTCCATGGAATCTCCGGATTGTGCATGACTATGATTTAGGATTTAATTGTTGAGCACACAGAAGGGAAAAAGAGAGGCTTAGCAAAATTATAGCAGCTGAGTCCCAACCAGCTTTGCATTAAAAAATGGAAACATTTACTTCTGAAAGGGAAGTTATTTTTTTTAATTGTTACAAGGAGAACATTCCCAGCAAGAGTGAACCTTTTTCCCCAAGTCAGACTCTAGAACCAGGAATAAATTGTGATCATCACCATTGGCTTGAGCCAGGATAATTGGATTATTATTAAGGATAATTAATTCTGACCCTCAAAAGCAATTGAGAATCTCTGCAGCCTGTTTGTAGAATGATACCTAATTACAACATAGTATACTATAGTTTTATTCGTTCTTTATATCCATATCAGACATGCTGATACTAAAGTGGGGATGTGATTTTTTTTAGTCTGCCATTTGCTTATCTAGTAACAATTCTAAGAAGTGATTGTTTCTCTTACAGGTTGCTCTGGATGTTAGCAGTGGGCAGGCAGATACCCTTGCTGTGAAAATACATAATATCCTCTATCCTTATCGGTTCACTAAAAAGATGATTGATTCTCTGCAGGTAAATGTGTAAATAGCAGCATTGCAAGAGAACACATGTACAGTATTCATTTATTCTGGGTTGTAACAATCTATAGTAAAATAGTGCTAGAGTTAGCAAATAATTAGTTACAGATCCATGTTAACAATGTCGAAATCTAACAAAATCACATTTTTTCATTTATGTTCTAGAATTATTCTGTTTTTTAAAAACTGTTATTATTTTTGAATAATTTATAGGTTCTTAATCAAGTGGACAATAAATTTATTGCCTGTTTAATGAATACTAGAGAAGATGAGAATGAACATGCAGGTAAAAATGCAATTTCTTCTTATAAAAAAACCCTTTTTTTAAACTTTCTGTAAAATTTAAAACTTTTTGTAAAACTTACTTATACATGAGATAATTCCATAACTGCGAGAAAAAATTAATTGAACAAAATTGTGTGTGTTGTTTCTTAACCCTTTTAAATTATCCCAAGTTACTCAATTGAATAATTAAAAAAAAATAAAACTGGAACATCTAATAATAATGCTTTACTAAATGATTGTTCTGCCTAACTGCCAGCAACTCCTTTATACAGATTCTACTATTGCATTGCTACCACCTATATGTATATGTATCTATTCAGTACAATATTAACTGGAAAATAACTACACACAGTGGCCTATGTTGAAATGCAGAACAATATTTATAATTTGACTTCATTGGTAATATTGATTCAAGGGGTTCAGTCTTACTTGAAATAATAGAATTAGGTGAGCTCCAAAACATTTTCTTGCAACTGTTCTCTTCCCCCAAGGGAAGAAAGAAGCTAAATTGAAAGATTTCTAATTCAAATTTTTATTTGTTTGAAAAGCTTCTCATATAAGCTTGAACAAATTGTTGCCCTACATTCTAACCTACCTCACAAGCAGAGGATAAAGTGAGGTTAAAATTAGAACTGGTGTTATGTGTTAAGGTGATGAAGACACTGTTTTTATGGCTCTAGATGGAAATCTTCTTGTACTTGTGGATCAGCATGCAGCCCATGAGCGTGTCCGTCTTGAGCAACTTATCGCAGGTATAGCTTCAGATGGTCAAAGAAAATACTTTTATGGCTGATAAAATAAGCTGGAAGCTGAAAAATCAAATTTATTGAGATACAAATATATATTAATAATTAAGAATGAATGTATATTAATGATTATTGATGATTAAGAATTGATGATCATTGATGATTAGGAATTCCTATATGGATTTTATTGGAGGTTTAATAGAATATGAATACTTTCCATTTTGTCTATCATGGAGAATGACATTCTTGAGCTTTACAAGAATCTGGTCAGTTATGAAAGATAACAGCAATTCTTGTAATTTAGAATAGTTCATTGATCTCCAGATCAACAACAGCTATGAATTTCTTAAAGTGAAGAGTCCAAGAGAAAATTTGTTGGCTCTGGCCTGGCAGCAATAATTGGACAAGAATGTGAAAAACTCTCCAGGTTGTAAGAAGTGTTTATTATACGTTTTAAATGGAGTCATTTATAGTTATGATAGTTTGCTCTATTATTTCAGGGATGATAATTTGTTGATAAAAGTGTTATAATAATTGATGTCTCTCAGGATGGCCTTGGTTAATATTGGCAGTTACAATATAACATTAACAAGACTGCTGCCAAGGATAAATAATATTTCTTCTTTAATACTGTAGTATAGGTTGCCCATCAGTTGGTGGGTAGAATAATATTAGTTTCTTAGTGAATATATACTGTCTTCAAAACATCATGAACAATGATGCTCTGTTTGTTGCTCTATTATTAGATTCCTATGACAAGCAACATGAAGCACAGGGCAAGAAGAAATTATTGTCTTCCACTTTGAGTCCCCCATTGGAGATTGACGTAACAGAGGATCAGAGAAGACTCTTATGGTTGGTACTACTACTCAGAGCATCCAACATATTGACCGTTCCTTCAAAAAAATAAGGGTGCTTTCAGATTAGACTTTTAAATTGTTATATTAATACTTATTCTTCTCAATTGAATTAAAAATAATCTGAATTGGATAAGATCCTATAAAATAAAGAACATAATTTTATTGCGTGATCAATGAGTAAACGGTCTGTAATAGATTCTCCACCAACGTTGACTCAAGAAGTGATTGGTCTTTATTAATTGTCACATCTATTTGAAAATTTGACATAATACGTAGTTCAGGAGTTTCAACACTGGAAAAGAACTAGAGTATCTGAGGCTGCACTTTAGAATTTTTGTTTAACTTTGCAGGTGCTGTCATAAAAGTCTGGAGAACTTAGGCCTTGAATTGCTGTTTCCCAAAAACAATCTCTCTCAGATTCTTGTTGGGAAAGTGCCACTGTGTTTTGTGGAGAGAGAGGCTAATGAATTGCGCCGTGGAAGGCATACCGTGACTAAGGGAATTGTGCAGGTGAGATATGCATGTAGGTATTAAATGATGCCCTAATTCACTGTTCAGCACAAAGTTTGGAATTTCTATTACATAAAAAATTACAGCTTCCAGTTGTTTTTTTACTTTTATGCCAGAAGTCTGGATAAAAACCTGAAAATGTAAGATAACGTAGAGTGAGAAAACTCATGCTTTTAATTGGTTTTGCTTTAGATTAAAGTTACGATTAGCAGTTCTATGCCAGGATGAGCTGTGGAAATTGGATATTCTCTTGTAGAATGCTTGTTCTTTGAAAATGCTGTGCAACCATTTGAGGGTTGCGGGTTTTTTTAGTTTTTAGTTTAGCTGATGAAAAAAAAACATTTTCAATAATTGTTTGAAATCTTCATTGTTAATAAACCTGCTACTTCTGAGTTGGTACTAATTGTAGCTTGTTTAATAAAGAAGTGAGCTATGATCTATTTTTTCCTCCAGTTGGGTTTATGTGTATATTGGCAAACAATTACTGTATTGTGCTTGCTTTGGAAAAAGAATATGCTCAGTTTCTGATAATAGTGGCTTTACAAAAAATTTACTGAGAACTTGTATTTTTAAAAATTTAAAGTATATATCATTATATTCTGATACTTCTGTTATTATTTGATAATCTTTTTTTAGATGATAACATTTCTTTGAACACAAAACAGAAACTGAATTCTGACATATTTTGTTTATTTTTTCAGGAGCTCATTCAAGAACAAATTGAGGTATGGTCTTTTGAAGATAATATATGTATATATTTTGAAGAATGCTATGAAATGAAAATGTTTTACTAATTAAAATTAAAATGAGAAGATGTACTATGTTTGATTTTCTATCTATACAATTTACAGTTTTGGTAGGTTCCTGTTTTCATCAGTAGCCAAAATAGGCAGAGAAGAACTTCATTATGTTGCTTAATATTAAAAAATATAATCTAATTTTAAAAGAGCAAATCCAAAGAGCAAAAATTTTCCAGAATAGTTTAATAAAATTATTTAACTATGGAATCCATCTTTATTTGCCATCAAAGGGAATTTTTATGAGTGACTTGAAAAACCATGACATGGTCCACATGGATTATTATTTTGTTGTAAGGATTCGGAAATGGACTTATATTTATATATATCCTCACTAAAAAAAGTAATCAGTGAATCAGTGCAAGTTGTGCAAGTTAATTCTCATTTTATAATGTCAATAATTATATTGACAAATCTTGAAAACAATCGCAAAATCAGCAATAGGAATACAAAATTGTATCAAATTCACCTGTTTCCTGGTGTTCAAACGTGGCTCCAGATCAGTGACTTTAATACACATGTGCAACCTTTTTTATCTCAAGGGTTTCTGAATAACATGCTAGAAATAAGTTGATAAATCTAGGGCAAACTCCATAAATTTAATTTAGGTATATTAAAATTATATATGTTATTAAGCTCAAATTAAATACAATTAAGTGCAGTTTAATTAAATACTTCCCATATATTTATTATTTTCTTCTTCTATCATATGAAAAAAATAAAATTGAGCAGCAGCTTTTGGAGGAGCTCTGGCACTATAGCTAAGGTTTTCAAAGACTACAAGTTGTAATTTGTACGTCTCGTTATGTCTAACTACTAGTACTTTTCATTCTTCATTCAACATTTGTAGAAAATCAGCCAATATACTCTTATTTTCAGTTACTACAGACAACTGGTGGGGCACAAGGGACATTACCATTAACCATTCTGAAAGTGCTAGCTTCCCAGGCCTGCCATGGTAAGGAAAATATTGTTTCATGCCTTTTTGTTCTGAAGCAAGTATGCTATCACTGAAAAGTCAGCAGTAAAAGAGAACAGCAGGATCCATTATTTTTCTTGCTGAAGAATTTGGGACATAATTTACACATTGGCTATGCTTTAGATTGTATGTCAATTTTCTTAGTAATTCTGAATCAGAAGGCAAACAGAATCAGTTGTTAACTGCCTGTATCACCTGCACTTGGGACTTTCTCTGATTCCCACCAGGACTCATCAGGGTATCATTGCCCAAGTCATCATTTGGTTTTCAGCTACCCCCAAGTGCCCCTGAGGAGATCCCTGATGATTTGAATTGGGATTTGATCATCTAGCAAGTGAAAGACATTGTAGCTCATTCTTCATGGAGGGATTCTTGCAGGGAAAGGAAGCTCTGCACGCTGGTCCCAATGGATTATTCCAATTTGTAATCTGAGGCTATCTGAAATTTCAGAGATGAGTCCAACATAATTTTCTTCCTTGTCCCACTTTGCTAATCATAAAGATCTTTTTGCCATCGGAAACTTCTAATTTCCAAAAGAACCAAACAAAAGACGATGGGCAGCTTGTGGGGTGAGCATCAATACGAAAGGTTCAGAGAGAGATCCATTGGATCAAACGGCTGTCCCCAGTATGGGAGGAAACCTAGGCCAGCCCAAGAGTATATGTTATAGCTTTAGCAGGCTACATAGGTATCTTAATTTCCCAGTGGCTGTGTTCCAGATTAGTTAAGGACCTAGCAGTTGCATTTGCACATGCAATATCTGGGGGTTTTAACCTTTTATTTCTTTTTGCAATGTAGTGTTTTTTCAAATAATTTAAAATTATAAATGAAATAAATAAAAGCAAATACAAACTATGTCAGTCATTCCTTGCCAGAAAAAGTCATGTAAGGGAAACCAGATATAATTATTTTCTCCTTGTAGCCCTTTAGAATAAGCCATCTTTAAAACTATTTTCCTCTTTTAGCCATATAGAGTAAACCAACTTTATAAATCTTCCCTGAATTTTTAAGATCTCACTTTTTAACCCTCTCAGAAAGAGACCCAGAACTAGTTTTTTGTTCATCTGTTTTTGTAGTCACAAGTCTTTCAATACTTATCCTTTCATTTGTCCCTCTCAGTGAAATCTTTCTAGACCTTAAAAAATTATTTTATATATATATCTAGTAAAAAATTAACCAAATCCATTTCCTGGTATAATAATTGTACAGTTCCTTGGGGAATAAATCATCAGTATGCACTATGTGTCCATATCTTTCTCCATTTCACTGCTTATCACAAATATCTCTTCAAAATAATTTCAGAATTATCAGTTAAAGCTTGTTCTATAACTTCATTACAACATCTGTTCATTTTATCAAGAAGTTTGTCTATGTGCTCAAAAATATTAGCAAAAAATATTTAATAGCTTTTGTTATAGAATTCTGCTCCATTCTTTTCTTTATCCTTTGCCTCTAATGTCCAGCCTTCAAGGGCCTCTATCATAAAATCCCAAAACAAAACTATTTTCTTATGAGAAAGTTCATTCTAATTAAATCAAAGTTAAAATTCCAAATGAATCTGGCCCTATAATTCATCATTAACAATCTGAAATCCATATTGTAAGTATCATTTTCCTTTATTATCCACAACCCGCTCCCTCCCCCCCCCTTACAGGTAGTCCTCAATTTACAACCATAATTAGAATTGGAATGTCCATCACTAAGCAGTAAATCATGCCTGATTTTACAACTTTTTTTTGCCAGAATCTTTAAGTGACGGATGGTCATTAAGAAAATCAGGCTTCCCCTATTGACTTTGCTTGTCAGAAGCCCCCTGTAATTATAACAAATGGCAATTACATGACACTGGGATGCTGCAACCATTGTTCATACTTTTTTTTGGAAATAAATTGTTTTGGAAAATAAAGAAACTAAAGAAAAAGAGGAACTAAATATTTTACCACAAAACTCTCCTACTCTTCTTTCTTTTCAGGTGCTATTAAATTCAACGACAGCTTGACTTTTGATGAAAGTTGCCATCTTATGGCTTCTTTGTCATGTTGTCAACTGCCTTTCCAGTGTGCTCACGGGAGACCTTCCATGTTGCCTCTGGCAGATGTGGATCATTTGCAGCAGGAAAGTCAGGTAGGTACAGAGCACATAAGATGCACATTGTGTTGACTGTTACTCTGCTACCTGTGTGTCAATGTCATTTACTATGGGCCTTGGTAAAATAGAATCATAGCTGTGAGATGGGTGCCTCGATATATTGTTTAAATTAGTAAAGGAATAAAATCCCTTGTTGCAGTTGAATGTTCTAAGATATTTAACATCAGCTGAAGAATTTTGTCCTATTCTTTTAATCTGAAAGAACTGAAAGAATGTCAAAATATGATATTGCCCAAATACCAAGAATATGTTATTAAAATTGGAGGGAAAAAACATAAATAACCTGGACTATGCTGATTACCCTACTCTGACAGTTGAAACTATGTAGGATCTCCAGGCTCTTTTAATATAATAATAATAATAATAATAATAATAATAATAATAATAATAATAATAATAATGAAACACAGTGAAAAATGGGACTAAAATTATAGATAAAGAAGACCAAATTAGGTACAATAACTTAGAATTGACAGTGAAGATGTTGAAGAGAGCTTTTGCATTTTATGATCAACTATAAATGAACAGCAGCCAAAAAATATGCCGCAGACTAGCATTTAGTAGAGTAGCAATGAAGTCCTTGGAAAAGTTATTCAGATGCTGGGATGGTCTACATCTACAAAGACCAGAATAATGCAAATAATGGCATTCTGTGTAACTTCTTTTAGAAGCAAAAGTTGGATTTTGAAAAGGCAGGATAGAAAGACCATTGATGCTTTTGGTATTGAAGAAACCTCTGAGAATTCTGTGGACAGCGAAGAAAACAACCACATGCATCATTGAACAAATGAAGCTAGAGTTCTCACTTGAGGCACAAATGACCAGGCTCAAATTAGTCTGCTTCAAAGATGTTATATGAAGTCCTAATTCTCTAGAAAAGTCTCTAATACAGAGAAAGGTGGAAGAAAAGAAAACAGGATAACCAACATCCAGATGGATAGACTTAGTTATAGTGGCCATTGGAAGACCTGAAGGATCAGGTTAGAGTCAGATAGTCATAGAATTATTAGGAGGCAGCACAGACTTGATAGCACATAATCTATCAATATTGGTACCATTATAACCATTAACTACTGTCATCAACAGCAGAACACTCATTTTAAAATAATCTAAATTGGGTATCTCTATTTCTATCTCTGCCTGCTCAGCAGTTATTGCTATAGAATAGATATAGCTGTATTGTTAAAGGGCAAAATTTTCAAAGAATACTTTTTTAGCTTGGGGGAGTTAATTAATTTTTGGGGGGAGGATTTCTTTACACACTTATAGTTTCTCAAACTGCACAGTTGTTTACCATCAAAATTCAGTAGCAAACTGTATTATGGACCCTGCAGACTAGACAGGAATTTAAGAGTAAATTCTGGAGAAATCACAAAAAGGCTTAGGAAGGGCATACACAGCCTGCAAGTTTTTGATCCCTGCTGTATTGCATGCCAAATAGTATGCAACGAATTTGAAAATTTGTTAATCCGAATGCCAATTAGTAATAGAGGATTGTCTGGGTTATTGTCTTAATTATTGTCAATGAGCCATTGGCATTTTTTTCCCTACAGCCGAAACCTAATCTGGCCAAATTAAGAAAAATGGTTAAAGCCTGGAAGCTCTTTGGGAAAGAAAAAGAATCTACTGTGGAAGTTGAAGCCTCAACAGTTCTACCAGTATGAATACAGGTGCTATCTAAACACTTGTTTTTGTATTATGAATTCCCTGGTATTATGGAAGAGGAAAAGTATTTGGAAAGGAGTCTAATGTTTGGAGCATCTATATGGGAGTCAGAATCAAAGATTTTGTTCCCTTAGAGAACATGGAGTAATTTCATGTGCACTGGAATTGTTTTTTTAATTTGGAAAAAAAAAGCATTTTTTTAAATGAACCCTTGCCTCTTTTTACCAAAGTAGTTTCACATATTTGCAAAACTCTGATTTAAACAATAATTCTGGTGTTTTATATCAATTCATAATGGGAGCTAAATTTAAACCTGATTTCTAGTGCAGGTTGTACTTTTTAATGAATTGCTATTTAAAAACAGTCTTCCATCTTTTTGCTATTGCTAACATGGAGCATAGATTACTTTAACTTTCTTAAAGTATGTATCACCTTTAGATGAAAGCAAAGTGAGAACAGGTTAAAAAGCAATGTAATTTCCATTTTATATTTAGTCAGTTTTCTATTCTATCTTCTTTTTGAAGCTTTTTCTATGTATTATAGAAAATATTTCTCAACAATTTAAGAGCAATGCCTTCTTTCATGAGATCAAAAATAAGCAATTCTGATAGTCAAATGTTTTAGAGTACAGTTCTCACAATTCTTTATCACTGACCATAAAGGCAGAGGTTTATGGGAACTGAAATCCAAAGTACCTGGAGGACATTAAGTTGGCTATTCCTGAATTAGTATGGCACCGGCATATGAAGACTTCAGAATTTTGTGGGATATTACTAATAAAGCTGTTGAAACATACCTGGAGGTCTCATCCCAACAGAAAAAGCACAGCTAAAAAAATACTTTTGAAGATAGCACTTTCATTTTTTGTAGTTTATTTATTTCCCCAATGAAAATATTGGTATTTGTTATATCACCCATTTATTCTGGAATAAATTAAGCCCATAGTGCAAAGTTTCAAAGTTCACGATCATCTGGATGATAAAGTTCACTCATAAGACGATAGATATAAGAAGGAGCGTTGCCTCCAATGTTTGAGATGAAGAGTGTAATAAGTTCTGGAGGAACGTAGTCAAAAACTGGACAGTAAACATTGACCTTTGATAGAATCTCTCCTGAAAGAAAAAGATTTACATGATTGAAAAATGACCAGTAACACAAAGAGAGAGACGGGGTGACCAGCAGATATGTCTACTGCAAAAAGCAATTTAGTTTCATATTATTTAGAATAAATTATTTGCACTTAGGTCCATGAAACCATTGAAAAGTAGTTATGACTCATTAAAGACCTACTTCAATGTAAATGCATTCAGCTGAGAACTTAGTTACATGCATAAATCTATGTGTGCTGGTATTCTGCCTTAAAACAAGGCATTGCTATGAGGGGGGGAGACTGCTGATCTAAAACTTCTATTTCCCCTTGAGGCTCTGGGATTAGGTGAAATGTCTACCAGCCCTTCGGATTAGCATAGGTATTTTCCCACCCACTGATTTACAGCAAGAAACAACAAGTATTGGAGCTTAAACACCAATGAAAACATGGTCACTGGTAGTTCCACCTAGCTACTTTGTTCATGTAGTACAATAGCCCAGCTGCCAGAGTGGTTCCATGATGAGAATTCCCATTAGAAAAGGTTGGATGCTACGTATCTAAATTAATCATTCAAAAGTCCAGGTTTTAAGCAAGTGCCTCCAGCTTGAAGCTGACTAATTTTGCGCATGCCGAAGATCACACTTGGAAAAATTGAACAGGACTCTTAAGTGATAAAATTAACTCATTTCTCCATAGCTCTCAATTAACAAATGTTTTTACCTTCTGTAAAAGGCAGTACTTCCTGTGGAGAGACAAACTTGTGGAATGAATCCTCTTCATTAAGAAACTGAAAGTGAGAAGAGCAAGAGACAGAGAAGGATTAGACATAATCTCAACAACTCAATATTCCCCTGCTCAGTAACATACGTTAGAGGACCTCAAACTTCATTACACCGCAATCCCGTGAAATGAGAAATAATACCCTATAATCCTACTGTAAATAAAACTAATAAAATAAGTGAATTCAGAAACCTGTTTGATTGCCCAGTTTTTGATAGAGGGTTAGATCCAAAGATTTAGCCATTTCTCAGAACTCACCCAGGGTTTTGTTCCTCACTTTAACTGAACAAGCACTCTTGTCAGTTTGGCACAGTTGAACCTGAAGAAAGTTTTGATAGCACTCCTACTTTGCCTCCACAGAACTGATCAGCCTTTTAAAAGTAGCAGGTCCACCTTGTAAATTGCTAGCAACTTGTGAGGATGGGGAGATTACAACCACTATCTGAGAATCCCCGCTGTGTGCCATAAATTTTGTTAGAAATTTATGGTGAGCATCACAGGGCTCACTGTTTCACTGACAAAGGTACGCAGATTCTTCTCTGAAAGGTACACTGCTTGCTTGCAGACCGCTAGCTGGATTCCATTTTTCCAGTGCATTCTTATTTATCTTTATATTGCCACAGTAGCACTTTTGTATTTCTCTCAACCAAAGATACAGTTCAAAAATCACTGCACTTACCTGTGGTGTGAGTTTGAACATGGGTGCACAGACAATGAGAGGAGTAGAATGGTGTTTGGCTGCTAAGGCCAGAGTATGAGTTCCACTGACGGCTATTAATGCGCCATTGGCCAAAATGGTTTTTGTTCCGATGATAACCTGCAAAATACAAGTGGACAATGAAAATTGCTTGTCATAACAAAATAAAAATTGATCTACAACATTAATAAATATCTTCTTTCTACATCATAATTTAAATGTTGGTTGCCAGAAAAAAACATGGTAAATTGTGGTCATATGACTGCGGGATGCTGCAGTCATAAATGTGAGTCGGTTATCAAGAGCCCAAAATGCAATCACGTGAGCATGGGGTATGTATGTGTGGCCATCGAAATTTGAATGGTTGCTAAGCAACTGGTCAAAAGTTGAAGACCACCTGTAAAAAGAAATCTGGGTAAAGATACAATTGGAATGATAGTGTATCACCAATAACAATACAACAATGCAAGATATACATATGTGGTTTTTGTTTTTCCTCTATGAAAATCTATGATTTGGTGTTCTGCCAGTAAAAAGAAAACATGTCAACTCTGAAGAGACAAATCCAAGAAGCCCACCTTGTTGACTCGAGACATAACAGCAAAGATGGCTGCATCACTCATGACCGTGGTTTCTATATTCTCTTTAGACAAACTGACAGCCATTTCATGGCCCTGCAAGAAAAAAAGATGTGGAAAGATTAATATTTGGGGAGATACAACAAGTAAACATTGTGAGCTATGCATTTTGAAGCTTCTTGAACATATATTATCAAGTTAGGCCACACAAACAATTCAAATAAGTTCAGCAGAAGAAAGAAAATGCAGTGAGATATCTGGCTAGGTAATTTTGAATTGGGTAAGCAACAGTGCATTTCTGCTTCATGAAGTCTACACATATATCATAGTATATTTTTATTTAAAATGATGTTCCATGTTAAGCGTCAACACCAAATTAGTGCAAAGAAGTGCTCACATAACAAGCCCTTACCTGGCAAAAGGGTGCACATTCAGCCACAATGACATGGAATTTCCTTTTACGTGCTGCCTCTTTCAGAAAAGCCTCCACTGTGCGTGAATAACCAATAGTCATAATCACCTCATTGGAGTGGATGTGTTCCAAAGCCTGGGTGGAAATATTTTCAGTAGTGCTCTCTACAAGGAAAAGAAATCTAATCATGAGAGAAGAGACAGAAATTTGCCTGGAAGATATCGTTCAACATTTCTCATATATAAATCTCTAAATTGACTAATTTTAACGGACATGGTTATAAAGATTTACTTTGGAACAGAGTATCAGAGTAAATGATAAGTCTACATTTCATAGAATTTTCAATTGACAGAATCAGTAGTCATGAATAACTGAAATATAGTAATAAAGAATTGGTTGGAAAAGCCTAAAGTGGAATGTTGCAAAGACATTTTTAAAAGACCACCTAAATATTTGCTGACAGAATGCATAGGATAGGAATAGATCATTTTTTGACACTGATGGACACAAGAGAATCTTGGGATTATGATGTAGACTTTTTAAAAGAATAGTTGTTGGGTGTGTTGTACATTTAAAAAACTCATTTGATTGAACATGGTCAATCCTAAAAGATATTGTGACATGCAAACTATGCATCACATCTTAATACCCACCCATCCTACCTCTGGATTGCTCTATATCAGTACTTTTCAATCTCAGCAACTTTAAACTGTATGAATTTCAACTCCCAGAATTCCCAACTGGCCAGAATTCCATAATTTATTTCCTAAGATATCTGGAACTCATAAGCATTCTTGGAAATGATGTAAAATTTTGATGCTGGTATTTTGTTTTACACTATGCCAACATCTTATTTAAAATCAGGTGAGTCTGCTGATTTTTAACAGATTCGTACACATTACATTGCACAACTTAATTTGTCTTTGCAATTATAATTGGAGGAAAAGTTATTACATACAAGCTGCTTAATTTCTTCAAATTACACAGGCAAAATATTTACTGTAGGTGTTCCATACAATGCAATTATTTCTTAGCATTGTCCAGTTCACAAATCAGGCCAGACTGCCTCTGCATTGTTTAAAATGTAACTAGCACTGAAGTCTTTCTACAGCATTCCTATTTAAATGGAAGAGATCTTTCTGCTGATTGGAAGGCATCTTAATGCTGCAATTTAGGATGTAAATTGAAAAATCTTATTTTACCAGGAATTATCTAATTTCCAATTCCTTCTATTCTACCATCATCTTCTCTTACCGAGTTCAAGTAACAGCTCTCTAATAGCATCAATAATATTGGCCCTTAGTGGCTGATAGCAGATCTTGAAATCTTCACTGAGACCTCCTGAGGTCAGAAGTTTGTGGAGAGATTCTTGCTGGTCACTCTCTTCACTACGTCCTCGGAGCCTGTGGAACAAATATCCAGGCAAAATGAGAAAATGTAGTGAAAGCCTGTAACATGGTCTCATCAAAAGATTTAAGAACTTTAAAAGTCATGTCTCTGGAAGGAACATTGTTCAAACTAAATGGTAAGAGAATATCGAGCAAACAAAATAGACTTAAGAAAACAGCTTTAATACATTAAGAACCATATGGAAGTAGTGGATTCTTAAGTAATTTGGCTTACAAACACACACATAGCAAAAGTATTCCGATAAAGAAATGTAGATGGTTCCTTCGTACAATCAAAGTTAAAAATATTAGGAAACACAAATGAGATATTTGATTTTGATTCTTCAAAATTAATGTTACACAAAATATCTTCTCAGAGGATGCCAAAAGAGTGAAAACTGCTGTAACTGCAACTGCAAGAAAACTGCTATAACTGCAAAACTGCTTAACTGCAAACTAAAGCAAACTTACCTGCTGTATTCTTCACGAATTATCTTCAACACTCGTCTCACCATGTTACCTACAGTGGTCTCAGATGGTTGGGCTGCACTCATTCTCTTACCTTCCTTACGAATCAAGTTCATTAACTCTCCTGAAATGAGAGGGAGATATATCTGCAGTTCAATCTACTTCTTCCCTTAATTACTTTCTTAATTTACATTCTGTTCCTCTATCTTCTCAGTTAACTGGACCTTTTATCATTAACCTTTAACCTGGGACTTTTGTATTACATGACATTACGGGTGTGCAATTATCTAAATAAGAGTTTCCATGACTTGATTGTTTAAACCAGACACTATTCTTGCTAATTTTAATCAACCAATTAAAGTCAACATTATACACTATGGGTCATAATGAAATATCAGGCTGATTCCATCTCTGTTAAACTTCCGAAAGTCCCCCTTTCATCAGGCTTGGGGGCCCCAAGGGAATGGTGAGTTTTGAGATGACTCCACTATTGTTAATAACTGTCATTCTCTCCTTGCCTTTTTAAAAACTATATTTTTAAAATTGTTTTTCTTTCATATTACTTTTTAAAAACTTTTATTGTGCACTGTCCAGAGTCACATTTTTGTGAGATGGGCAGCTATATAGATATGATGGATGGATGGATGGATGACAATGCGACTAAATGCAATGGAAGATTGAACTTTTGTACCTACTAACTTTCATATCGTATTTCTGTTACAATATCACCACAAGCAATATTAAAAAAATATTTATAATACAATACAATAACTAAATAACTAAACTTTATAAAGTTTTATTTTGGACAGTCTTAACATCTTTTCTACAAACTACAAGAGTCAATACAATCATAGTACTGAAAATATTACTTGTATATGAGTAAAAGCAACATATCTTTCAAAGAGCTTTCACCTGCAGATTTTAATAACCAGAGATTAATAATTATTAATATCTTTATTGATTCAATGTAACAAATAGTTTGTTAAATAACCAGTCCTAATCTTGAATTGAGCCAAGGAGACAAGTGAAAGGCTGTCAATATTCAGGTAATATGCAGTAGTAACTGAAAAATTCCATATTCTTTTCAAGAGTAGCCCTATTTAGAGCTTGTACTGTGGTATTTTACATGCAGTACTTTACATACAGTAATCTGCTTATAATTGCTGCTATATCCAGTTGTATCAACTGTGTGAAATGTAATCATGAGCAATGAAGTCCTTCCTACTGGGCAGCAAAGAATTCAGGAACATTCCATGCTATGAAGCTATCTTTAAATGAAAGCAGGACTACTTTCAGATTAAATTTAATTTTAATATCCAAATCAGTTTTCTGCTTATCAATAACTTCTTCATCTTGCCTGGCAGGATCTATCACAAGATGCTCCTCAGTAAGTTTTATTCCACTTTGACAAACTTCCATATCAGTTTTTTTTCTTTTAACATTAGATAACATTAATGGTTCCCAACAATGAACAATCTCTCCTGGAAACTTCATGGAGATTAGTTGTGTCTGTAGGGGATGTCAAAAGGCTAAAAATATTTTTAAAACAAATTTTTGATTTATTCTATGCAGTCATTACGATGGTAAAAGAATAAGCTTCCTTTGCTATCTTCACTGCCTGGAATAGCATTCTACTAAATTCAATATACTTTGTTTTAAGATTTTACCATTGCTTCAGTTATCTTTCTCTAACTTTCCTCTTCAGCTAAAATGGAAAGGATATGGAGGGTGCTATATTTACATAATATCTTTAAACACAAATTAGCCAGCTCATTATAGTTAACCGAGCCCAGCCCATATTAGTTTAAAGTTCGGTGTGTAATATCCAAGTAACTAGATTAATTTGATAAACCATTGTTAAGAACATCATCTCTTCCATACTTCAAATAAAGGTGGAAGAAAACTTTGCAAACTCATTCAAGAAAACATGGGGATACATCAGATGCCTGGGGTGAGCTTTAAGATGACCATCCTCCTCTCTGCAAAAAAGATGTTATTGGCACATAGTTTGAAACTCTTTAGAAACAGATGTGTCCATGCCAATGAAGTCACCAATAACTCATCCATCTTCAGAGGTCCGGTTCCAAATACCTGAGAATATTTTGACAGATAACATTTTGTCATCCAAGAACTGGAGAAACAAAATGCTGGAATGTTACAATTAGCCTTTCTACAGGGCAGACTTCCATCGCAACTGGATATTCTAGGTGGAAAGAAAAATTATATGCTGTGCAGTAGGCTTAAACAATAGAGTGCTTCACTGATGGAACCTATATTGATATTGTTTCCTGACTGCTTATTTCTACTCTATGACTATCATTAAATGTTGTACCTTATGATTCTTAATGAACGTATCTTTTCTTTTATGTACACTGAGAGCATATGCACCAAGACAAATTCCTCGTCTTTCCAATCACGCTTGGCCAATAAAAAATATTCTATTCTATTCTATTCTATTCTATTCTATTCTATTCTATTCTATTCTATTCTATTCTATTCTATTCTATTACAGAGGGGCATCAAAGAAACTGACTGAATTAAGACTTAAGGAGCATTTTCACTTTTCCTCTCTTGGAAAGTAATTAGCCCTGCTTTCTGTTTTATGCCGAGCAGGGGGTAAAGCCGGATTGAGGCAAAGAGGCTGGATCCAGCAGCCCGCGAAGGCATCTAATAAGCCTGTGCCTACCCCGCTCCCTCACCAGCATTGTCCCAGCGCCCGTTCGCCACGATCTTCCGCAGCAGCCCCACCGTCCGTCGGGCCACCTCCCCTGAACGCGGCAACTTTCCGCCTCTTTTCAGAAGCATCACGAAGTCTTCGATCTGGCCGGAAAGTTCGGACTCCTTCTTGGTGGTCAGGACCGACATTGCGGCGGCGGTGGAAGCTGAAAACAGTAACGATCTCAGCGGGGAACGAAAAAAAAAAGGGCTTTGGTTGCAGACCGGACCTTCGCAGAGCATCAGACGCCTTTCCGGGGAGCTGGGCTACCATTGGACAGAAGCGCTGGTTGGTCCCGCCCTTTTGTATATATACAGTATTTCAGGTCCAATCGTGAATTAAACATTAGTTGGAGAAGAAGAAAAAAAAAAAAACAAACCCGGGGCGTTCCGATTTCGTGAGATCGTCCCCCAAAAGTTTTGATTGCGAGGTGGCTTCTTGTTAAACATCTTATAACCGCAAAAGCGACTCTGCTTGCTCCATAACATTTAAACACGGAAAGAGCCAACCAAGTCATCGGTTCCAAAGCTGGGACGCCACCGCCTTTTCAAATCTTGGGAATCTGAAGAAATGTTAACATTTGCATCTTGTCAAAGTCTCTCGTGAGAGATGATGAGAAAACTCCAGTTGCGTGTTATCTCAACGTCCCCCAATAACACACAAACGCACACTATTGACTTCCCACTCCCTCCTCGTTCCGATGCAATTTGTGTTGGACAACAAGGATGAGACACAGTTTTTATCTGGTTTTATCGTTTATTCCATTTATACAGGCGCCCAGATCTCACATGAGATGAGCCGCCCAGATCTCACACTAGGTCGCTCACAATTAAAACATAAATGGTTCCTCCTAAAAAAGTAAATAAATGAAGCAACCGTACAAACAAAACATTGAAAACAGTATTTCCCCCCCTCCCCCAATACAGTCATCCGACAAAGACATAGACATTTTAGGGGCTCGACATTGCCCTCTTATGGAACATTAGGTGTGAGTAAACAAATAAGACACACATGAATAATATTAAAGATTCTGCGCAGGATGTGGCGGCAAAGTGGAAGTGTATTTAAACAGTAAATTTAGATTATGTTTTTCCTTATTTCCCTTTAAAGTTCTCAGCCTATTTTCTCAAAGAAAGGAATTAAGGACTATAATTACAACAATACAAACTACGGTAATACAAACAGGAGAAAATAGAACAAAAAAGACTAGAAGGTGCAGAAAACAAAGAAAAAAAGGAAAATAGAGGGGGGAAAGAAAATAAGAATATGGTAAAAAACAGGACAATAAATATATAAATGACATCCCCATCTTCATCACAAGCATAAACAGTTTTAGTAATTTATTACCTTCTCTTAAAATAAGCAAATAATGTCTTCTTCCCATATCCTATCTCTTATCTATAGACAAAACTATAATTATTTTCATTTCAGTCCTAATGTCAGCAAAAATCCATTAAAGGTTAACAGAGATAACAACATAGCTATTTTAGCCTTGATCAAATAAACCAACTTAATATACCTTCCATTTATTTCTCACTGTCATAGAACTTGGTTTCTTTTATTTTTATTCTTTCTCACAAAATTCTTTTTTTTTATTAAAAAGTTTTACAAAAAAGAGAAAAATTTCCCCCCTGTTCCCCCCACCCTTTACCCCCCTTCATCCCACCCTCCCCCCGACTTCCCAGAGCAAAATACAAAGTATTTCATTTAGTCAAACATAAACTAGATTAATCTACTTATCCTCAAAGTACTACCTCCCCCACTGAAACCTTAACTCCACTATCGATAACCAAATACTTCTAATACTAACAGTCATTCATAAGTTATTTGATATTTTCTTGTCTGATACTTATTTTGAATATAGTCAATCCATCTTCTCCATTCCGATACGTATCTTTCTTGCGTGTGGTCCTTCAAATACGCCGAGATTTTCGCCATTTCTGCTAGGTTTGTTACTTTCAATGTCCACTCTTCAATAGTAGGCAAAGAGTCTTTCTTCCAATATTGAGCTACCAGCAGCCTAACTGCTGATATTAAGTTCAAAATCAATTTAGTCTCTAAAACTGTACAGTCTGTAGTTATACCCAATAGAAACAATTGAGGAGTAAATTTTAACCTTCTTTTCAAAATGTTCTGCATCACCCACAAATTTTTATCCAAAATGCCTTGATTTTCTTGCAAGTCCACCATATATGGTAATAGGTTGCATCATTACATTCACATCTCCAACATTTAGCTTGCAAATTCGAGTACATACATGATAATTTCTTAGGATCTAAGTGCCATCTATAAAACATTTTATAAAAATTCTCTCTCAAATTTTGTGCTTGCGTAAATTTAACATTTCTGACCCAAATCTTTTCCCACGTTTCCATCATCACTGGTTCCTGAAAGTTTTGTGCCCATTTAATCATACAATCTTTAACCAATTCAGTTTCTGAGTCTATTTCCAGTAATGCATTTTTCCAAACCCTCAACAATGCATTTCTAAGTATATGACCCTTAAACACTTTATCCACTTTTTTTTCATACAACAAATAAGCATGCCATCCATATAACAAATCATAACCTTCTATATTTAACATTCTTTCTTCAGTTAAGTTGAACCAGTCACTAATTTGCGATAAAGCTGCAGCTTCATAATACAATCTTAAATTAGGCATTTTAAGGCCTCCTCTCTCACGTGTATCCTGTATAATTTTCAGTTTCACTCTTGGTTTCTTCCCAGCCCAAATAAAAGTATTAACCCCTTTCTTCTCACAAAATTCTTAAAAACTTAACAAGCCTCTTTTGTAAATCTCATATAGAAAAAATTAGCCAGGTCACTCTCTTGGTTTGTTGTTTGTACATCCCTTTTAATTATTAAGACATCAGCCAGTTTCTTTTGTATTTCAGCATAACATCTTTTTCAATGTTATTATTGTAGTCTATCATTTATAAATCTACTTTCAACTCAGTCAGGTAGAACTTGTTCCTCTTTTAAACACAATCTATAGCAGTAGACATTTTAAAAATTAATTTCTGTGTGAATTGGTTGAAAAATATTCTTTATAATGTCCATTGTTAGATTATTTTTGCTTCATTCTGTAATTGTAAATTGAATTTAAGTGTTCTCCTTTAATTGTAATCTTAGCTCCTTATAGTTTTCTCTGGTGTCCAGTTTTGAATATTTTTATATTTTATATTTTTTAAAAAATCAAAGCAAAAGAATTTTTTCGATGGTAAAGATTCTTTATAATTAATTCCAAAATCTTATTTCAAGATTTAAAAATCTTATTTCATCTGAACCTTAGTCCAGAGATGAAATGCCGGTGGTTCGGAGAACTGGTAGCGATGGTGACGTGAGACTCCGCCCACCTGCCCGGTCATCGTTACTTCCTGGTTTTAACCAGGAAGTAACTTGTTTTTTGCCCTCTGTGCATGCGCAGAAGGGTTTGCGCATGCGCAGAGGGTCCAAGCACGGACGTGACACCCAAGCGAAGCAAGCGTACGTATGGCACATACACTTCCAAACTGCTTGGGAAGATAAGTAGATTTCACCCCTGCCTTGGTCCATTTGTAGCTGCACCCTATTGCTCATTATTCCAATATTTTTTTTAATTCTTAAACTTGTATTAAAACTTTTTTTATTAAGGGTTGAAGGAAACACATGCAGTACAGTAACTTTGCTAGTGAGATTTAAATTGCTTGTATTTATTAATTGTTATGTTCAGCAGTAACTCACTATTGTCTATTTTGTATTTGGTTCTCATTGTATGTATCCCTACTTTCCCCAATTTCACCATATCCTGTTCTTTCAATAAAGCATTCAGATCTACACACACCAGTGGTAGGTTGCTTCCGGTTCGGTCCGGTTCTTGCAAACCAGTAGTAAAGGTAAGTAGAACCCACCCCTGATGCACACGGTCTGCTTTATTGGAGGATAGGTGGGTTTAGCTGCATGTTGAGCTGCATACAGACTAATGTGTAGTGCAGACAGAACACATATATAATAACATCTATAGCACTACTTAGAAACAAAAGAGCAATATAATTATATTATTGTTATATAAACATTACATATAGGTAGCCCTCACTTACCCATCACATTTGGGGCCAGAAACTCTTGTTACTAAGCAAGGTGATCATAAAATGAAACACCACATGACCATGACCAATTTACAACATCAGTTCATCAGTTCTGGCTGCAGTCATGAAGCAAAACAATTCAGTTGATTACGTGCTATTTCACATGACTGACTTGTGACTTCCTGCTGGGTTCCTTATTCACTTTCCTTGTTGAAGCTAGCTGTGAAGGTCATAAACTGATATCACGTGATTACCAGATGCTGTGATCAGTATAAATGCACACTGATTGCCAAGCATGTAAATCATGATCACATGACCATGGGGATGCTGCAATGGCCACATCTTTGAGAACTAGTCATGAGTCTCATTTTTCAGCACTGTCATAACTTCAGATGCTTGTTGAACGAGTGATTGGTAAATGAGGACTACTTTAGTGTCAAAAATAAAGTTAACAAAAGATTTATATAAAATTACAATTTTAAATACAATTATATAAAATAATCTATACAATAAGGAAAGAAGAAGAAAAAGGGAAAAAGCTCTATACTAATTCTCCTAGTGAAGAGAGCACAAAGAAAAAAAAACCCTAGGAAATGAGAGGATAAGAAAAGAACCAAAAGCAATTAAACAGACAAAAAAAAAATCTAAATTTTCTCTCTCTCTCTCTCCCAGAAATCATCATATGAATTGCTGTTCTTTGTCACATGTTTTGTAGTTCATCTGCAGTTCAGATATTTCAATAGTAATAAAACAAACAAATCTCTTTTGCCCTGGAATAAAATAAAGATATTTGTTTTGTTCAGCAACATAGGTTATTACAAGGATAATTTGGAAACTATGGGATGAATCTTGAATTGTATCTTTTCCCATAGCTTAATATTGGCAATTCTCAGGAACTTTGTTTTTTTACCCATAAGTCTCTTTGGTGTTCCTTGATCTAGACAGCAACAATCCCACGATTTCTCATTTGAATTAGATTTTCAGAGGTCATATTGCTTCCTACACATGTCCGTGGAAAGCTTCTTGTACAGCTTCTGGTTATCAGGAACATGATGCTGATTGGTAGGATTTGCTCTAATTTATTCATTTTTTTGACCTCAAAAATAGAATGACCCTTTGCACGATCTTAGATTTGGACTCTACATTCTAAATTTATCTTTAGAAAAAAGAGAATATTGTGATGAGGTAATAAGTAGCAATAAATTGTTCTTAGTCTTTATTTCAGATTACTCATCTTTATGAAATCACAAAATTGGGTTTTTTAAATTGGGTTTTGATAGGGGTTTTAAAATGATTTTAGTTGGATGTTTTAAATTTGGCCGAATGATTGAATTATTTTAATAAGCTTTTAATTTTTGTTGTACATTGTTTTTACCATGGCTGTTCACCGCCCTGAGTCCCTCGGGAGAAGGGCGGTATAAAAATATAATGAAATTAAACTAACTAAACTAAAAGCAGTGAGAAAAGTTTAACCATAATTTACTTTTCTCATTCATTTTGATGAATTTTCTCAAAGTATTATTTAAGTCAATATCTGGTAAGTATGTTGTTTTAAATAAGGATGAAGGCAGTTTGTTGAAGACACTCAGTTACATAGTTATAATTTGTCTTTTCATTATGCTTAAGTAACAATTTTTAACTTTGTTAATTTATTTGGTTAACTGTATTTCTATCTGCTTACCATTCTCCTCCTCCACACTTTTCAGGTACATTTTATTGTTAATTTTATTGTTAATAAAATGCTGAGGAAATTTTATCTGTGCTAGATAGAAATAACAATAGCAATGAGAGCTGAGGAAGCCATGTCAAGTCAAGGAATTGTGGTAACATGGAAGCTAGAGAGAGTATTGATAAGCATCAGAGAAATGTTGGATTTATTTTGCATACACTAGTATCTGAAAACACAAAATAAATGAAATGAGAAGTCATAAGAAAATTCCTAGATTGGTGAAGCCAAAGTAACTCCTTTCCCTACAGATGTGAGATGGTGGAAGCTATAACTTGGTGGGAGAAATCAGGTTTTTCTTGCCTTTGCAACTGTCCAATGGGCATCCTAATTTACAATAAATCTATTTGGGATTATACAGTTTAGTCACCTTTAGGGGAAAAACCCACTTTTGAATAAGGAGCTGTTGCACATAAATTGAAGGGAGATGGTTGAGATGACAGTTCAAACTCCTAAACTTCTTCCTTCATTTCAAAATTTATATCATTGCCTTTTCTAATGGATATTTGGTTGGAATTAGACAGCCCTTTTAAATACACGAAAGGAGCTATTTTCTAGTCACAGCTAAAAGGCTGCTTCCCACAGTCCAAGCCTGTGTCCCAAGAGTCTTTCTGTAACTGGTTATAGTGGCAATATCTGTAAAGGTCAGTTTTATAAGTGGTTTCATTTTTTTTCCCAGGCTGAACTGTCTGCTGGACTGGCATGGCTCACTCAGGAAAAAAAAAATCAGAGTGACACTACCAGATTATCCAATAATATGTATTTAGCAAGATGTGATTGCTTTTGTGAATACTGCTGCCCTAACCTTATCTCTGACAATTCAAAAGGGCGTGCTTTGTAGGACACCAGGCACATTCTGAAGTTCCTTTTCAAAGAATTTGCACAACTCTAGTAATTGTCCTGCATTCTTCAGAGAACTTGAAATGGGGTTCAGATGTCACCTTCCATTGTCTCACAACATCTCTTATTGCAAAGAAGAAAAAAAAAGAATAGGTTTACACCGCTTTTTGTAAGAACTAGCCACCAGGTTTAGGATATATTGCTGCCTGCTGAGACAAAGTAGCAAATAGCACAATTCCCACTTCAATTAAAGTCCATAGAATCCAGACTAATCAAATTATTTTGGCACCTGAGACAGAAAAATCTCTCTTCCTCCTTGATAGTACAGTATAAATTCAATGAATAATACAAGTTTTTCCTGAAACGCTGCTGAGGAGATTTCCATATCCAAATTAAAAGAAGAACTGGCCCTGGCACATCAAGTTTTAATTACTGATTTGTTAAGCATCAGGTAAATATTCTCTCAAAGTTACAGTTCCATTTCATTTTACTAGCATATATTTTCTCACTAAATAGTTCTGTTCCAGATAAAACATTCAATTCTAATGCAATGTTATTAGCTGTATATCATAAAATTATGATTGACTAATTGTGATTAGGGAGGGATGCGGTGGCTCAGTGGCTAAGACACTGAGCTTGTTGATCGAAAGGTCGGCAGTTCAGTGGTTCGAATACCTAGTAACAGGGTGAGCTCCTGTTATTTGTCCCAGCTTCTGCCAACCTGGCAGTTCAAAAGCACGTAAAAAAATGCAAGTAGAAAAATAGGGACCACCTTTGGTGGGAAGGTAACAGTGTTCCGTGCGCCTTTGGCATTTATTCATGCCGGCCACATGACCATGGAGACATCTTTGGATAGCGCTGGCTCTTGCTTTGAAACAGAGATGAGCACCGTCCCCTAGAGTCGGGAACGACTAGCACATATGTGCGAGAGGAACCTTTACCTTTACCTTTAATTGTGTTTAGGATATCTTAAATGGTGAAGGAAGAATGAAGTTTCAGAGGTGCAGGTGTTTTTCTTCTTGAAACTCTTTTCCAGGGGACATTATTCTTCCATTATTGTATTATTTTTCACAGATAGAATATATCTGAGAATTTTGCTTGGGTTATTTTTCTGTTATGTTTTATATTGGTAGTTATTTTTCCCCACTTTACAACATAGTGAAATATAAAATATTATATTTACCCAAAAGGAAGACGATTTCCCCTTTTCCCTCAAAACGGATACTACCATATTTCAGGAAATCAAAGGCAACATCTCTCTTTTAGGATAAATTATTTGGAAATAAAGTTGCCATCCTTTCAGTAAATAAATTTTCAATTCTGTTAAAGTTATATACAAATCATCAAATAAATACCAGGCCCAGAGGAGTATAGCTGCAAAGCACTTCTATTTTTTTCTGGGTTAGCACACTAGCCATAATGTTAATAGGGACCCCTGATAGAGTTCACTGGTCATGAAATGGAGGCCCTGAATTGTTTGTCTCGACATTTCAAAGGACTGTTTATTGTCGTTTTAGTGGAAAACTGAATAATCAAGCCAGCTAACTAGAGTATCCTTCCTGTAAAAAAGCTCCCAGGAACTATGTAGACACAATTGCAACAGTACTTTATTTTGCAATATTCTTTTTTTTTTTGTACTAATCATTGACCATAATAATGTTTGTTGTTGTCATTACTGTAATAGTCTTTTTTATTTCCTGCCAACTTTGTGTATCTGTTTCATCCTTTCTTCACCATATCCAGCTGTTTTTCCTTCTTTTTAACATTGGGGTGTTAATTTTCAACAAGCTGTTGTAGTGAACTGTGTTTGGGGAAAGGCTTGTTAGAGCTGGCAGACTCACTTCACATCTTGGGCAAGCAATCTGGTGCCCTCCAAATATTTTAGAACACAGTTTCCATAGTGCCTTCCTATTGGTCATGCTGGTTGGAATTGATTGAAGTCAATCCAAAGCATTTGAATGGGATTTAGTTGCATACTCCTGTTTTACACTCTCTGGAACAGTGAGGGATTTTTCTCCTGTTAAGATATTACAAGGATAGACATCTCTCTTATAAAGCTAGCTATCTGGCAGCAAAAGCTAGTTTTTCCAAATAAATTTTGCCAGGAGCAATATTGTGGAAAATAAGGGGAAAACAGGTATAAGAAAAAAAAGTATGTGCCCATCTCTTATTAATTGTTTAATTTCTAGTATTCCTCCGATGAAGAAGTATTCCTCTGAAAGGGCAGAAGTTGGACTATGATATTTTCTCATGCCAATTTTTCTCCCTATTTTCCATCTATTTGTTCAATGTGTTTCTTCTTGTTCCTGCTTTTGAGCAGGCAATATTATACCATTGACAGTAGTACTTCTCCAACATTAACAATAACCCTGGATATTAAAATCCTTTTTCATTTTGTAAAAGACATTTTTGTAATAGTATAGTTTATCAAAAATGATGTAGTCAAATAAACAAGGAAATGGTGTGTGTGTGTGTCCAATAAAGTTTTAAAAAGTTTTCTAGTAGATGAAAGTGTCTCTGTGATATGTCGACCATACATTATACAAGTACTAGCTGGATACCCGTGCTTCGCTATGAAACTATATGATGGGGCTTGATAAATTGACACTTACAGCTTGACAATTAATGAGTAGTTACAATCGGCCTCTCCTATCCCCTTCTCTCCCTCAGCCTTGCTCCACAGAACTCTATCCTATACTATCCCCCTTCTCTCCCTGAGCCTTGCCCCACAGAAACGTCTCCTATCCTATTCCCTTCTCTCCCTCAGACTTGCCCCACAGAAGCCTCTCCTATCCTATCCCCTTCTCTCCCTCAAGCTTGCCCCACAGAAGCCTCCCCTATTCTATCCCCTGGTTGCTGCTGTGAAAGTAAAACTGAAAGTGAAACTCCTCTCCTCTGCTTGTGTTTTGCATTTGGAACGGATTTCTTTTCAGGTGGGGAGGGGGAATAGAACTCCTTAGCATCAGAGCATGGAAAAGATTTCTTTTCAGATAGGGAGGGGGAATAGAATTCCTTAGCATCAGAGCGTGTTAATAATAATATAGGAAATACTAATGCTCTGATGGTCATTTCGAAAAATCCTTTCTTAGTGAGCACCTAGAAGCCAAGAGGAACATAGATGGCAAATTTCACATTTGTAGGCTTTATGGTTCTGGAGATTTCGTGATTACGGCGTGAGTGATTTTCGCTTTTATATATATATATATATAGATATCTATATAACTATCTCCAGAATCTCCAGAACCGTAAATCCTACAAACATTAAATTTGCCACCTATGTTCCTCTTGGTTTCTAGGTTAACTTAATTGTTAGATATTATTAAATGCAATGAGATTTTCAGGGGGAAAAATCTTATATCACCCATACATATATACTTCGTTTTGTGGCGAAGGTTGTTGAGAGCGTGGTGGCACAACAACTTCCCCGGCACCTGGATGAAGCTATCTATCTAGACCTGTACCAGTTGGGCTTCAGGCAGGGATGCAGCACAGAAACGGCATTGGTCGCGTTGGTGGATGATCTCTGGAGGGCTCGGGATAGGGGTTGCTCCTCTGTCCTAGTCCTATTAGATCTCTCAGCGGCTTTTGATACCATCGACCATGGTATCATGCTGCAGCGGTTGAGGGGGTTAGGAATAGGGGGCACCGTTCTGTGGTGGTTCTCCTCCTTCCTCTCTGACCGCTCGCAGTTTGTGTTGGCAGGGGGGCAGAAGTTGACCTCGAGGCGTCTCGCATGGGGAGTGCCGCAAGGGTCGGTCCTCTCGCCCCTCCTGTTCAACATTTATGTGAAGCCGCTGGGCGAGATCATCCGTGGTTTTTGGGTGAAGTGTCTGTACGCTGATGATACTCAGCCGTACAGACCACCCCAACGATGCCCTTGATGTGATGTCTCGCTGCCCGGAGGCCGTGCGGGTCTGGATGGGGAGGAACAGGCTCAGACTCAACCCCTCCAAGACCGAGTGGCTGTGGCTTCCGGCGCCCCGATATAGTCAGCAGGTGCCATCGCTGACTATTGAGGGTGAATCTTTGCCCCCCACAGAGAGGGCTCGCAATCTGGGTGTCCTCCTGGACGCACGGCTGTCTTTAGAAGAGCATATGACGGCCGTGGCCAGGGGGGCCTTTTATCAGGTTCGCCTGATTCGCCAGTTGCAGCCCTTTCTGGACCGGGACACCCTGCGCACAGTCACTCACGCCCTTGTTATCTCCCGGTTGGACTATTGTAATGCTCTCTACATGGGGCTCCCCTTGAAGAGCACTCGGAGGCTCCAACTGGTCCAGAATGCGGCCGCGCGGGTGGTTATGGGCGCAACTCGTTGTGCCCACGTGACACCCCTCCTGCGCGAGCTGCACTGGTTCCCAGTGGTCTTCCGGGTGCGATTCAAGGTGTTGGTTACTACTTTTAAAGCACTCCATGGCATAGGACCCGGGTATCTTCGAGACCATCTTCTGCCACCAATAGCCTCCCACTGGCCAGTCCGCCCCCACAGAGAGGGTCTTCTCAGGGTGCCATCAGCCAAGTTATGTCGGCTGGCGACACCCAGGGGGAGGGCCTTCTCTGTGGGAGCCCCAGCCCTGTGGAATGAACTGCCCCTGGAAATACGTAAGATCTCTGACCTCTGGGTGTTTCGCTGTGCACTGAAGACTCTGTTGTTCCGCCAGGCCGGGCTATCAACATAATAATTTTAAATTGCGGTATTTTAAATTTCTGGGGTTTTAAATTGAGCCAAATCTATTTAATCATTTTAAATTTTTAATCGTTGTTTTGTCTTGTGTTTTTAAATAGGCTGTACATCGCCCTGAGTCCTTCGGGAGAAGGGCGGTATAGAAATAAAATTATTATTATTATTATTATTATTATTATTATTATTATTATTATTATATACTGAACTACAGCTAATATTTTTTATTTTTGTATCAGCAAATACTGTACTTTTGCTCTTTATGAAGTGTTACTGCTGCATGATCTATAACTAAATTAGTGCTCTAGAACTGATTTCTGTTAACATAGAATATATATATATCTTTGAGAAAAAAGTGAATTGAGAACTCTTTTTTACATTAAGTATTTTGAATACTCAACTGTTCAGTTATTTTACATTCCAAATCCTTTTTCTGAATATTCTATTATTATAAACTAAACCCCATGCATTTTAGGTTAATGAAACCTACCTAC
Source organism: Pantherophis guttatus (assembly GCF_059756535.1). Classification (NCBI taxonomy): domain Eukaryota; kingdom Metazoa; phylum Chordata; class Lepidosauria; order Squamata; family Colubridae; genus Pantherophis; species Pantherophis guttatus. The sequence continues at coordinate 55,121,885 of NC_142063.1, forward strand.
TAGATCATTGCCAGGAACAAACTACATTTGGTAATAATAACTTCAGATGTTCCCAAAATATTGAAATCTTGTTTCATACTGTTAGAGATGTAAGGGACCAGGCAACCTAATCCCTCCAAGTTAAATAACCCTTTTCACTTTTAGTCATTTACGTTCATCAAAAGTTAAAAATGGTTCCCAATCTTCCATTTGGATTATTTTTTTGAAGATCCAGAAATACTCAAATTGACGTTAAGTTCCTAAGGGAATTCTAGTAGTTTGCAAAAGCATTGGATTTTGTTCAATCTCAGCCTCCGTGCACCCTGGGGGCCTCAAAATAAACATCCAGGCAGACTTGAGACTGGCGGCCTCCTCTCATATAGCATCCTTGAAATAGTCTCTGGTTGGGTTGCTTGGCTATACTTGCACCCACTGAATTCTTCTGCTTTCTCTACCCCACCCTTGCCTTTGATCCTCAGCCTTTTCCACTGTGCTTCCAGCTGTACTGGAATGAGCCAGTTGTGCTCATTCTCGAACCAAGAGGCCGTGGTCATTCGTGCTTTAGTCACCTCTCATATAGATTAGTGCCATGCACTATCCTTGAAACACATTTGAGAGAGCTTCAACTGGTGCAAAATGCTATCCTACAGTCAGCTATGTTTGTCTCACAATAAGCACATGTTATATCTTTGTTTGTGAGCTGTGTTGATTGTCACTTTACGTAGGGCTTCAGTTCAAGGTGCTGGTAATGGCCTATAAAGATCTACGCGGCATGGGAAGTGATTACTTGAGGGATTGCCTCTCCCCAATTACATCTCATCAGTTTTGGCAGTAGGGTCATGTTGTAGTCCCCATCAGCTAGAAGCATCATGAGTTCAGCCTCAGGAAGGGAGCCTTTTATGCCAGGGAGATCCATCCCCCTATTTTCACTTTGCAGTGAAACAGTGGTCTCTATGTTTTGGATGATACCTTCTCAGCATAATCTCAACAGTTTTCTGCTGCATCAGCTGCGGGATGCATGTTCAGGTATACTGTAGGCCTGCAATATAAACTACATTTTAATGGCGGCACAAATGCAAGCGTGGTAGATGTCGCCATCTGTCCTCCCCATGGTTACATACCATGCTCTGATAGCTGGCCTCAGTCATTTGCTCTTTGCTTTCATCTAGGCTGGGAACTCTGTCACCCATTAAGCAAAATTGCCATGGGAACAAGAATGTCTGGGGCTGCCAGCATCTCCTCATGTGGTCCGTAATAACAGCAAGACCTTTTTCTGCTGCAGTTCGTAGAATAGGTAGATTAGAGACAGCGGGGGGGGGGGGAGAGGGGGGGGAGGAGAGACTCATGTTAACAACTCTCCTTGTGACACTACACTGCACCAATTTGCTCTGGGAACATGAACCCTGGAAAGCGCAGTCATGAGGTAAACTCAGGAGGCAAAATATTGATGTAAATCTTGAGTTTATACTGTATGTCTGAGAGTGAGAGAATAAAATCAAACTGAAGCCAGACCTGGCTGCTATTCTGTCTCTATTAGCAGCTGTATCTGTAAATATCAGTGACTGAAGCTTTTCAAAGCTTGGAGAAATTAGCTGGCAACGATGTTTAATCTGCATACCAAGCCATTGTGGCCAGCACAACTAGGAAACCAGTGCAATAAAGGCAAGCTTTCACTGATCAGGCCTGCAGCAGAGAAACTTCACTGTTTACCTTCCCCAGATCGCTGGATGCAAAGCTCTAAGGCAAGAGTTCATCTCCTGGAATATGATGGGCAGGTAGAGGTTTTAATGAAAAGGGGAAGGTGGTACAATATTGAGGGAAATCATCTGCTTGACTGAGAATCCCCTTTACTTGACTTACGACAGTTTGATTAGTGACCATTGAAAGTTACAAAGCACTGAAAAAAGGGACTGAATAGTATTAGATTTAGTCTTAGAGAGTTGAGCACTATTATTTTTAAGTGTTTGAAATTAAATCTAGCTTCAAGAAACAATATCAACAAAAGACAAGCAATAATGCATGTAGATGTATATATGTATATAATTGCACCAATGAACCGAAAATGTACCGATTGTATCACTATATGTTATAATAAAATCAAATTAAAAAAAAAAAAAGAAAGTTACAAAGCACTGAAAAAAGGGACTTATGACCATTGTTCACAGTTATGACCATTGCAGCATCCCCATGGTCATGATTTACATTTGGATGCTTGACAACTGACTCACATTTATGACGGTTGCAGTATCCTGGGGTCATGTGATCACCTTTTGCGACCTTCTGACAAGCAAAGTCAGTGGGGAAACTAGTTCCACTTAACAACCATGTTACTAACTTAATAACTGCAGTGATTCACTTAACAAATGTGGCAAGAAAAGTCATAAAATGGGACAAAACTCACTTAACAAATTTCTCACTTAGCAACATAAATGTTGGGCTCAATTGTAGTTGTAAGTTGAGGATTCCCTGTATTATGCAATATGTCCTTTGAAAGAAGAGGCAAAATTGATGAGACTACCTAGGACTTCCATGGTGCTTCAAGATATCCTTCTGAGACTATAAATAAGCATGGAAATCCAAAAATACTGATTTTTTTCCAAGGATAAATTAGATATTATCCTGAAATCCTCTTTGTTGCTAGGAAGGAGATGTTCAGATGATCAGGTGGAACTAGGCCTGTTGGGCACATCCATATACATCCATATACATGTGATGCTCTCTACATGGGGCTCCCCTTGAGGAGCACCTGGAGGCTCCAACTGGTCCAGAATGCGGCCATGCGGGTGGTTATGGGAGCGACGTGGCGCTCCCATGTGACCCCCCTCCTGCACGAGCTGCACTGGCTCCCAGTGGTCTTCCGGGTGCGCTTCAAGGTTTTGGTTACCACCTTTAGAGCACTCCATGGCCTAGGACCGGGGTATCTACGAGACCGCCTTCTGCCACCAGTAGCCTCTCACCGACCAGTATGCTCCCATAGAGAGGGGCTTCTTAGGATGCCGTCAGTCAAACAGTGTCGACTGGTGGCCCCCAGGGGGAGAGCCTTCTCTGTGGAGGCACCCGCCATCTGGAACAAGCTCCCCCCGGAGATACGGAGGATCCCGGATCTGCGCACTTTCCGCCGTGCCCTCAAAACATTTCTATTCCAGCAGGCCGGCCTGGCCTAACCTCTCTTTTAAACTGTTCTTAAATTTTTTAAATTTTAAATTTGTCTTATAAATTTGGGGTGTTTTAAATTTTGTTCTCTGGGCCAATTTATTTAATTGCATTTTAATTGTTTTTTTAATATTTGTATTATATGTATTTTATCTTTTGGCTGTTCACCGCCCTGAGTCCTTCGGGAGTAGGACGGTATACAAATTCAATAAATAATAATAATAATAATGCGGATACCAGTTATACCTCTGGCAGCTATTCCTTCATCATGATTGTAAAGGGATTGTATGTCCATTCTTCTCTCTACCTGGGATATTCAAATATACATGTGAGTGATGTTGCAGTAGAGATTTTGTACCTGTGGCCAGCCAGAAGCTTAGGCACTTTTTGTACTGTGTTGAGGGCATGACAGACAGATGCACTGTCCACTGTCTTTTAAAATTCTTTGAATCCCTAAAGATTTCATTTGAACTTCAACAGTTCAAAGCAAAAAGGTGCTTATTACTAGGCTATATTAATTTCAGTAACATTAAGCTTGCTAACATTTAATTATTACATGCAGTGTTGAAAATGAATTATTGCAGGTAATCTTTGATTTATGACCAGTTCAAGTTTAAAGTTACAATGGACTTTTAAAAAGCTACTTAACACCTTGTTTTTGAAGTTAAGATGGTTACACACACACACCTTTAGTGATATGATCACATTCTGGACCCTTGAAAACTGACTTACTTTTATGGCCGTTCCTAGTGTCCCATGGTCAGCACATGTTAATAGAGAGGATGCTTTGAGAGACTTGTCTGGACTTTCTGCAAGCTCATAAGCAAGTCCTTCTTATTCCTTTTTTCTCTTCTCTTCTAAACGCTTTCCTCCAGTTGTATAGAAGGGGTGCTGGGAAATAAATTAAAGTCACTCTTTTGAGAATGACAAATTGTTGCTATGCCCAATCATGAACAACCCTCCAGTTATGATGTCTTTTGTCTCAGTAGCAAATCAAGTATTACCTAAACTCTCATTCCTAATTACCCTTGCGGAGTTATAGGAACACAGTCTAGTTTTTTACTAACTTTTTAAACAGATTAACAGAGTTGGAAGGGACCTTGTAGGTCATCTAGTCCAACCTCCTCCCAAGCAGGAGACCTTACACCATTTCTGACAGATGGCAGGCCAGTCTTTTCTTGAAAGCTTCCAGTGATGAAGCTCCCACAACTTCTGAAGGCAAGCTGTTCCATTGGTTGATTGCTCTCACTGCCAGAAAAATTCTTCTTTCTGGGTTGAATATCTCCTTGTTCAGTTTCCATCCATTATTCCTTGTCTGACCTTCAGTTCAGGTGCCTTGGAAAATAGCTTGACCCCCTCCTCTCTGTGGCAGCCCCTCAAATATTGGAACACTGCTATCATGTCTCCCCTGGTCCTTCTCTTCACTAGACTAGCCATGCCCAGTTCCTGCAACTGTTCATCGTATGATTTAGCCTCCAGTCCCGTAACCATCTTGGTTGATCTTCTCTGTACTGTTTCTAGAGTCTCAACATCTTTTGTATAATGTGGTGACCAAAACTGGAAGAAGTATTATAAATGTGGAATCTTTATAGATTGGTAGACTTTGTCTTTGTATAAACGAGAGTACATATAATGTAGAATTGCCTATGCTAATTATTTCTTAGTTTCAATTACCTTTAAAAAATGGTCTGTTGACAATAACTGTTACATTAAAGATAGATTTAATTGTTTGAAAGCCTTCCTGATCATGATGTCTTCCAGTTAATTTGTACTATGATCCAACATACGCACAGTGCTCCATGGAAATTATTCTGAGTTACAAGTTTAAAGAATGGAGCAGATAGTAAAACTAATAAAATGCATCTTTTATTACTGAAAACATGGGGCAAAGCCTCCTAACATATGGACATGAGACTGAGAACAGTGTAACTTGGATGCATTACCTATGACTGAGCTGTATAAATTAAATCAAAAGTAACATTATTCCTGGTTTTATTATTTATAATAATACACCATCCTTCCTCTTAAAATTGCCCAAAACATACTCTATTTTCTTTTGGACTTTGATCTGCCCTGTGGCAAAGCTGACATTTCTCTTGTGCCAGCCCATTTACCTTAGAACCCTAAGCTACAAAAATAAACAATGTAGTTCCAGCCATGTGCAGCTGGAGGTGAATAAGAGCTTGTACGCTTCCTGCTGTTGATGACAAAAATGTGGCAATGGGAATAACAACACGTGCCACTTCCCCCAATTGTCAGCTTCTTGAACAAACAGAGACCTTTTTACACCTGGCATGGAATATATTTATATATAACAAAAATTGTTACGATATTTCTTGTGGTTTATGTGGTTACGTGAAGTTAATTTTAATTGGTAATACAGTTGATATAGTTTTGAATTAAATATATACATATGTCAGAAAATTAGAGAGAAATGCCCCTTTCTCCCTCTTCCCAAATACTAGAGATGGTTTGCTCATTGGGTGCAACTTCATTCTACTTTACCTTTCTTAGGATATCTCCTCACTGCCACCCCTTTCACTCATCCACCTCCTGAAAATCTTTGTGAAGTTTTGTTGCCTTCAACCCCCCCAATATCACAGCATTAAGAAAGAAAGAAAAAAAAAAAACTCCCTGGTCCTCATCAGCAGTACTAAAATCCTTCACCCATCACGCTATGAGAAATGGAATGGAGATAAATATGGAAATTTATTGCAAATATTCTAATGCTTCCTCCTACAAGTCAAAATCTGTATTCCTACTTCACATTGTGAGCCTTGTCTAGATAGATGCAAAAAAGAGTCAAACATCCAAGATCCTTTTTTTCACCTAAAGTAATAAGATACGTATCTGATAATTGAGCATGTCATGCAAATGGAAAATTGTGTGAATCTGTCCACAGATTCCACAAATCTGTAAGATTTTTAAGATATATATATAATTTTACTGAAGATTGGAAATCAGTTAGACCAGGGGTCAGCAATCTGTGGCTCTGGAGCTGCATGTGGCTCTTTCACTCCTCTGCTACGGCTCCCTGTCACTCAAAATATGCGTCACAACCGCCAATGTGTGACACCCGCCGGCACGTGATTTATTGAGCTTTTCAACCCCTGGTAGGCCAACCATGGATACAGTAAATCCAAGAAAAGAAAAGTTTCCGAAGAAAACAGAACATTTAATTCAACTACATATGCTAGTTTTGTGGCCACTCAAGAAATAGTCAGGCACGAGAAGGGTTTTGTGGCTCCCGGTGTTTTCTTTTCTGTGGGAAATGGGTCCAAATGGCTCTTGGAGTGTTTAAGGTTGCAGACCCTTGAGTTAGACCAATATAGAGACATAATGAGATCACAGAACTTCAGAGTCCTTGTGTAGAATGCCCCCAAGCAGGTTCAAATTGTTTTCAAAAATCTGTAGTTCTTCTAACCAGTAATTATAATAAATAAATAAATAAATAAATAAATAAATAAATAAATAAATAAATAAAGAGCCTTGATAGTACAGTGGTCTAAGCACCCTGTTATTAACACAGCTGCCTGCAATTACTGCTGGTTCGAATCTCTCCAAGGCTCAAGGTTGACTCAGCCTTCCATCCTTTCTAAGGTAGGTGAAATGAGGACTCAGTTTGTGGGGGCAATAAGCTGACTTTGTATAAATATACAAAAGTATGAAGGCTATTGCTTAACGCATTGTAAGCTGCCCTGAGTCTCCGGAGAAGGGCGGCATATAAATCAAATTAAAAATAAATAAATAAATAAATAAATAAATAATAAATAAAGAGCCTTGATAGTACAGTGGTCTAAGCACCCTGTTATTAACACAGCTGCCTGCAATTACTGCTGGTTCGAATCTCTCCAAGGCTCAAGGTTGACTCAGCCTTCCATCCTTTCTAAGGTAGGTGAAATGAGGACTCAGTTTGTGGGGGCAATAAGCTGACTTTGTATAAATATACAAAAGTATGAAGGCTATTGCTTAACGCATTGCAAGCCGCCCTGAGTCTCCGGAGAAGGGCGGCATATAAATCAAATTAAAAATTAATTAATTAATTAATTAATTAATTAATTAATTAATTAATTAGATGGTGGGCTGAAAGAAAATTGGAAGAGTAACTTTAGGAAGAGTGCTATTTTTCAATTTACTTGAAACAACTATTTATCATACCCAAAAGTTCTATAGACTCCACATTAATTGTCCCTTAATCTAGAACTTAATCTAGAACTGGGATATCTAGTTTTAAACATTCTTTGCTAATGTTTTCCAATTCTGAGATTTGATTCATTTAATTACTTATTTACTGGATTTATAAGGGACCTGGAACATGCCCTTCCAGGAGATGTGGGACATGTGGGATGGGTGGTGACTTTGTAGGGTAAACCAAATAAGAATCATAACCAGATGAGTTAATATTACTTTATAGTAAAGGTACATTGACAGACTCTAGCAAGACTTAAAGCACAGGTAGTCCTCAACTTACAACAGTTCATTTAATGACTGTTCAAAGCAGTGGTGAAATCTAAAATTTGTTTCTACTGGTTCTGTGGGCGTGGCTTGGGGGAGTAATGTGACTGGGTGGGCGTGGCCAATTAAAAAAAAACTTTTAAAACCATTTTTTCTACAACCTTTTTGGCGAAGAGGTTGTAAAAAAATGCTTTCAAAAGGTTCTGACGATCCCAGCTGAGTTGCCTGATCAGCAGACTTTTTTTCTTTTAAATGCCTCTGACGATCAGGCAACTCAGCTTGGATCGTCAGAGGCATTTAATAGAAAAAAAGGGTTTTTTTCTTTTAAATGCCTCTGACGATCCAAGCTGAGCCGCACGATCATCAGAGGCTTTTCTTTTTTTACTTTTAAAAGCATTTTTTCGGCTGAAGAGGTTGTAGAAAAAATGCTTTTAAAAGTAAAAAAAAAAGCCTCTGATGATTGTGTGGCTCAGCTGGGCATGGGGGGGCAGGGATTTTTGCTACGGGTTCTCTGAACCACCCGCCTCCATCGCTACTGGATCGGGCTATCCGGTTCGAACTGGGAGCATTTAACCCCTGGTTCAAAGTTATAACATCACTGAAAAAAAGCAACTTATGACCGTTGTTTACATTTACAACCATTTCAGCATCCCCGGGGTCATGTGATCAAAGTTCAGATGCTTGGCAACTGACTTGTACTTATGACAGTTGCAGTGTCGTAGGATCATGTGTCTTCTGCAACCTTCTGACAAGCAAAGTCAATGGGGAATCCAGGTTCACTTTCTCCTACCATTCTACAGGTCAAAATAGTTTGTGGGGGGGGACTAATAATGCAGCAGAGAACTAACAGATTAGGTGGTTCATTGTTTTAAACCAGCCTGCAGCTGCTACTTATTTAAATCTATGAGTGCCCTTGCCTTAACACACAGGAATCCTACTCATGGAAAAAGCAGCTGAGGAGAAGGTGTGGTGAGGGGGACAATTTGGACGAGTTAAACTGTGGGCAACACACCTCATTCCTGTCTCACACAAAGAAATATTCTTTTTGAATCATGATACCACAACATTGCGAAATGAATGTGAATGTCTATATTTGTATACATTAAATATTGCCGACAGGCCAAAAGCAGTCCAACCCAAATTCAGAGTATTATCATATGGAGTAGCTGGATAGTACAGTGATATGGGAAAGTAGAGTTCAAATCTCAGCTGGTACCTACCTCACCAATAGGGGTCCTTGGGCAAAGACCCCCCCAAAACTTTACTTGCCTACCTTGGATATAAATTGATGGAATGCTACTACAACACTAGACCTAATGAGAAGGGATATACTGTATGAAACATTGGAGGGAACTATGAATGTACAGAAGACCAGTATCCACACTAAGAAACAGTTAAGTTACCCAGTGCTTCAATGTAGTGAAGAAGATGCTCTAACAACTGAGATAGACTATACATTGCATTCTGGTCTCAAGAACACATGGAAGGGACTTCCGGTTTCCTTGTCTTCGGCGACGGCGGAGCTCTTTGAAGCTCCGCCAGCCCCGCCGCCTGTAGAGCCGCTTCGCGATCGAGAAGCGGCTCGAAAACTTCAAAATCCTGAGGATTGTTGGAGGAGAGATAGCAGGGCACAGGTCGAGCCCCTGTAACCCCCCAGGGAATCGTTTCTGGGGAGGAAACAGGTGCGGCTCCCTTCCAACCTGCTGAGACTCCGGGCGGCGTGGGACGATTCTGCTTCTGCAGAACAAGCCGGCTGCAGGAAACTTAAAGCGAAAGAACCAGCTTTAATAAACAGCGAAACTACCTGAATCCTGAAATTTGGAAACGCAAGTATTAGCACTTTGTTGACTTTTCAATCTGAGAAAATGCAAATGAGTGAAAGTGCTTTGAAAAAACATGGCGCCTAGCTTCAGAGTTAACGAGCCAGCGAGTGTGGATTGGTGAAGTTACTTTGTTTTGCTACAAAGTTTCCAAGTTGCTACTAAGCTGCCTCGCTTGTTATAAGAGAAATAACTGGGAAATTTTTTCCCCTTTCAATATTGGACTTTGCTTTATTTTAACCCTTGTTTGATCAAATCTGGGGGACTTTTTTAGAAGTCTTTGTGCAGGAGGGAAAGGAAAAGGAACCTCCCTCTTTAGAAAAACTAGATCACGAGCCAGGATGGCTTCAAAGAAGCAGGAAGGGAAGGCATTAGGGGGGGGATCCCCCACACACAAACAGCAAACGCAACTTCCCCCTGCTCAACAGCTACAAACTCAGAAAAAAGAATTTGATGTGGCAGATTTAAAAGAATTTATTTCTAAAACTTTGGATGATAAATTTCAAGAATCACAACAGGAACTTCAAAAATCACATCAGGAATTTTTGCAGGAAATTAATGAAATTAAAGACATGGTGAAACAGAATCAAATTATGGTGACCAAAAAAATATCAGAAGTGGCGTCTGGCCTGGCAGATTTTATTGGGAAAGTTGATTTTAAAGTTGAAGAATTTAAATCAGAAGTTAATGTTAGGATGAAAGACAATGATTATAAAATTGATGAAGTTGACAATAAAATGCAGAGAATTGAAGATGAGATTGTTATGATACAATTCCGGGCGATGGAATTTGCCATACGGCTTCGGGGAATTCGAGAGGAGGAAAGACAGGACTTGAGACAAGTTTGCTCTGAAGCCCTGGCTAAGATTTTACAAGTTAATCCTGATTTGGTATTTCATAAAATAGATAAAATTTACAGAGTGAACTCTTGGGTGGCCAGGCAAAGACAATTACCCAGAGATGTGGTCATATACTTTACTGAGAGAGAAATTAGAAATGATATCCTGCAAAAATCTTTTCACACCTCTATACAAGTGGGGGGCTCACGGCTTGTAATTTTTAAAGAGTTACCTCCTAAAATGCTGAAAGCTAGAAAAGAATTTGGTTTTCTTGTTAAGGAATTGAAAAATTTACAGATACCCTTCCGGTGGGATGCACCAGCTGGGGTAATTTTCAGATATAAGGGAGAAGGATATCGGTTGAATACCGTGGAGAAGGCGCAACACTTTTACAGTACTATTCTTATGGAAAGAACACCATCTCCACGTACATCTACAGTTCTGGAGATTAAGGAGAGTGAAGAGAGGCAATTGAAAGAACAGTCTAAGCAGGAATTAGAAAATGTGCAAGGTGCAGAAGGAGGTATTCTGAGTGAGCCATCGCTGGATTCTTCTCCAATTTTGGACTTGATTCAGTTGACTGAAGTTAAAGATCAACGTATAACTAGAGCTCAATCCAAGCTACTTAAACAGAAGCAACAACAACAACAGGAAAGACAAGACAAGAAGGCAGTTAAGAGCACTGCACAAGAGATTGGCGCTATGGGAGGAGCGAGATCGAAGCTTGTGGATCAACTTCAAGCATATTGCTCCGCGCTCCATGAAGAGGCTAATGACCTTTAAGTGTTTATCTTGGAATGTCAATGGGTTGAATTCAGCACAGAAAAGGAAAAAATTATTTACATATTTGAAACAATTTAATAATGATATAATATGTTTACAAGAAACGCACATTACAACTCAAGATCAAAAATATTTGATAAACTCAAAACTAGGAGCACATTATATATCTTCAACTTTGCAGAAAAAGAATGGTGTGGTTATTTATGTAAATAAAAAATTAACAGCAAAAGTTATAGAAGTAGATCAAGATGGTAGATTTGTAGCAATTGAATTGTTTACAGCAAATGGTCAAATTCTTTTGATTGGAATTTATGCTCCCAACCAACAACAGGATTATTTTTACAAGATGTTACATACTAAAATATTGCAATGGGACTACAGATCTATTTTAATTATGGGAGATTGGAATGGAGTAATTGATTCTAAATTAGATAAAAAGAGCTTGGCAAAGTCTAGAATTAGATTACCACAGACCTTTTTTGATATGAAAGAAGATATGGAACTAAAAGATGTTTGGAGAATACATAACCCAAATGAATTGGATTACACTTTTTTTTCTGATAGACATAGATCTTTTTCTAGGATTGATTTTATTTTGTTGTCAAATGATCTACTTGTTAAGACAAAAAGAACAAAGATTTTTCCAAGAATTTTGACTGATCATAGTCCTGTATGGATAGAAATCGAGATGGATAAGGTTGAGAGACGTTCTTGGAGATTAAATGAGAACCTGTTTAGATATGAAAAAAATATAATAGAACTTAAAAAGCATTTGAAAGAATTTTTTGAAATAAATTTGAATAAAGGTACCCCAGTTGAAATTGTTTGGGATGCAAGTAAAGCTTATATGAGAGGGGTACTTATCTACATGAATTCTAAACATAGATTGTTCCGACAAAAGAAAAGATCTGAGTTGGAAATGGAAATAAAGAATAAAGAACAGTTACTTATTAAAAACCCAACAGATGAAAGAATACGAAGTGCTATAAAACTTTTGAAAGACCAATTCCAAATGCTTATGGCGGAACAAGTTGCAACAAGTTTACAATACGCGAAGCATAATACATTTTGCAATGCTAATAAACCGGGCAGATGGTTGGCTTACACATTGAGGAAAAAACAAAGTATACGGACTATTGATAGTATTGATATTGGAGGGAAAGAAATCTTTCAACAAAAACTAATTAAAGAAGCTTTTGTGGATTATTATACTAAACTATATGCCAAAGATGAGGTGCAGAATGGACTTATAGAAAAATATTTAAAGGATAAGAGAGTTACAAAAATTACTGATCAACAAAAGGAAAGAATGAATTATCCTATAACAGAGGAGGAGATAACAGCAGCAATTAAACAGCTAAAAACAGCCAAAGCTCCTGGCACGGATGGTTTGACTGCAGTGTATTACAAAACTTTACAAGCTGAAATGGTGGGACAACTTAGAGATTTATTTTGTAATATTCAACAAGGGGGTAAAATACCCCCATCCTGGACAACTGCTTATATATCTTTGATACCAAAAGAACAAGTTGGTCCTAAAAAACCAGAGAACTACAGACCAATATCTCTTTTGAACACAGACTATAAAATTTACGCGAAGGTATTAGCCAACAGGTTGATGCCAGTAATCCAAAAGGTGATTCATGAGGACCAAGCGGGATTTATTGAGGGTAGATACATGAAGGACAATGTAAGGCAAGTAATAGACTTATTGGAATATCTTGATAAGAATAAACAGATTTCTGCAGTGCTGGTCTTTTTGGATGCGGAGAAGGCCTTTGATAGAGTGGATTGGAATTTTCTACTAAAGACTTTAAAAAAGATGGGCTTTGGGGACCAGTTTACACAGGCAATTTCAGCAATTTATCAAGAGCAAAAAGCACAGATTATTATTAATGGAAGTTTGACGACAGAGTTTAAAATTGAAAAAGGAACAAGACAGGGATGTCCGTTGTCCCCACTTTTATTTATTTTAACATTGGAAGTCTTGCTAAATACAATACGGGACTCAAAAATTTTGAAAGGCATAATGATAAGGCAAGAGGATTATAGAGTAAAGGCATTTGCAGATGATCTGGTGGTTACCCTATCACAACCAATGGAATCAATAATCTTGATGAACGACATTATACAAGACTATGGTAGAGTTTCAGGTTTCAGAGTGAACTCAAAAAAGACTAAAATGATAGTCAAAAATATGACACAAGATCGTAAACATGAGTTTGAAAGGAGGGCAGGTTTTGAAATTGTACCTAAGGTAAAATATCTTGGAGTTCAGGTTGCAGAATCAAACATGAAATTGTTTCAAAATAACTATGAGGTGTTGTGGCGAGAGGTTCAGAAAGACATGGGGACTTGGAAAAAGCTGCAACTGTCTTTACTTGGAAGAATAGCAGCAGTTAAGATGAACATTTTGCCAAGATTTCTCTTTTTGTTTCAAATGATTCCGGTGCTTAAAAGTGATAAACAACTGAAAGTTTGGCAAACTGGACTTAATAAGTTTGTCTGGAACGAAAAAAAGCCGAGAGTGAAATTGAAAATTATGCAAGATGTTCCAGAAAGAGGAGGCCTTAAACTTCCAAACCTACAGTTATACTATGATGCAGCAGCTTTAACTTTAACAAGTGATTGGTTTGGAAGTAAAAAGGCTGGAATATTGAATGCAGAAAGTTTTGATCTTGAATTTGGATGGCATGCTTACCTATTTTATGATGACAAAGTTGATAAAGTATTTAAAAGTCATATACTTAGAGACTCTTTGATGAGAGTTTGGAAGAAGCACCGACTCAAATGGGATTATAAAATACCGCTATGGCTGGATCTTGGTCATACCTTGTGGAATACAAATATAATGTCACTCGGGGGGTTTTTATACAAAGAGGTTCTTTTTACAGATGCGGGCAGATGGCAGTTGAAGACATTGCAGACACTGTTGGACGAAGGGATTAATTTAACCTGGTTACAATATAATCAATTACAATTGAGATGGAAAGAGGACCAAAAAACTGGTATTATGTTGCATGAGGAAGAATTGGTTAGACATATAAGAGAGAAAGGTCCAATGCATATTAAAAGGCTTTACAATGTTTTGCTAGAAAGGGATTCAGAAACGGAATTAGTTAAAGATTGTATGATTAAGTGGGCACAAAATTTTGAAGAACCAGTGATGTTGGAAACATGGGAAAAAATTTGGGTTCAGAATGTTAAATTTACACAGTCCCAGAATTTGAGGGAAAATTTTTATAAAATGTTTTATAGATGGCATTTAGATCCTAAAAAGTTGTCATGTATGTACCCTAATGTTCAGCCAAAATGTTGGAGATGTGAATGTTTGGATGCTACGTATTATCATGTTTGGTGGACCTGTAGGAAAGTTAAGGCTTTTTGGATAAAAATATGGTGGGTCATGCAGAATGTTTTGAAGAAAAAAATTCAATTTTCTCCACAATTGTTTTTATTGGGCATAGTTAAGGGTTTTACACGGGATGAAACAAAATTAATATTGTATATGATAACAGCAGCAAGATTGTTGATAGGTAAATATTGGAAGAATGAAGCTTTGCCTACTATCGAGGAATGGACTTCGAAGATGGCTAGTTTTGCAGAGATGGCGAAGATTTCAGCATATTTAAAAGATTGTTCACAAGAGACTTATGAATGGGAATGGAAAAGGTGGATAGAATATGTTCAGAACAAATACCAAATTAGAAAGTATCAAATAGCTTTTATTTGAAAACAATGTATTAGAAATATTTTAATATAAAGAGACAAAGAGGGAAAATTATGTAGGGGGAGGGATGGGTTCAGGTATATATATCAGTGTTATTAGTTATGAGTACATAATAGGGAAGTCTGGGGGGGGGAGGGTTAGGGAGGGTTAGGGAGGACGGGAAGTTTGGGGAGGGAGGTGGGGGGGTGAAAAAAAGGGGTGAAAATGTAATTGTAAAACTTTTGCAATAAAAAAAAAAAAAAAAAAAGAACACATGGAAGAACAAACAGATATACAGCCAACACATGAAGCCAGAAACTCCATGCCCCCTCCTTCCATTACAGAGCATAGCAGCTGATACGAAGTGTAAGATCATGGGTAAACTAGCTATAGTCAACCCTCAAGACTGATCACCAAGGTTCAGTGGAAAATTACCATCAAATAGTGTGCCAGAAGATGCCAACAGAGCCCTCATGACAATCCCTAGTTGACTACATGAGCAAGAAAAAGAACAGCACATTGCCTGCTTGTCCCTAGACAATGAGGTGGAGGCTCAGATCAAGGCAACTCAATCAGCTGGTGGAACTATAAAAGGGTGTGGAGATTAGGGATAAACCCTGGTTACTGAAAAAAATACAAGGGCCTGTCTCCATCTGAAGCCCTAAATACTAATAAACAAAGACTCACAGCACTGGTTATGGGCTAAGAAGATTCATTAGAGAAGCAAAAAAGATAAATGCTCTGCTCTCCAAAGAGAACCATCCAACATGCTCCCAACTGCAGTGCATCCCAACAGTGATAGCATAGCCACCAATATCAGAAACTGAACAAAACTGGAAGAACACATGGGTTAAAACTGAAGACATATAACACCAGTGTAAAGTTGCTGCAGGACCTGAGAGTAGACAACAACATGAACATGAACAACATGAACATGAACAAGTCATCATCACAAAGTTGATAATGAATTATGGGTCAAGAACATGAAGAGCTGGGCAGCACCTGGCTCAGACATGATCAATACCTACTGGCTAAAGAAACCAACAGCAATGCATGAACACCTAACAGCACAGTTGAACCAGTTTCTAGCAGCATGCTCCCATCCTTACTGTTAGACAGCACTGTTCTTCCTTGTATTAAACAGTGCTGATCATAAAAGACCCCACAAGGGAGCAGCATTGGCCAACCTCCCCCCAATAACCTGCCTTCCCACAACTGTCAAGCTATAGGACCATATGGGCCAGTATATAAGTACAGCTGAGAAAGGTATTGGGAACAACCAGAAGCTCAAAACACCTGCTGCTCATAGATAGAGAAGTTGCCCAAGACTAAGTGTCTAGACCAGAGGTGTCAAACTTGCGGCCCATGGGCTGGATGCGTCACATGCTGGCCATGCCTACCCCTGGTTTAGCCAAGGGGGGGGAAGTTGCGATACTTCATGTGATGACCGTGAATTTGACACCCCTAGTCTAGACTGTCTAGATATACTTGATACATTGTAAGAAGCTTCTGAGACTTCACACTGGCAGTCTCCATATCATCCTTTGTCTAACTTACTATATTGGCAAGGTATCTGATGACTGACAGGCTATACATGTTGATAGCATGATCTTGTTTTTCTTATTGAGCTGGTTCTTCAGAACCTGTCTTATCCATTGGTGGTACTTGGGTGTTGCTGTCTTCCTTGTCTCCTCATCCTGGTTTCCATGTGACTGGTGGATACTTGTAGCTGGTTTGCATGACTGTTATGAGATCCACTGATAGTTCCACCCCATCAATCTTAACTATCTTCCTTGTCTTTACCACTATCTGGCCAATTTAAGCACACTCTGGATTGACTACAGAAAAGCTTAGGACTCAATGCCACACACATGATTCTGTGAATACCTGGTATATAAAACAGGACACCACTTCCTCAAGAATCCAATGGGAGTGTGGAATTCAACACTAGAATCAACTCAAGTCAACTTACACAAGTGGTCATTCAAGTGCAGCATATACCAACGTGACACACTGTTCTTGCTGCTATTCTGCATAGGCTTAAACCCCCTCAGCCAGATAATCATAGTAACTGGATATGGATACAAGTTCAAGGGTGGAACTCCATTGGCCACCTCCTCTACATGGATGACATAAATCTATATGCTAAGAATTAATGAAATATCAACTCACTAATCTACCTGACATGGATCTACAGTGAAGACATAAGGATGTCATTTAGACTAGAGAAATGTGGCCGGATAGTGATAAAGACAGGGAAGATAGTTAAGACTGATGAGGTGGAACTATCAGTGGATCTCATAAAAGACATACAGACAAGCTACAAATATCCCCCAGTCAAATGGAAACTACGATGAGGAGACAAGGAAGACAGCACCACCTAAGTACCACCAAAGGATAAGACAGGTTCTGAAGAATCAGCTAAATGAGAAGAACAATAGCAATAGCAATAGCACTTAGACTTACATATTTATATACTTCACAGTGCTTTACAGCTCTCTAAGCGGTTTACAGTGTCAGCATATTGCCCCAACAATCTGGTTCCTCATTTTACCGACCTCGGAAGGATGGAAGTCTGAGTCAACCTTGAGCCTGGTGAGATTCGATCTGCCAAACTGCTGGCAGCCGGTGATCAGCAGAAATAGCTTGCAGTACTGCACTCTAATCACTGTACCATCGCGGCTCCAAGATCATGCTATCAACATGTATACCCTGTCAGTCATCAGATACCTTGCCAATACAGTGAGCTGGCCAAAGGATGATATGGAGGCTGCCAATGTGAAGACCCAAAATCTCCTTACAATGTTCGGAAGTTTTCACTCAAAGTCCAATATGCAAAGACTGTACACAACTGGAAAGAAGGCAGGCAGGGTCAGATGAGTGTCATAGCCACTGTTCTGGATGAAACCCAGAGGAGCCAGCAAGATGGGCAGCAAATTTAATAAATAATAAATAAACAACAGTAATAAATATGAGCTACTGCCTGAGGCAGCAGTAGATATGGGAAGAAGATCAAGGAGAGGAAGTGCCATTGCAAGATAAGATCCTGCATGGGACATACATTAACAGATAATTGAGATGGCAGACATTGGAAAACCGTACCAATAGCTGAAAAGGGCTGAACTAAAAGCACTGAGGCACTGATTCTAGCAGCACAAAAACAGGTACTATGACCAGATCCATAGAAGCATGCTTCTTCCACACTAGACAGGATCTGAGGTGCAGACTATGCCGAAAGGCCTCAAAGAAAGGCCAAAACATAGTGACAGGGCCAACAACAGTGAACAGCACAACCAAATAACTAGCATTGTGTAATGAATATCTGCACAGTGATTCAATGAGGTCCTCCCGAGTCTAATGTGAAATTCCACAGAAGCCATGGAGAATAACAGGGCCAAGACCTGTGGGACTTCCGGAATCCGGATCCAGGCAGACAGGCAGGTACTGGCCAATCGATCAGGCATCGTGGACGTAGAAAAGAATTAGAAAAATAACAGCAGTGATAAGGTGAAGTGGTGCCAAGTGACAGCAACATCAGGAAGTACGTGTATGAGAAGCTGGAGAAAGGAGGAACTAGAAAGGATGTGGAAAGTAAAGGCCAAAATGGTCCCAATGGTGGTAGGCGTTCTCAGGAATGTGACTCCTAAGCTGGGAAAGTGGCTCCATAGACCCCAGGAACAACATCACTCCAGAAAAGTGCAGTGTCAGGAATAGCTAAGATACTGTGTAGAACTCCAAACTTGCAGGCTTCTGCTAGAGGACCTGAGATTGAGGAAAGATACAGACCAGCCATAGAGTTGTAAAAATGATTTTTTTTTATGTGTATCTGTATACACATACACTAAATATAGCTGATAAGCCAAATGCAATTGCCCAGTCAATTCAAAATCAGAGCATTATCATGTGACCATATTTTATGCCCTCAAATGAGATATTCTGTTCCTTTCATTGGCAACCTCTTGAACTACAGATATTGCTTTTGTGAACACCCAGTTATTACATATACGATGGGCAGTCATAAAAGGCCTTAGTATGAATCAACAAATACATTCTTACTGAACACTAATACAGTGCTGTTCTAGGGAAGTTCCAATCAGAAGATTTGAATCATTCATAAATAGTCTACCTATTTTTTTAAAGACTACTGGTTGTAATTTCAGAGGGTTTACTCTCACAATCTTGCAACATCTTTAGCCCTTCTTAATCTTCCTAAGAAATTGACCCAGAAAACTGCAGAGACCTGTCCAGGGAGTCGCCAGGAATAAAAAATTGACTTGGGAACCCTCCCCCTCCAATCTTTCCGATAATAACCCCTTTATCCTGTGACAAGAAGCCTTGTTGTCTGAGCATGTATCATCTGTCTGCACAATTGAGAATTTTAATCTGCTTTTACAGTAGCAAGCACGGGGATAGCATCTGGAGGAGAGCAGGGAAACTGTCTTGTGCACCTGCTGGCAGAAAAAAAATGCCCTAAAGCAAAATTCTCCTCTCAGGACAAACGTCAGCTTTCCTGTCTCCTGAAAGTGGCATTGTTCTCTCCTTTGATTTCAACACAGTCAACACTTATTTTGAGGGTTTTGTCCCTATGTCCAGGTTTTCTCATGTTTCTGGAAGGTGTTAATGATGTATGATCTTATGTAGATAAGATCAGTCAACTGTTCTCACCACCAAAAACTGGCCGGATGCAAAGCAAAGCAGAAAAGGACTCCATCTTTCTATCCCTAAAAAAATAATCATTGGTTGCCGAAGACATTCCATGGATTAGGGCTTCCTATACCATGAATTATTATTTGCTTTTTATATTTTTAAACATGATTCGTATTTCGGTCCAAACTGGTCTTTGCTTTATACGTGACAATAATTATTTTAGGAATTTTGGACAATGAAGACATTCATTCATTCATTCATTCATTCATTCATTCATTCATTCATTCATTCATATAATGAAATACAAGTTGTTGCACATTTATTAAAGCTTTGCTAACTTAAACACTGGCTCTGATTAATTCTTCAAGTTATTCCACTTCATTTTGTAAAGTTTTCTCATTCAATCTTTTTCTCTTTCAGTTTTTGAGGACAAAACTGTGGTGAAGATGTCACAAGTGGTATGGAAGATTCCTGACGAGGCTTTGATGTTGATGAAAATATTGTGCCTTTCTTTGTACAATAATCTTTCTAGTTCTCTGCAGCTTTCTTAGTTTTTCTCTCTTCTGTTAACTAATAGTTTCAGACACAGACCATTATCTTGATATCATGTAGCCTTTCCTGTTGGCAGAGTTTTACCTTTGCTTAACATATTAGTCTTAACCCTCTCTTGCCAACCATAGGTCCAGAAATTAGAATACAGTAGTTAAATGTTTTATTCTATCTTACTAAAAACAAAATCCAACAGGGTATTTATAAAAAGAAAGTAGACTCCATTAAAATGGCAAAGAATGCAAATCCACAAAACTAAGCTTAGCCTAGTAATTAAAACATGGCAATATAAAATCTTAAAAGTAAGATAAAAATTAGCTGCATCTTTAACAAGATGTCTAAAAGGTCTGAGAATATTTCTGGGGTGGAGCAAAAGAACAGAGGCAAAGTATTCAGGGAAAAGCATTCCATAATTTTGGGGGGTGGGAGGTGGGGGGAGGTGAGGTACCATTGATGTGGCTACTTCTCTTTGTACAACCACAACACACTTCTTGTTGAAGAAGTGAAATATATCTCTTACACTGAGAGAAGATAGCAGTTTTTGCTTCCTGTCATGCTTGCAGTTCTTCCACACATCCTGAAACCAGATCCAGCCTTAAATTAATCCAGCACAGGAATTCAGAGCTGACTTTCTGCCATGTAAAACTAGGTGTGTTTGCTATGAAAATGTGGGCTGGGATCCCAAGGACCACCTTAGAGACTCTGAATGCCAGCTTTGTTTTTGGAAACACCGTTATGTAAATTACCACTAAGTTTTCAGGTCTTAGTAACTTCTATTACTAAGTTGCTTTCAGGTATTTTCATATAATATGTTTGATGATAAGGAAGCAAAGTCACTAAGTGCTGTTAGAGCATTTTTGGGAGGGCGGCAGAGGTGGGTTTCAGCAGGTTCTGACCAGTTCTGGAGAACTGGTAGCGGAAATTTTGAGTAGTTCAGAGAACCGGTAGTAAAAATTCTGACTGGCCCCGCCCCCATCTATTCTCTGCCTCCCAGCTGATCAGGAAGAAATGGGGATTTTGCAGTAACCTTCCCCTGGATTGGGGTGGGAATGGAGATTTTACAGTATCCTTCCCCTGGAGTGGAGTGAGAATGGAATTTTGACAGTATCCTTCCCCTGCCATGGCCACCATGCCGTGCCACGCCCACCAAGCCACACCCACAGAACTGGTAGTAAAAAAAATTGAATCCCATCACTGGGGGGCGGGTTCTGCTTAACTACGACATGTAAACATGTAAAGTGTTGGGCTCTTTTATGCGAAACAAGCAATCCCTTGGGCTACTTGTTTTGTGATGACTTTTTCAGACCTGTGTGTATGATGTTGCACCTACTGTTGGGAGCCTTCTTTAAAATTTTGCTAATCTTATCTGGGCACAGTTGTCCTCACCAGCCTGCAATACCTCTTCTACTTCAACCTCACCGATCTTTTATATTTCTCCTATGGTTGCTGTTCCTTTGTCTTTTTCTCTGCTTTCCAGTAAGTACTAAAGGCATTATCTCTAATTGAGCTTGTCCTCTTGCTGGCTACATCCACATTGCTTTTTGGTAGCAATAAGCAATTTGACTTCTTCTTTTTTTTAATTTCCCAGTCTAGACTATAGCCATGGAATTTCCTGATGGTTTTCCATCCAAATACCAATCAGATCTAATATCCTCAGCCTTTTGATAATGAGCCAAGATTTATGAGGCACTACCAACTGCTCTTGTGGTAAGCATGTGTACAGACACACATAGATGCACACAAATCCTGTTTTTTTTGGGGGGGAGTGGTGGGACATTCAAGTCAATGTTGATGTCTGACAATTGCCTGGACACAGACAACGTTGGGACAAATAAATTGCAGAATCAATGCCTTTCATTTTCAGAACTACCCGTAACTTATTGAAGAATTTTCGTCCCTTAATAACTAATGCATAAAGTTAAGTGTACAGGAGTGTTCAAAATATGGCTTGTACCATTTCAGAATGGTTAAATAAATATTTTGGAAAGAATGAGGAAAGCAACAGAATGAGAAGACCACACACAAACTCACATGTACATGAATACCATGACATTCCATGTTAGAGCTACAAACTTGTAAAATCCAAACCACAGCTGAGCTATAAATACCCAATATAATTAAAATATTGCACTGGTAATGTTATCTAATTGGGCAATGAAACATCTGTAAGCAAACAACTAAGCTTAGAGAGCATCAATGCCTTCTTAAATAATTTTTTTCCCTTGAGGCTGGATAATTCTCACCTCTATTTATATAGGCCAGGGCATACGGTAATAAAATCTTAATCCTGATCTGGCTTGTGGACCACTAACAATAAAAATGTACAAAGTAAATTCTATTTTTATGGCATATATCCAAGATCAGCAAAGTTAATGTTTCTGTTGGTTTCTGTGGAATTGACCTCTTAATCTTAATGGTGCTTAAAAAAAGAAAGAAAAATGCCAAAGAGTGAAAAAAACAGAGAGAGAGATTAAATGGAAAGTTGTTTAAAAAACGCAGCTCCTTTTATGGTCCTGTTCAGTCAGTCCTCAGATAATATGCCAGCTTCTACTTTGGTTTCAAAGTATTATCTTAAACTTTGGGACTACCAAAGTGCTTTGCATAATCGTGATTCCACCATATGTGATAAAGCAGGTTTTCCAAATCTGGGCACTTCTCAGTGGGTAGATTTCAATTAAATTTCAGAATTCTCAGTAATGGATGTGAGTTGAAGTCACACATTGAGAGGGTACTCAAATTGGTGTGGTGAACTGTGTGCATAGCTTTCCCCATCCTGGTGCCTTGCCAACAGTTCCTAGATTCTAAGTCAGAGGTCTTCAAACTTGGCAGCTTTAAGACTTGTGGACTTCAACTCCCAGAATTCTCCAGCCAGCATAACTCTAGCCAGCATAGCATAGTTGGCTGGAGAATTCTGGGAGTTGAAGTCCACAAGTCTTAAAGCTGCCAAGTTTGAAGACCTCTGTTCTAAGTCAATAAGATCGCTATAGATACCTTGTGATCCTTGACCATTCATACTGAATTCTTCATTGGCTTTTCTGAAGCCAAACTACCATAGAAATGATTGCAATATCAATACAGTTGACCAGGATTGCTGTTACAATGAAATGGGCAGCATACAAATTTAATAAATAAATAAGTAAATAAAATAAAATACGCATCTTATTGCAATATGCATCAACCAAGTAAAAAGTCACATCTCTTCCAATATTGGCAGGGCTTTACTATATAAACAAGAAGCAAATCTCCTATTCACTCATACTGATGATATTACCTAGCTGGGTAGTGAAATGTCTGCAAGCAAACAATTAAACTCTAAAAGCACCAAAAATTCCGCAGTTCAACCCTGAATTACAGATATTCTATTCCAATGAGCAACTTCTTTATTAGACAGACATCAGTCAGATTGCAGACCATATGGATGGGCAGGAAGAGTTCAACTCTTTCTCTTCCTCTTCTATTAACAAAAAACCCACCCTTCTAAATTTATTATTTGCATTTTAATATGTGACTTATGCTTAGTATTTGAGTTTCCCATTCCTGATAAACAAACTAGTTATTTTCTACTCTATGAGTACATTTAAACAAGTCTTCCCCAAACAAATGCTTTCTAGAAGAGTTGGACAGGTTACCATAAAACTGACCCAGTATAGCTAGTATAGCTGGGAATTATGGGAGTTTTGGTTTGGTACATATGAAGAACATACACTGAATGAAAAAGACCTGAACTTTGAGGAAAGTCTGCTACTGAGGGACAGACTGCTCCTGGAAAAAATATGTTTTTACATAGCTGTATATTCCTGACCAAGGCAGGACAAATTAGGATTAAAGCATTCCTATTATATAATTGTGCAGCTTCTACCTGAAGCATCCAGTACAAGCAAAACCAAACTTTCACCTTTATGGAGCTGTTAAAATTGAAAATAGTGCTGGGCAGCAGAATGTTCTTTGTTTATTTTATTTCAGTTATTTTGATTTACACCCTGCCTTTCTACTCTGGCAAGTTCTCAAGACAGCTGGCAAACATTAAATCCAAATCTTACATTTAATTAGAAATAAGAATTGGTTTATTTTGACTCAGATCGCTGGTCCATTATTCAGCACTTTCTACCCAAGTTTCAAAATGTTCTGGTAAAATAAGAATGTCCTGAACATTATACACTACTTCCTCCAAGCAGAAACTAGAATTAATTTTTTTTCTTACTGTATTTAAATATTATTTTTACAGCAAATGCCTCAAATACAGCTTTCAAAGAAATAAAATCCAAATGATAATATATAAGTCAAGTCACAATAAACATTTAGATGGCTGTAAGAAGCAATAGTGCAAAAAACAATGACATGCCAAAGAAACCTAATTGCTTCAAACCAAAAATCTGTCAAAACAGTCACTCTATTATTATACTATAGGGTGCAAAATGAAGAAAAGTTTGACACTTACAATCAGCGCCATTTAGATAAAAGAAATCAAGTGGAGGTGTGGATACTCCATTGAATTCTGCATCAATGTGTGTGCCATGTTGATGCTTGTTAAAAGAGACAGGAATTTGATTATATACAGTCAGGCCTGTTATTTTGGTTTTTTTTTTTAAACTTCCCATGGATGCCCATGCTTATTAGGATTGGCAAATACAAGAAGCCCCTTTACATGCATGCAATGAATCTGATTCTTGGGCCAGCCAAGATTCTGCCCCATTCGGGAGAAATTATACTTATAAACAGGCAGCAAACCCCACGCTCACTTGTACTCATGATGTTACCTAGCTGGGTAATGAAATCTCTGCAAAAAAACAACACGCGCAGAGACCAAAGAACTCCATAGTTCAACCCTGAATGTAGATATTCTGATATTATACATATGAATTAATATTTACATCTGTCTTAGCAACATACTTACTCTGTTTCACAGCAATTGAGTAAAACCATATGAACAATTCAAACATCCAGGGTAAATTTCATTAAAATTAAAAAAGTAAAAAAAAAATACAACTAAATATAGAACTATAGAAAATAAAATACAAAATGTATTTATTTATTTATTGGTTCGATTTATATGCCGCCCTTCTCTGGACACTCAGGGCGGCTTACAGTGCATTAAGCAATAGCCTTCATGCTTTTGTATAAACCTGCTTAGTAGGGCTTTCACCTCCCCACCCCCAGCGGTGTTCTTATTATACAAAGTCAGCTTATTGCCCCCACAATCTGGGTCCTTATTTTACCTACCTCGAAAGGATGGAAGGCTGAGTCAACCTTGAGCCTGGTGAGATTTGAACTTGCAGTAATTGCAGGCAGCTGGTGCTACTTAACAGCACTTTAATCTGCTGCGCCACCAAGGCTCAAAATATGGAATACAACAATTACATGTATTTAAAATGTGGACAATTAACTACTCACCCAATATTTATACAGTGTGCATGTTATGTCACTTCTGTGTTTGAAATGAAGGATGTTTGAACTCTCTTAAGATGGACTAACTAAAGAACAGTGCCTAGGACTGTCAAGGTCACGCATAGATAAGGAAGGCCTTTACAGGTAGCCATGACAAAACTAAGGTGTGCAACTCTGATCCTCCTTTGCAAATACTTAAGTGCAAATTATATAGTGCAACTGTTGAAATAAGTTTTAGGCTGTTTGCCCATATGCCAAATTGGTTGCAGTTTTCTAATGAAAGCTTTCTATAGACAAATCTAAAGAAGGGTGGGATTAATCTCATGTTGCACACAGAAGTGCCGTCCTTGTATTCCACTCTCAAAGGCATCCCGTTACAGATTTCAATGAGTGTCTCCAGCTCACATCCATAGGTTAAAATCTTCTAAGAAAGTGCTTTTCCAAGCATCATGATTGGTAAGTAATGTATCTTTAAACAAGAGGGTATTTTCCTACCAAGACCTGCTTAGTTGATGTTCTTGTTGTTTTGGGACCATTTTAATTCACCCTCTTATTTAAACGAAGTTCATTGCTTTTGTTCTGCTTGATACTTTCATTGTCCTGTTAAGTCACAGTATTAATTGAAGGATGATACTTTGTACTCTACAGTATTGTTCTAACCTATTGCATCCTCCTCCTCCTCTGTTTAGCAGAGACAGCCAGAATATAAAACTGAATAAAAATAGCCACTTGGGATTAGATTTTAGCTATCTTGAAATATCAGGAAATGGTAATTATTTATTTTGTCACCGTTTAATTTTCTTCTATCAGGGACAAAGAGAAATGATTGAAAAGTATTTTTGAGTCCACCTTATCCTTCATTTCAAATGTTAGTTTGTCCATTTCCGCACAATTATAGAACTTTTGGATTATCAATTGGTCTGTTGGCAGTTGATCAGTTAAGGTAGACTCAAAAGGTTATATAGCGTTGAATAGGTGGTATAATTGGATAACTCGTAGAAATGAGAGTAAATGTAAAATTCTGTATAATAATAATTAACAAATATGCACCGTTAATAAGATAATGGACGTGAGACCAAAGTCACTTTTTCTTTTTATATATTGTCATTTGTATTAACATATGTATCTTGTATATACATGGTATAACATCTTACTTTTTATATGTTTAATAAAGTTTTGTTTTTAAAATTAAAAAAAAGTATTTTTATTGTGAAAAAGTGCTTTGATTAATGAGATAACATGCACTTCCACTGGGGGTGTGTCTGGGGGTGTGAACAGATGCTACTATTTCTCCACCTCAGGCATCGAAAGGCTCCTGGCCTAAGAACCTCTCATGAGGAAGGCAGGTAGGGGAAGGTGAAAATCAATAAATGGCAAGTAGCAGGAATTCCCTGGTAAGTCTCCAGGCTATAGTTCACCCTCAGAAGAAAAAACACCCTCGGGGAGCGTGTCTCGGAGCAGGCAGGCGTTACTCAACAACCCTGGACCTTCCCGCCGGAGTCACTCGGGCTTTCCCGCAACAGAGTCCTCTTCCAACACGTCCGCTAAGTCAGCCAAACGATCCCGGCGGGCCACCGGAAACGCCCTCCAGCGGCAGGGCAGGGAGCGAGGGCGGAGTGCCAGGGGCCGTGGGAGGAGCAGGAAGGCGGGCAGCCTTCACATGGCCCTGCCTGGGGCGACAGGAGCGACCCACGCTCTCCCTCCCCCTCAGTCGCTGCAGCCTCGGGCGGAGCGAGGCGAGCGGCGGGCTCTTGGAAGCGGCTCCTCGCTCGGCGCGCGGGATTGGTACCTGATTCAGAGGCTCTTCTTCGCGGAAGCGACGCGGAGGAGCCGGGCAGCTCGACGCCTTTGGCTTCGTCCCAGACAGAGGCTTCCCAAAGCCGGCAGGGATACCAGGTTTTATTGACTGATCGTGGACGTCAGTCGTGGAAGGAGCTGGCGGTCGCGATGCAACTTCTCCGAGGTTTCCTGGTAGCTCTTGCTCTGCACGTGGTGGGCGCTCAGGTGAGGTGAACTTTCGGAACTGGCTAATTAATTAATCGTTTGGCGGGTTAGATCTGTCCGGATTTGGGGGCGGGGGGGTGCTATTTCGCGTCCCAGTGTGCCTGCTGGGCGTGCGATGCCCAGATCCGCTGCTCTCCCGTGTCATTCTCCTTGATCTGGGGGTAGGGGCTTACGATTGTGTCCCCTGGAGAGGATGAAACGAAAAATCCCTGGCGATCGGCGCTGTCTTTCTTTACTAAAACGAGAAGAACCAAACGGGAACGGACCTCGTCGGAAGCGTTTTGCTCAGGTCTCAGAATTGTAGGAGCTACACGGTCAAGTGTTTCACAGATGAAGAGCGGTACCTCAAGACACACATTAAACTCCCTGTGGTCCTGGGCGTAGTTTTAAGTCATCTGACCTGAAAGCCTAGTTGTGTAGGGGGTGGTTAAAGGTGTTTAGTTAGTAGAAGAAGGGTAAGAGCTGCACGTGCCCAGAAGCTGCAAGGTAGAACTTCAGCACTGAAGAGCAGAAATGGGGACTTGGATAAAACTCTTGATGTGATAGAGTAGGATGTAGAATCCCCCAGCTTGGAAAAAGGGGTAGAGGGAATTCCCAACACAACTCAATTTAGAAAACATTGATACAGTCATTTTGATTATAGATATGGGGACAACTTGATGGAGAACCAAATTTCAAGTTTAAACTCAGTAGTGTTTTGTTAACATTCTTTAATTGCCCCTATCATTCTGACGTACAGCATGATGCGCTTTATTTTCCAACCTCCTCTACAGTTTCTTATGAGTGAAATGCAGGATCCAGACCCATACAATAATCCGAGGACCATATTACTGCACAGAACATGGTTTTCTCTTTTTATTTAGGTTTTTCAAGCTTTTGCAAAAGAGAAATTCAGTTATCTCAGTTCTGCAGTTGATGCTTTGCTATCTCCCCAAGTATCTCTTTTTAACTCATCTGTAAAGTTGTTATGTCCACACACAGACAATCGGAGCCAGGGGAGTCCTGTGCAATGAGGTCACTGAGGTCAAGAACAGTCTGGCTAAAAGCACCACAGGGTAAAGAGTTTTCCCGAATAGGCTTGTGTATGCTACACAAATTGATTTGGAAGAAGTGCTCTAAAAAATAAAAGAGAGTTACGTGAGTGGAGAGGGGTGGGGTTATTCATAGCTTTACTATCTAGTAGACATGATAAAAAAATAAAACTTTTTTCAAGTTGAATTAGACTCCTGATACCTACATGGACACATCCATGCTGTTTTCATGGCAACGATACAGAAGTGATTTGCCGTTGCTGCCTTTATTTTATTGTTACTCCCCAGGACAGTTTACAGCCCTGACATTTCTAGTTGATCTCCTACCAGATAGTAACCTGGTTTGATCCTACTTAGTGGGTTCTACATCAGGCATAATACAATACGAAACGGGAAGGAAAGAAGGAAAAAAGAAAATTAAGAAAATTGGTTTGCTTAATGACGAGCTGAATGCAGTTGAGGAAGAAGAGGTGGCTGGTTTTTCTGCAGAACTGATGGAATGGCTCATCTGCACGACTTAAATGACTCTTATTGGGCACCTTCTGCCCTTGGTCTGCTCTTTGACACTAGATTGGCTTTCTTCAGCTCAACACTCTCTCTGGTGTTAGACTACAGTTTCCAACATTCCAGCCGGCCTGGTCACAGAGACTGAGAACATGGAGATTGTAATCTAGTGCATCTGGACAGCATCAGATTGCAAAAAAATCCATTAGTTTCTGAGTCAGGTTTGGAATAAATTCAGCCCGTGTGCTAAAAGTAGTATCAGGTATTAGCTAGTAGGAAGATTAGATTTTAGTAGCTCAGTACAATCATTTGTTGGGTCAAACTTTAGTTGACTGCAGAAACTTTCAATTGCAGGAATACTGGCTAACCCATCCAGAGTACTACTTAATATATACAAACAATCTACAGATTTATT
This sequence comes from Pantherophis guttatus, assembly GCF_059756535.1. Taxonomy (NCBI): domain Eukaryota; kingdom Metazoa; phylum Chordata; class Lepidosauria; order Squamata; family Colubridae; genus Pantherophis; species Pantherophis guttatus. The sequence continues at coordinate 55,151,158 of NC_142063.1, forward strand.
CTCGGACTAAAACAATATAATGTATATAAAACAGGTAGTGATGGATTATTTCTGTCAACCTTTGTTATTTACTGCAAATGACTGATCATTTTTCATTTTTATGCAGGTCAGGGCATCAAATTATTAAACTTCAACTATATACAGCTGTTTGTGCTTATGTAAGCATTTCTTAGTGCACATTGGTATGAATTAGTATGAGTTACTTCAAAGTAATAACAATCAAATTCATTAACTGACTGAATAAAATTTGGGGAAAATTCATCTTTCTGTATGTAGACGCTTATCCAAAGTATGTTTTTCTTTTACCATACTCTTTTCATATTGCTATTTTCATGCCTAATTTTAGGACTACCAAGCTGCATTTCTAGCATTTAATTCTATTTTATCCCTTTCTCTTCTTTTCCCCCCCATTCCATTTAATCATTAAGGACTCTTCAAATCTTCCTCCACCTTATATAAATGTTAGCATGGCCAGATATTGGAAACTGTGTGTTAGACTGACACCTTGTGTTTCTAATACAAAGTTGGGAACTGCAAGAATGGATAACACCATCAAATGAATCATAGCAAGATGACTTAGACATGACAGATGCTGAATCTAAAAGTTTTCTTCTATATTTGATTGGGTAGTAATTTTCTCTTCTTCTATGTATGTATATGCCAGGGCTAACTCAAGACATTTTGCTGTTTCTCGTGAAAGGACAACTGCATACACAGAAATGAATCTGACTAGTAGTTAAAACTTATTTCTATTCTGGCAAGGGAACAGCATCCTTATTTCACATTTGAGACAATAAATAGTTTTAGAATATTCAATCAGATTACAAACACAAGTAGAATTCTGCTATACATCTTGACTATTGCAATACACTCTACCTTTGAAAAGCATCCAGAAGCTCCATTTGGTTCAAAACACGGCGGCCTGCATGGTTTTGTGCATATTTGTGTGAATATTTGTTACTACTCCTGTGGGAGCTGCATTGGTTGCCGATTTGCTTCTGGGTGCAATTCAAGGTGCTGATTATCACCTTTAAAGCTCATCATGTCTTGGGATCAGGTTATCTGAAGGACCGTCTCTTGCTGGTCACATCCACCCAACCCACTAAAGTGGGGAGGCAAGGAATGTTGATCCCGACCCTAAGGAGGTACACACCTGGTGGGACCCAGAAGAAGGGCCTTCACCATGGTGGCTCCCTGCCTCTGGAACATCATCCCTCCAGAAATTAGATGGGCCCCCATTCTGACACTCTTTCGGAAGGCCCTAAAGATGTGGTTTTCCCAGCAAGCCTGGGGAAACCCAGAGTGGGATGGAGCCCATTAAATCACTGATATGAGTGTTTGTTGCCACTGGGGGGTGGGGGGTGGCAGGGGGTAGTGGTTATTATTTTATTATTTATATTTTTCCTATATTGTGTTTTATTTTCTGTAAACAGCCTAGAGTCGCCGTGAGCGAGTAGGCGGCTATATAAATTTTCCAAAACAAATAAATAAATCAGGGTGATCTGACCTGGCAACTTTTGCTACCATCTCCCCATCCATATTTTAACTAATCTCCAAAAGGCATCCAATAAACCCATAGAGTATTTGAAATCTTCCACTCTGAAGGCGGAAAGATTTGATTTTAGAGTGGGAGGTACAGTCTCAGAAACCCCCTTACATCTATCCTAGAAAAGTCTAGGACCCTTTTTCTTCGATCTTGATAATATGTTAAAAAGCAATTTTCCATGGGTATGTTGGGACTCAGCCTGTGGGTCAAATGAATCCTTTTCTGAAAATCCATTCCCAGTATTTAGAGAAATGTTTGCTGCTAGGGATGAATTCCTTCTCAAGAGGGAAAACATAAAAGTAAGTAAAAAGAGTATGACAAGGATCATTCTTCCTACCCTTATTTTCTGCTGGAATGAGCTTACCAGAACTTTGGAAGACATTGTCTTTACTTTTAGATCTTTTACCAAACCATAGGTAGACCTCTCCTTGTTGCTAATGGATGAATCAATGTTTGAACTCTAGCAAACCCTGAGATGAAGTTAGTGGACACTTCCCTTGTGTTATCGTTTGTTTAATGAAATAACAAGATTGTCACATATCTCTGAATTCAGTTTTGTAGACACGGAGTTTGCTACTCCCAGGATTCTCAGCTGTAAGCCATTTGTAATTAAAAGTCTGGTTGTTACAGTTCCCAAACATGTTGGAGAAGGGTTGTGGGGCATGTTATGTCAGCCTTTCTACCTTTTTATGTCTGGAATGTATTGGGAAAATGACCTTTCCCCCTTTCCCCTTCTATTCCCAGAAGAAAGACGTGATTCTTCAGAACAGCACTACTGATAGAGCAGGTGAGTATGAAACATGTGAAGCATGACCTTCTCTTATAGTGTGGATTTGGACTATATATTTCTGTCTGTCTGTCTGTCTAATCTATAATGGGAAGAGTCTTGGAGGCTGTTTATGCGCTCTGATGCTACCCTTTGGATTTCTTTTAAAAACCCTCCACCCTTTTTGAGAATCTCTTCACTCTTGATTGTAACGTCTCATGTTACAATCCAAGTTTTTCCTTTCCCTTTTTCAATTACTACTTTGTTTATTTAGATTATAAGGTCTGAAATAGTTGAAATCTGTAGAAATTGATTTAATAAAAAAGGGAAAACGCTATGGTTTAACTAGCATTTTCTTTGAGGAAAAGCAATATGAACACAGTGCAAGATTTTCTTCCGTTTTCCACAATTCCAATAATTTTCACATTCCCAGCAAATACTGTTCGTATATTTTTTTTAATCTTGCTAAATCTTACAAAAAATCAGTTTATTGTTACTTTTAATATGATCGATCTTGTATTAGTCCACAATTTCCAGTTAAATGATTAAGGTTCAAAGTATTAATGGAAAAGACCTTTATTCTACATCTTGAAGAACCATGGCTATTCAGTAGATGCAAATCCAGTATTTTATTTATTTATTTTTTACTTGGCAGACATCATTGTGCAATGAGTAATGATTCTTGCCCTTCAAAAAAAGTATGTTGGGTGAGGTCGGGGAGTGAGATCTCATAAAAGCTCTGAAATTTTTCAATATTTCCTCCATTTTTGGAGGAATTTTGATTGGACTCTCAAAATGATTGCAATTTAACCTGTGGGGTTGTAGGCATCATTTTTAAGGGACATTGGATCTCTAGAACTCATGAGTGACATGTTGCTAGCCTCGAGGGAGATAGTGCTAAAACAGAGGCAAGGCAACTTCCTACAGTCATAAGATGGAAGGTGTGGAAGGGATGTTGGAGAACATCTTGTTTTATTCCCTGCAAAGTGCAGGAATCTATAGTATTCCCAGCAGGTGACTCTCCAGCCTCTGTTTAAAGCTTTTCAGCAACAAAGACCCTACCATCTCTGAAGGAAGTCTTGTTGCACAGCTCTTGCCAATTGAATGTTTTTCCAGATGTTTGACTAAAACCTACACCCATGTAATTTAAGCCCATTATTTTTGTCTTCTTCTTTGGAACAACCCTGAAAAATTATGTCCCATCTTCTACATAATAGTTCTTTACACATTTGAAGCAGTTATCAAGTCTCCCCACAGTCTTTTCTCCAGCCTACACCTACGCACCGCCTCCAGATGTTCTCCAAAGATTTTTTCCTTCCAGATTCCCTGTCTTTTGGATTGCTGTTCTCTGGAGACACTCCAGCTTGTCAAAATCTTTCCTAAAATGTGCCCAGAACTGGACACAATATTCTGATGCTCTCTGACAAACGTACAAGAGAGAGATACAATGGCTTCCTATGTGCACTTTCTGCAATGGATATATAAAAAAACTGGCAACTAAATACTTTACTTTTATACTTCTTTTCTTTTTTTAGTGGTATCCTTTTTTGATGTTTGGAATCGCAGCTCCTGCCAGCCCTTGGAGAAACTGGTCAGTGTTGTATCAGAATACCCACATGAAGTGGAGCACGTGTTCAAACCGTCCTGTGTTTCTTTGCGTCGCTGCTGTGGATGTTGTAGAGATGAGGCACTGCAATGTGTCCCAGTGGAACTGGCCAATATCACTATGGAGGTAGGTGAGAACACTATAGTTCCATTTATCCTGGAGCACAGGGTCACTTCCTCACTTTCTCTGCAGTTAGCTGTCAATGCTTGCTTGTTTCATGGAAATGCAGTTCAGAGTTTGCTTCCAAGAAGCTAATGTTCACTGCTGAGGTTCCCATAGAACTGGAGCTGTTCTTAATATTTTGGTTAAAAGCTGTATATTATTTTCCCATCTTTTCAAAACTCTACAGCTCCATTGTGTAGGACAGTTAGATGGTATACTTCAGTTCAGTGGTGAAATCCAATTTTTTTTACTATCAGTTCTGTGGACGTGGCTTGGTGGGTGTGGTGTGGCATGGTGGGCGTGGCAGGGGAAGGATACTGCAAAATCTCCATTCCCACCCCACTCTGCGGCCAGCCAGAGGTGGTATTTGTCGGTTCTCCAAACTACTCAAAATTTCTGCTACCGGTTCTCCGAACTGTTCAAAATTTCCGCTGCCAGTTCTCCAGAACCTGTCAGAACCTGCTGGATTTCACCCCTGCTTCAATTCCCAGAATTGCTCAGCTAATATGCTGCCTGAGGAATTCTGGAAGATGAAGTCCACACATCTTAAGATTGCGGAGGCTGAGAAATGTTGTCTTAAGACATACAAAGGCAGTTCTGCCATGGAATCAGATGAAGGAATTGCCTTAGAACCAGACTGGATGATACATTTACATTTATGTATGAATTTGTATAGTATTCTTTTTACTTTAAGGATATGTGTGTCTGTTTATATAAAATTGGGACAACATAGGTAATCCTAGCTTACCAACTACAATTGGGACCAGCAATTATCTTATTAAGACCAGCAGTCCTTAAGGTAGAGAGATCACATGGTCATGATTTATAACTTCACTTCTGTGTTTTGCATTAATTCTGCTTGTTGGAAGCCAGTTGTGAAGCTGGCAAATGATGATCATGTGATCGGGGGTTCCGGGACAGTTGTAATGCACACAAGTCACAAAGCACTTGAATAGCAATCACATGACCGCAGGACTATGCAACAGACATAAATGCAAGGATTTGAAGTGATTTTCTCTCCTCCAATCACTGTAACTTTGAACAGTTACTAAACAAGGCAGTTGGTGAGCAAGGACTGCCTGTAGAAGGCGTGGAGATGTGGTGAGTCCTATCTGCCTTATGGTAAGAATTGCTTTCCCCGAGTCTGCTACTTACCTAGAAGGGGTTATCCGATGTTTAGCTAAATAACTATTTGCCCCATTGGAAAATAGCATGAAAAGAAGTTAAAAACAAATATCCCAACATTGCCCAAATTCTGCTTATTATTGTTCCTCATGGGTTGTTATTTTTAAAAATAAAGCTCAGATACATCACATGGCTCCATATGTAATGGAGTACTTGGAGTGGTGTGCTGGCTTGTGACAGCTGATTGTTCTGGAATTTTATGGGATAAGAGCAGAGCTGAGCCTTGATGCCTTGTGTACCAATCAGCTGTTCCGTGGTGGAATGGTAGCAGTGGGAGCCAATGGAGCTGGTTATTAAATATTTCTCAGCACACCACTATTTACATGCACAAATTGTTTTTAACATGTTGTCTTGTCTGGCCAATAGCTACAGGTGGCCAAGAAACCTTCTCTTTGATTGTGAAAGAAAAACACATTGTTCTTTGTTAATCTACGGCTCTGGGGAACAGAGTCATACTTTAAAAAACTGCTCTTTGACCAAGTGGGAGAAGTGAAAAGAGATAAAGATGCTCAACAAATTACTTAGATTTTACCCTTTCAGCTCAAGAAGATCAACCCAGAGAATCAGTTACCCGTCGTGGAGTTGTCATTTACTGAACACAGGAAATGTGAATGCAGGTGAGCAACTTTGCTGTGGCTTTTGGTAAATGCATCTGGTGCTTCACAGTGTCCAGATTAGGGAACAAGGGAAAGCAGGCTTTTAATAAACCCTTCTTGAGAATCTGCCTCTTCGTTGAGGTCTTTGCTATTATATTTCAGAAACTGGTACTTCAGACTTCCTGTTAATGTCACATGACATTATGCACATGAATGCACATGAATTGCATTAGAGAATGGCAGACTTTAGATTCACAGGGTCAAGTTTTTATTGGAACACAACTCCAGCAACTGAAGCTGTGTAAATAACTGTTATAAATTTAAAAATATATATATGGTTTTGTGATTAGCACCAGTATCAAGCTTATCTCTCCGTTCATACAAACATCAGGTTTTCCATTAGAGATGCTTTTCCTATAATCATGGTGTAAAAGAGAAAAAAGAAACTTTTGTATTGTTAATGTTAACTAATTTAGAGTCAGAAAACTTGACTTCAGGTTTATAACAGATCACCCAGATATACATCATTGTTCTGAAATAAATTCTGCTCACAGTTACTCTAATTGGGGCAGTGTTTTGGCTGACATCATGTTAATAAGATTTACCAATCCCCACCATATTTCATCCTCTGTATTAAAAGGAATATATTTTCACTGGGTTCTTCAAAACCTAATTTTATTTTTCCCATATCCAAATCAGCAGTTGTAAGATTAAATTAAGATTTCCGAGAGATCAAAGTGTTGACTTATTTCTTTCTTTGCTTCATGAGCTCAAATATGCAATTCTCAGTTGGTCTTTATATGATTTTTCAGAAAGAAGATTTTGTTGGTTCCATTGGAACTAAGCCTGGCAGGATCATTAAATCTCTTACTCTGCCATTCCTTAAAGTCATTAGAGTTTAGTGTGCAAACAAAATTAATCTGAATTGGATAAAAACTTTTTCATAATTCTGCTAAACAGTTTAGGAATGTGTTTTTTTTTAAAAAAAAAAAACTAAAAAAAGAATTAAGGCAAAGTACTCAAGAACTGAATTCAGTACCAAGTGCTACATTCTGTGTATTTTCTGTGTTCCAGTAGAAGATCAGTATGTAGACAGTCCTGCAAATATCATGCATGCTTGTTGCTTAATAAATTGGACACCATGTGATGAAATATGGCAGAGGTAGCAGCTGTTCCAATTCAGCTGTTCTCCATGACATTTGGGACTTTTACAGATATCTCATCTTTGCTAAAGGAAGGAAGGAAGGAACAGCTTGTGTCCTGCTCATGTTCTGGCATTCAAAAATAATTATGCATCAAGTTGATCAAACCTCTAGAACAGTGTTTCTCAACTTGCAACTTTAAGATGTGTGGACTTCAACTCCCATAATTCCTTAGCTAGCTATGGGGAGTTGAAGTTCACACATCTTAAAGTTATCGAAGTTGAGAAGCACGGCTCTAGAACTACCCAGAATGGAAGAACTCATAGTAATATATGGGTACTGATATGCACTATTAATTCTTCTTATCTTCTGATGATCATGCTATATGCCTTCTTTGTCTCTTTTGAAACTTTCATTGTTTGGATGTTTTTCCCCCCTAAAATCCTTCCCCCCACACCTTTGAATTTCTTATGAAGATATAATCTTCCTACAGTATATAAGCCAATTCTTTGCAGAGTGGCATTATTAGGCATTTGTTGGGATTCCTGGAAGACCCATTATAAATCTGACATATCCGGCTCCAGACGTCATCTCACACTTCATTTATTACTCTGAAGCGGGCTGAACAAACAAAGTCTTGTTATACTTGAGGCTTTGGGAGGGAGGGATCCCTTAGAGCCTTCTCTAATTACTCTTGTTGAAAATAAACAGGATTTTCTCTTTCTCATTGCAAGAGAAGGCTTAAGGAGGTTGAATAGAAATTGATAAAGAAGAACCCCAGTAAAAATCATAAAATGCTGACCCTGCCTTCTTGAGTGATGTTATTGTAGTTCTGGTCTTCTTAGAAAATGTCAAAATCTTCCCCATTTCTGCTCTAGATTTCAGCCTTTCTGTCCACTGTTGCCATTATCAAAGTTGCTGGAGATTTCTGAATCATCTAGCACACAGCCAGCATGATGGTAAAGGCAGTGTAGCATGAACTATATTTACGGAGCAAGGGCTGTGGGACACTCTTTTAGGAATCTGCCCTTTCCCTTGACTGGGTCTGTAGCATCACGTCTTCAAGGTGCTCTGTATGTATGTGGCAGACCTCACCATATGCTAAAAGTGTCTAATTCTGTTCCGCCAGGCCCCGACAAGATGCTCTGAAGTCAGGGAGGTAAGTGGCATTACTAAAGATTCTGGAGGCTGGGACTCTCTGCAATGTCTTATCTCCCATCCACTCTTTTCCCCACCTTTCCTCCAAAAGGAGGAGGAGACTCAAGGGACGCAGCAAGAAGAAGCGGGCAAAGCAGAGACCCAAAAATTGATCTCTATGTGAGTATCAACAGCAGGGAGAGGAAAAAGAATACTATGGTGTGTGAGTCATAAGCAGAGACCATCTTTCCTTCCATCAGTACCTGATTTGGCTTCTGGACCATGCAAAGCCAGTGGGGGTGGGGGGGAATCTTGTTGGTCTGGAAAGCTCATCTTTATAAATAAGTATTGCATCAGTGTGGATTCAGCTGCACCCATTTCCCCATTCTCTGATTCTGATTTTTTTTTTTTTTTTTTTTGGCCGATGGTAAGAGTCTGACTAGGCAGCCATAGCTTTTTTTTGCTCTTCTCTGTACTCTTTTTTTTCATGGCTACTTAGATAATGCTTCTGTCAAACGATCTGAATGAGTGGCTATTTAGCTCCATAGTAGCTAATGAATGAGTGAGCATAAACATGGTGCTAACTAAACAAATGTTGTATAGTAACACCTGCAACCAAATCAAAAAAAAGGAATAGCTTAATTTACAGACAATTAGTTTTAAGGAAGGTGCAGAACCAATGAATGTCCACGCACAGAGGGCAAGGGGGGAAATTCCAATGTTGGGCTGGAGAAATGAAACTTGATTCTTCAGAATCTGCCTGTGGCAGAGTGCAGGAACAGAGCTCAGATCTGTGCTTGGCTGGAGAAACAAAGCTCAGATTCCAAAGATCCAGTTTTTGTTTCTCCAGTTCAGCATAGAAATGTTCTTCCATGGAGAGAAGAACTCATGTGGCCAGCAGGAGAAATGAAGTGTGAATATTTAAGATCTGAGATTTGTTTCTCCAGCCCAATGCAGGAGTTCCTTTCCATGCACAGGTGGGAGGGGGAACCTGGAGTCCATTTCTACATCCCAGGAGTTCCCTTCCTTCAGCAGGCAGTTCTTTCACTCTGTCTGCAGAACAATTCACATGATTGTTAATGATCACAACTGGAAGAGCCAGGATTGTGATCATTGAGTGAAGCAGTCATGTGGGCTATTTACTTAATAATCACTTTATTCAATGACCAAGATTGTAGTTGTATGTCAAGGACTACCTGTAATTGCCATATTCTATGGCAAATAGTTTTGCCTTGTTCTTTTGAAGGGGAAAAATAATTCTGTTTTGAGATTGTCAACATAAAAACATTGTGCTACAATGTTTTAAGATTGAACCTAAATGTATTCCTTAGAAGTTTACTTTGGAATAATAAACTAATGTTTGCAGCTTAAAGAAGAATTCAACCAATAGGAGAAATTCACAGAGGTTTTACACACAGTGGAATGTAATTTTATTTTCTGTATCTTGGTTTTCATTTTAGATTTTTAATGTAGCTATTAGCATAAATCCACCTTCTGTCATAATGCATTTATTATGGCAGAGCAGAAACCAGAGTTTGCACATAGGGTAGGAAATGTAGTTCTAGCTGCCCATTTTCCATGTTAACATCTTTGGGTGTTTATTTATTTGGTGCTGAACCTCTTCTGTGCTTCCTTTCCAGGTGTACCATTTGATGATAGTTGTTGCTTTCTCAGCCAAGGGCAGTGCCACAATGCCTCTTTTTAAATGCTAAATCCTCTTCAACATTCCTCTGCAATTACAATTTTGACTGATGAATTCAGGGGTCTGGTAACAGCTTGCTCACTTGAAGTGCCAGAGCAAAAAGGGAGGAGTAAAGACAACATCCCAGTGAGAATATGTCAGGACATTCTGAAGGAGATGTTTTTTTATATATTTATAATTGCATCAGAGGACTGCCCCAGGATCAAGTGAAGACCTGTTTATCTCAGTCCATTTCCTGTCTATACAGAGCTAATATTTCACTCTGATTTCTGCAGAATTGAGAGTAAAATGGAAATACAAGAAAACAGCAGCTGGTTTATGTTTTAAATATTTGGAGTTTGGAGAACTTAAAACTATTAAGACAAATGCGAATACTTCCTCCTGGATTTTTTCTGGATATTATCTCTCAGTTGGGAATTGAGAAATGAAAAGTTTGAGCTACACTTTGCCAATCCTTGTTTAAGTCTTGTTTTTCACCAGGGTTAATATCTGGAGTACACTCCTTCCTATAAAAGATGTCTAAAACAACAAATTAACCTTGATAAATAAGAGCTAAAACTCCTTGTCAAGTAAGATTGTAGAAGTCAGCATTTTAGAAATCAGAGCCCTAGGCAAGGAAATAGGGAGCACAGAGATTGTGGTTCCTGCTCAAGTTACTGCCAACTTAGTGTACATGTAGGCCTTTATTCCACTAGGAAAATTAGTTCTGGAATATCCCCGCAAAATAATTTTTCTCAAGAAAATATAATGTTGTGCTTGACATGTTTTGCTAGCTCTTCTGCATATCTTGCAGTGGAAATCATAGTAACTGCTTATCAGTGTACTGGATTTTGTTCATACATGTAGTCCTCAGTTTGCGGCCACAATGGAAACCAACATTTCCACTGCTAAGCAAGACATTTGTGAAGTGAGTTTTGCCCCATTTTACAACCTTTCTTGCCACAGTTGTTCAATGAATTGCTACAGTGGTGAAGTTAGTAACACGGTTGTTAAATGAATCTGGCTTCCCCGTTGACTTTGCTTGTTAGGAGGTTTCAAAAAAAAGGTGATCACATGACCCCAGGATGCTGCAACCCTCATAAGTACATGCCAATTGCCAAGCATCCAAATTCTGACCACGTAACCATGGGGATGCTGCAACAGTCACAAATGTGAAAAATGATCATGTCACTTTTTTCAGTGCCATTGTAACTTTGAGCGATCATTAAATAAACGGTTGTAAGTCAAGAACTACTTGTATAACTGGTTTAGTGGTGGTGAGGGAGGACGGTTGTTGAAAAAAAAAAACAGTTCACAAAGTAGGTAAATTCTCTGGTCAGCCACATTGTAGACAACCCCATAACTGATTTAAGCAGGTTCAAGCAACTAATTACCTGACTAGATGGCTCGGTGGCTAAGACACTGAGCTTGTCGATCAGAAAGGTTGGCAGTTCGGCGGTTCGAATCCCTAGTACAGGTATCCTGCATGAGCAAGGGGTTGGACTAGATGACCTCCAAAGTCCCTTCCAACTCTGTTACTGTTATAATAATATATTCCTGCCTGTCCATCTCATTGTAAAATAGTGCAGGTTCACAATCAGTCCTAAAAGAAAAGTACCGTAAGTTCCTGTGAGCTTTAAAATAATAGTGCAACTGAACACAGAAATAGGTCTTGTTTTACCCTGAGATTTAAGTGCTAACCTTAATAATTGCAAGAAAGTGTACAAGATCACTGCTAGATTTTAAATTAGGTTTTCCAATTTATGGAAAAGAGTTTTAGAGACTGTGGCTATCCAAAAAGCACAGATAACAAAAAGAACAGATAAAGACAGGTATTATGCCCATCTTATATAAATTTCTTGAGGTTTGAATAAACATGGAAGAAAATTGTGACGTGTAAATTAAGAACCCGAATGATGGGAAAGGTGTGAAATTGAAATATAAGAAGTTCATAAAAAGTATAATGGCATACCTTTTGCATGCAACTCTTGCAATAATCTGCTATGAGATGCTATGTGTGTCTGTCTGTGTAGTGTGAGTGAACTCAAACTGAAATAGGTGAATGGGAAATAGTAACTGTTGGTCAAGAAAGAACAAGCAAGCGTCATTATGTCTTCATTATTCCTGTACCTACAGCTTTTACTGATTCATATGAAAACAAGGTGGAATTTTCCCGAGACTCTACATTTGTGAACTGTTATATTCGACAACATCCATGAAAGGAAAGCGAACTAAATAGACCATTAATTTAACCCAATGAAGTATATTGCTTCTTATATCATAGTAACTTAATGGCAATATATTCTTGGTCCTCCTGGTTTGAAATATTTTCTTTTGTGTAGTAAAATAGCACATGAGTTCCTGCTTTTTCAGTCAATGCAGTGCAACAACATTCCAAATAAATGATTCTAAATAAAATCGCTTTATAGTCAAAACCCAAATGCAGATTCTGAAAATATTTTTATTGGCTCACCCTAGTTCCTCTTCTGAAAAAGAACTTGTCTTCTCTGGATGTATGAGAGATAAATTCCAGTTGTGATCCTTCTGAATTGCTGAATGATATACCAGAGATAAAGAAAGCACAATCCAATATGTTGGGCTATTAAAGAAGGCGGCCAGCATGCTTCCTATGTGACTTGAGGCAAATAATTCAAAACTGTTCCTTTGCAATGTGAGTGTGATAGACTAGGAAACTTGTAAAAATAAATGCAGCATGCCTCTTGGAATGCTTTTTTTATTGTAGTAATGATAACCAGATAAATATCTTGTGAGAGGTTGCCAAATTTTTCTTTTTAGGCAATTATTTTCTGTCTTGTAATTTCACTGACTGGAGAGTCTTAGAGATGTCAACAATTCAGTTGTTTAGATTGGCTATCTATTTAGATTGTCTGAATTCTTGATCTGGAATATAGCTTTGTGCTTGATAGAGAGTTCCAAACCTGAAGGAAACTTCTTACCCATCTGCATAAGAATGCAGAAATTTCATACAGGATATTGTTCAGAGGTGGGATTCACTCACCTTCCCTACCAGCCTTCTGCACATGCACACTAGTCGCACATTATGTCTGGATGGGTGGGCGGAGCCTCCTGCAGTCGCTACCAGTTTGCGTGATCTGGACAGAACCAGCTGAATCCCACCACTGATATTGTTGTTAGGATAGGAACTATAAGACATGATTTTTTTTGCTACTTTCTGTGGTTGGCATCTTTTTTCTTTCTGGATAGGAAATTTCCCTTATGATTTTTTTTTCAAATTTTCAAGTAAAATCTCACAGTATTTACTAGATATTTCTTGGGTTTAAAGTTGTAGCAATGGGCACCCAAAATAATCCATGACATGAGTTTCCTTTTGACCTTGAAATAATCTAAATTGTATGGCTATGTATCTGAATTTCGAAATGTTTTATTCATTTTTCATTCTCCCATGAACCTCCAGATTTTGCCCGCTTTCCAGTGATTCCATACTAATCATTGTTATTCACCCATTGGGCAGGAATCCTACCTTGGTTTTAAAATTCTCATTCTTAGTTATTTATAAATAGGTGATACTGTTTAGATGACTTTTGAAATGCCCCACAGGAAATTCCCAGTACGAGACATCTATAGTTCAGAATGCAACCTTCTCTCTGGCAAGGACAAGAAAGTGATGGGAAAAATGCTTTTGTTTGCCATATATAGAATCAAATTTTCCTTTAGTCAATTGCACTTTTCCCCATATGACTGAGAAAGACAGAATATGAAGTGATATGAGTGCCAATATTAACAATAAAGAGGTTGAGCTTGAAGTCTCTGAGCTTGAAGTCTGTAGAGATTCTCAGTCATCCAGGTCATGGTTGTTCCAAAGGTGCTTTTTCAGGAGGCAACTGGACTTCCTTGTTTTTTCTTTGAAGACATTTTGCTTCTCATCCAAGAAACTTCTTCAGGTCTGACTGGATCCTTCCATTCCCCACCATCCAGTCAGAACTGAGGAAGCTTCTTGGATGAGAAGTAAAACGTCTTCAAAGAAAAAACAAAAATGTTCAGTTGCCTCCTGAAAAAGAATATCTGAGCTTGGTTATTTTCTTGCAGACATTTCATTACAGAAATTAGGTAACATCATCTGTGACTAGCACTGATCTCTAGCATGGATGATGTTATGTAGCATTTTTTTTTTATTTGATTTATATGCCGCCCTTCTCCGAAGACTCAGGGTGGCTTACAATGTGCTCAGCAATAGCCTTCATCCTTTTGTATATTTATACAAAGTCAGCTTATTGCCCCCACAAACTGGGTCCTCATTTCACCTACCTTAGAAAGGATGGAAGGCTGAGTCAACCTTGAGCCTTGGCGAGATTCGAACCCTGCAGTAATTGCAGGCAGCTGGTCTTAATAACCAGCTTAATAACAGGGTGCCTTAAACCCCTGTACTACCAAGTGATTTTCCCATCACTTTGGGTAATGAAATGTCTATTAGAAAACAACCAAGCTCAGAGAGCTAAAGACTGTTCATTTCCACTCTGAATTACTGATATTTTCTTTAATGCTCCCAATAATACTTCATTTAGTACCTGACTAGTTCCATGACTTATTTTATTTTATACTATCTTAATTATAAACAAATGGGAAAACAAATTTCATAAAACTAATGAATCATTTTTTCCCAAGAATGCTGGAGGCTGCACAGAACTACTGAAGGAATTTGTAGAAAGTAAGAGTTGATGGCTGAGGCTAGTGTTTGACTGGAAATAGCTCACTTTCTAAGAAAAAGGCTGAAGTGATTCAGAAACTACATGGTAAGAAGGATATCATTTTCATCTGTTCCCCTTGTGAAAAACAGATGGAGAATATAACAATACATTCCCCAAATCTATATTCTCTGGCACAAAAAGTTTGAAGATCCTTAGATTATAATATTTTATGTGTTATTATTATTAAGTACAATTGAAGTACCAAAATTTCAAATAGAAATAGTTCCTGTTAAGGTGTGAGTTCCTTCTAAAAAAAACCCATTTCTTTGTGTCTTCCGAGAAAGAAATAGTGAACTGAAAATGGTCCCCCTTTTAGCAGCAAAACTGCAGCAGAACAAACATTCAGCAAGCAGACTGGCTTTTCATATTTCTTCTCTGGGTAGGAAGAGGACTGGAGATCACCCAAAAGTGCTCCAGACAATTGCTCCTTGCAAGAAGACTGCAAAACAGCAATCTCCAATGGGTTTAAGAGCTCTGGGAGATGAGTGTGGTATATCCATTTTGCAGAAAACATAGCGGGCACCTTTAAGGATATTGGGTTTACTGCTCCTTAACTATTTTCAGCTATTAGTAACTTTTGATTAACATGTTTTACAGCACTGGGTGAGTTTCTTTCAATCCTTAGCGAAATCAGTTTTAAATAATAATTTAAAGGCTTAATTTTTTTTTTGAACAAACAGCACAAAATGGTTAGAACCTTGATATTGGAAAATTACAAATGGACTAAGGGTCCAGATAAATTTGAAATAAGATTTTGGAATTATACGTTTTGTAAAGGACGTTATTTGTACAGCCAGGCATGAAATGAGAAGGAAGTGCTGCAAAATTAGAGATAGTTAATTGCTCAAACATACTTTCTTTTCAAATCGTGATGCTTAATTTGACGTTGTATGGCAGAGGTTCAGGGTAGGTTATCAGAAAATAGTTGCCCCCACCCCCCGACCGTTTGGACAACCAGGGCTTGCCGTCAAAGAAATGATTGCGCTGTGGTGTCCCGCAGACATAGAATAGTAATGATTGCACGGGAAAGGGGTGTGTGTGTCTGTGCGTGTGTGTGTGTTTTTTTTTTGGGGGGGGGGAGGAATAGTCAGCAAGAAACAAAACCCGTTTTTTGAGAAGATACACCAATTTCTAATCTCGGAGTACAATTGATCATCCTCCCTCCTCCTCCTTCTGCCTTTACTATCTGTTCATTCCTCTCCAAGCCCAGCATCTTTCCTTCCTGAAGCGGGAAATCCTGACCCCCCACCTTCCCGGCCAGCCCCTCCCGTTTGTCCATGGTCCTACGCTAGCTCATTGGACCCCGCAGGCCGGCTCCGCAAACGCCGGAGAATCCCGCCGATTGGAGCTCTATTCTAAAAGACGAGAGGATGAGCTCATCCTCAACCAATGGGAGACCACCGCGGACAGCCACCGCCGTACAAGTTGCAGCCTACACCTGATTCCTCGGGTCGTTGCAGTTTTTACTCACGCCGAGATGGATACGGGCGTGGGAGGTCCCGTTTGCCTCATCTCCGCTCTTACTAGCCTCTCGGGGCCATCAGCTCTTCAAGGTATTGGTGAGACTCGTGGATATCTGTGAGGCCCACTTCCCTCCCTGCGCCTTCTGGGGGCCACCTGTCTCCTTGCCGGTCCAGTTGCTCCGTCACGGGTTTGCATCATCTCCGGGATGATTCCAGTAACCGCAGCGCAATTTCATTGGTAATTCGGTCTCGGGGTGGAGTAGGCAGGGCTAGGCGAGGTCAGTTCCTCGTTCCCCTCTCGATGGCGAAGGCCGCCCGATTGCTAAGCATTGATTCTGCAATGCTAGCAATGGATGCTTCCTTCTAGCGGCGTCTTACTTAAAGCCCTCTGGGATGCCTGCAGTAGGTCAAGCCAGAAGGAGCTTCTCCATGAGAACATCTGTGCCTGCACTGTGGGAACCGAGGTCTCGTATACCTCCATTTTGGCTGGGGCGTCCAGCATGAAAAACAATGAGCCTTTACCATATTAGACTGGTCTCAAGCCGTTAACAGCTACCATTGCATTTCTGCCTGACCCCACAGAATCCAAAGTAGCCGCTGGATTTGCTTCAGCCTCCTTGCAACAGCTAGGGCAGTGTTTCTCAACCTTGGTAGCTTGAAGATGGGTGGACTTCAACTCCCAAAATCCCCCAGCCAGCGGTGCTGGCTGGGGGATTCTGGGAGTTGAAGTCCACCATCTTCAAGCTTCCAAGGTTGAGAAACACTGAGCTAGGGGCATCACATCTGGACTGAACCCATTCAGTTAATCCCTGGCTGGAAGCAAAGAGTTAAACATCCTCTTTGTTTCTTAGGCCCACTTAGTGGTTGTTTGGGGTTTTCCTATGCCAATCGTATAACCCATAATAAGGGGTTGCCCATTTATTTTAATTTTATTGCTCCTTTGGTCCATTCACTCAAGCAAATTTTAAGTAGTGTGATTCTTCACCAACCTCATCCAGTGGTCCTAAGGTTGTGCCCCAGATATCAGATCTTAGCCACTTGCTGCTTCTTTCTCTAAAGGAGAGCTGTAAGGTCTTAGTTTAGTATCATTGATTGAAAAGTTGGTTAACAATGGCTCTTTATTACAATAATTCTTCATAATATAGATATTTGCAAATGTTGCAGATTTTAGTTGCCAATGTAGTTTGATAGAATAACAGAGTTGGAATAGCTTTAGATGTGGATTTAATTACTCTTCCCCCTTTTTCTTTGGAAGCCTTGTTCATTTTGCCCTGACAGCACCACTGGGTTTTGTTTATAGAAGAAAAGTTCCCTATTTTTTTCAATTCTGCAAAAGGGAATCTTTCTTCTAAGGTGCCACTTGTTGTGACATGCAAAACACCTATGTTGACAGTCATAGGTATATCTGTGGCTGTTCATACTGAGGTATATGTTTCCTCATTTCTACCCTGTATGGCTGTAATGCATAGTAATTGTGCCTTTGTCTCATGCATTGCAGGATGTAGATGGTAACAATCTGTTGAGAATGGCTACTTCTTAAGGAGAGTGTCCTTAGGATATTTTTTTGGAAATGGATTCAGAGTCCTGTAACCGAGCTTTCTCCCAGGCCCGTGTATATCTGGAACAAATTAGAAGCCGGGTTGCACCAGGGAGTATTGACATACATGGTCCTGGGAAGCGCGACTACCTGGTGGATGCAGCTAAGCAGATCCACCTGGCTCTGGAACGGGATGTAAGTGAAGACTATGAAGAAGCATTCAACCACTACAAGAACGGTGTGGATGTGCTGCTCAATGGGGTGCAAGGTAAAATGGGGTTGTGAAGTATCTTGGAGAAGATGGAGCTTGGAAGCAAGCAGATTGTTTGGTGGGTTGTACTCAGGGGTGAAATCCAGCAGGTTCTGACAAGTTCTGGAGAACCGGTAGCAGAAATTTTGAGTAGTTCGGAGAACCGGCCAATACCA